>NC_133363.1:18183830-18519423 GCF_049309525.1 Garra rufa | reverse complement strand
TGAATGACGGGAGTGACGTCACAGGCGCGGTGACGTCAGCGACCGGGAAGTATAAAGCACGTGCGTTTGACGACCGCGGCAGCTCTTTTAGGAATGAAGCGAGCGCCGCAGGGTGCGGGAATTATGGTCCGAGACCCGGCGTCTCATTCCCCCTAGGGTTACATACGTAACCTGAGACGTTCCCTTCCGGGAACTCGAGCCGCGTCATGGAACGCTATGGGGAACGAGACTACCAATGCCCCCATAATTTCCAAGCCCTGCGCAGTGTCTGCTCAACCAGGGTGGAAAGTAAGAAAGAGCCCTTGTCTAGCATTCCGCGGACAAGAAGGCCCTGTAATCCTCGGCCCTCGGGCACACGAGGAATGGTAGCCAGCCTCTGTCTGGTCGCCAGCCAGAGCGAGAGGTACTCCTCGGCCCTCAGGCACACGAGGAGTCTTAGTCCTTTGTCTGGGAATAGCCAGAACAAGAGGGACCGCAATAACCATTGTCTAGTATTCCAAGGACAAGATGGTAAGTAGTCCTCGGCCCTCAGGCCCACGAGGACAGTGCACTCGACCTCAACAGTGTTCCTCGGCCCTCAGGCTCACGAGGAGAAGGTAGTCCTTTGTCTGGGGTTCCGCCAGAACAAGAGGGACTCAAGAGCTCGGCCTGGTACTCCGCCAGGACACGAGGGGAACAAGCCATTCTCTAGTATTCCACGGACAAGAGGGCGATATGATCCTCGGCCCTCAGGCACACGAGGATAGAGTTTTCGACCTTTGCCTGACATTTGATCAGTGCAGAGGGAGAAATAGTCCTCAGCCCAGAGTGTTCCTCGGCCCTCGGGCACACGAGGAAGGTAGTCAACCTCTGTCTGGTCGCCAGCCAGAGCGAGAGGTACTCCTCGGCCCTCAGGCTCACAAGGAGAAGGTAGTCCTTTGTCTGGGGTTCCGCCAGAACAAGAGGGACTCAAGAGCTCGGCCTGGTACTCCACCAGAACACGAGGGGAATAAGCCATTGTCTAGCATTCCGCGGACAAGAGGGCACTGTAATCCTCGGCCCTTGGGCACACGAGGAAGACAGTAATGGGCCTCTGCCTGGTAGCCAGCCAGCGCAGGAGGCACTCCTCGGTCCTCAGGCACACGAGGAGTCTTAGTCCTTGGTCTGGGAGAAGCCAGAACCAGAGGGACCGAAATACACTCGGTCTGGTAGTCTTGCCAGAACACGAGGGGAATAAGCCATTGTCTAGCATTCCGCGGACAAGAGGGCTGTATGATCCTCGGCCCTCAGGCACACAAGGACAATAGTAGACCTCTGCCTGATCGCCAGCCAGTGCGAGAGGCACTCCTCGGCCCTCGGGCACACGAGGAGTCTTAGTCCTTTGTCTGGGGTTCCGCCAGAACAAGAGGGACCGAATAAGCTCGGCGTGGTAACCCTACCAGGACGCGAGAGTATGAGCCTTTGTCTAGTGTTCCATGGACAAAAGGCCATGTGATCCTCGGCCCTCAGGCTCACGAGGATGCAGGGACACTCCTCGGCCCTCAGGCACACGAGGAGGGTCATGGCGAAGAACGACTTCTCTTCTTTTAACAAAAAGAATGCGCTTTGAGAAGTCTCCTCCTGGCTAGGGAGGGGGCTGAATTTCTGGGCTTAGCCTTTGTTAAGGCGAGAGGACAAAGGAGCCAGGAGTGGCTCTGAGGTCGAATTCATAGAATCTGACGTAATGTCAGAGGCGAGGACCAACCCGCAGCACTGCAGATGTCCTGGCTAGGGACACCTGCCATCAGAGCTTTTTAGAGGCAAACAGCCTCAGGAGGAGTGAGTCTTGACTCCCCATGGAGCTGGGAGACCAGAGGACTTGGAAGTAGTAGAAATGGCATCCGTGATCCATCTACTGATAGCTCTGTTCGTGCCACATGCTTTCTTTTGTGGCTGTATGTGCCCAGTGCTCACACTGGACAGATATACTTCCCATTGGTCGCACTCCAAGAGTGGAGGTAAAAGAGGCTTGAGACCCCTCGGGGTCTCAACCTGAGTGCACCGCCGAGGAAACCATACCGACGAGCCACCACAAGGGGCGTGGTAGGCCAGTAAGCCGCCACGAACGCCTTCAGGGTGGAGTGAGCTGGTTTTGTGGACAGGTGAGTTTGCGGGGACTCTAGTACTGTACCAACGGTTGAGAGACCAGAGTCTATGAGTTGCGCCCCCCCCAGGGGCCATACCCATAACTTCCACCTCTCCATGTGGGGGTAGCAGATCGCGCCCCCAGCCTGAGAGGGGAGGTCCAAGAACCATACTCGGACTAGCCGTACCGATACCGGCGTGCTCTTTCCAGAACTCCTGGCGCAGAGCGATCGGGAGAATGTGCACAGACGAAGCCTCGGCCACGTCTGTACTATGGCGTCCAGTCCGGGCGGACCTGGAGGCACTAAGGAGAACCAGAGAGAACATTGCGATATCTATCGAGTCGCCAGAGGTCCCACTGAGTCTGGATAAGAATTCTCCATGCTTCATGACTTCCTGATGAAGCCTAGATTTCCCGACCGTGGAGGAAAACGTATGACCAAGGGGACTCTACCCACTAACAGACCTTCAGGGTGGAGTGGGTTAGCCCTGCGGACGGTGAGACTGCAGAGACTCCAGTACTGTACCAAACGGGCAGTGAACTGGGTCAAACTGGTGTTGGTTACACCATGCAGTCGACCACTTCCTCTTAGGTCATAGGGTTTCCTCATAGGGGGAGCTCTGGAGTGAGGGATGGTCTCAGCAACCTTGGTTGAGAGACTGGCCTCTATGAGATGTGCCCCCTCAGGGGTCAGTTATTCCAGAACTCCCGGGAGCAGAGCGATCGGGAAAGGGGCGTACAGACGAGGCCTCGCCCACGTCTGTACCATAGCGTCCAGTCCCGCAGGAGCTGGAGGCACTAGAGAGAACCAGAGGGGACCTTGCGATATCTCTCGAGTCGCGAAGAGGTCCTCCTGCGCCTGGCCAAACACTCTCCAGAACTGCTTCACCACCTCAGGATGAAGCATCCATTCCCCGGGCCTCGGCCCCTGCCTCGACAGGACGTCTGCTTCCACATTCAGATGTCCAGGAATATGGACTGCTCTCAGGGAGAGAAGTTTTCCTTGAGACCATAGGAGGATCCGGTACGCCAGCTTGTACAAGGGGCGTGAGCGGAGACCTCCTTGATGGTTTATGTAATAAACCACCGCAGTGCTGTCTGTATGGACCAGCACGTGACGGTTTCTCAGGTCTGGAAGGAAACACTTCAGGGCCTGGAATACGGCCAGCATCTCTAGGCAATTTATGTGCTAGGAGAGATGATGATGATCGCTCCGCAGGCCTTGGGCTGAGCGGCCACTCATGACCACCCCCCATCCAGTGAGGGAGGCGTCTGTCGCTAGTGAGACGCGGCGACAAGGAGCCCCCAATACCGGACCCTGAGAGAGGAACCAGGGTTTCTTCCACATGGCCAAGGCACATAGGCAGCGCCGTGTGACCTTGATCTTGCAGAACGGGTTTCCCCTCGGGGAGAACCCCCTGGTCCTGGGCCACCACTGCAGTGGTCTCCTGTGCAGCAGTCCAAAAGGTATCACGTTGGAAGCGGCTGCCATAAGACCTAACAGTACTTGGAACTGTTTGACAGTGAGTGACGGGCCTAGCTTGACCGCATTTACTGCAGTAAGGATCGACTCGATCCGAGCAGGAGACATCCGTGCCTGCATCGTGGTCAAATCCCAGATTACACCTAGATAAATGGTTCTCAGTAGTGGAGAAATCACACTCTCCTTGGTGCTAGGCCTCAACCCCAATTCTTTCATGTGAGCGAGAACAACACCTCGATGTTGAACCGCTAACTGTTCAGAACTGGCCAGAATCAACCAGTCGAGTATGCGGATGCCCTGGAGTCACGGAGGAGCCAGAGCAGCATCCACACACTTTGTGAAAGTTCGGGGTGAGAGAGCTAGGCCGAAAGGAAGTACTCTGTATTGGTAAGCTTTGCCCCTGAAAAAAGCGACCTGAGAAACTTCCTGTGTTGAGGAAGGATGGAGACGTGAGAGTATGCGTCTTTTAGATCTATCGTGACAAACCGGTCCTCTGACCTGATTTGAGACACGGCATGATTGACAGTTTACATTTGAACTTCAGTTTCTTGACTGAGATCTAAAATGGGCCGAAGCCCTCCATCCTTCTTGGGAACAAGAAGTACCGGCTGTAGAACCCGGCTCTCTGTCTTAGGAGTTTATACTTCCTGTTCCATTACCAGACCCTGCTCGGGGCTCACTAGAGTTGGGAATACCCCGCTGAATGACGGCGGTTTGGCGCCGAACTGAATGGAGTAGCCTTTCTACAGTGCACACCCACATAGAAACATTCGGCAGTAGTTTCCACGCTGCCAGAGAGTTTAGTAGGGGAACCAGCCTCTCGAGACTGGTTTCTGGATTTGTTCGAGGAACTAATTCGGAGACCTGTAACAGCGAACTGGCAGGATGCTCCTGAACTTGCTCCTCTGAAGACCCCCGTGGGGGTTGCGAACTCTCCAGGGCCGCTACGTTTCCGGGCGGGACAGCTAGAGAATGATGTTCGCGGGAAATTGCCGCGCCCTGTAACACTGGCAGGGTTAGCTGACAGATCACCTGAGGGCCCCGAGGGGGCTTGGCGACGCAAGCCCCCTCGAGAGGGGCTGCCCTCATCGGCCCTGTGGTATAAAAGTCGGGGCCGTTTAGCCGAGGACCTCTTAGACCAAAGCATGACCCTCGGATCGGGCTCAGTCTTTGAAGCCCCCGGTCAGGAGTGTTGCTAGTCCCGCCCTCTAGGTGTCACCGGAGGGAACGGGCTGCAATGCTCCTATTATGAGCCTCTTATGTGAGGAGCTGGTACACGGCTGGGGTTTCATGCTCCCGTCAGCAACCCCGACACGTGTACATTTGCCCATCAAGCCTGAAGTTTTATTTAGGCGGCCTGGAAAGCAAAGACGGAGCTTTCAAGGATGATGCCAGACTGGGCGACAGATAGCTGGCTAGCGTCTGTTCAACCCGCGGCATCATCTTTACTTTCTAGTTTTTCCCTTGATCTAGACAGTTCAGTGTGCAGATCGGGGAAGGACAGAAAGCTCCATTTTGGAAGTGCTGACCTAGTCCGCAGAAAACATAACGTTTGCTTTTCTGCGGCTCATTTTTCTTATTTAGCTACTGCATTAGTCAGCACAACCACCAGCTCATCATACTGAGGCGATCAGGGGGGGCGGTTGAATACTTTTGACAACGTTCTTCACATCAACCTCCTTGGAGGAAGATATGGGAAGCGTTGAAAACCCTTCCTGGAAGGAAGTAACCGCATTGCGGGCTTCCTTATCCAGTAGGAGGTTTACCGATCCACCAGGTAGGAAAGGAGATAGGGTATTTTTTAATCACCCGTCTCCCTAGTAGATCGAGCTGCGATCCCCACGAGTGCAGCTACCGCTCCGCCTCAGCGGAAGCGGGGCCAGACCCGCGAGAAACGCTAGCGAAGGCTCCCTCCTCGAAGAGAGCCTTCCGGGAACGGAGCACCCGCAGTGGAAGACGCTCACACTGTGGACAGTCAGCCTTTTCGAGGGCTGACTGTGCGTGCTCTACACCCAAGCAGACCACACATAGACTGTGTGTATCCCCACCAACAATGAAGCATTGGCAGGGAGGAACACACTATCTATGTGGCTGCTTGTACCGCCTTAGTTTCTTAACTTTCTTTCCCCCTTTGGTTGCATTTTAGAGGTCATACTACTCAAATAAAAGCCGTGCAAACTGGCACGAAAAAAACAGCAGTATGACCGGGACAGACACAGACACAGAGCGCTCTCGCTGAATGACAAAAGCTGCCGCGGTCGTCAAATGCACGTGCTTTATACTTCCCGGTCGCTGACGTCACCGCGCCTGTGACATCACTCCCGTCATTCATTGGTTCTAGACATGATTCAGAGTGCTGCCCGCCAATGGCGTTCCCCATAGCGTTCCATGACGCGGCTCGAGTTCCCGGAAGGGAACCCTGGGTATTAAGACGTGCATGGCTTAATATAACGTAAATGATGTCTCTAATTATTTGATCCCCTGCTGATTTTGTACATTTGTCCACTGACAAAGAAATTATCAGTCTATAATTGGTTTGTTTGAACAATGAGAAATGGAATAACAACAAAAATCCAGAAAAACGCATTTCAAAAAAGTTATAAATTGATTTTGGATTTAAATGAGTGAAATTAGTATTTTATCCCCTATCATTCAGCAAGATTTCTGGCTCCCAGGTGAGGGATTAGGGAGTGTTCCTAATCTCAATTTGTTACCTGTATAAAAGTTACCTGTCCACAGAAGCAATCAATCAGATTTTAAACTCTCCACCATGGCCAGACCACAGAGCTGTCCAAGGATGTCAGGGACAACATTGCAGACCTACACAAGGCTGGAATGGGCTACAAGACCTATCAAGCAGCTTGGTGTGACAACAGTTGGTGTGATTATTTGTAAATGGAAGAAACACAAAATAACTGTCAATTTCCCTCTTTCTAAAGCATGCAGTACTGTCTGCTGTTAAAAACAATGCTCAGAATCGATTAAAGAGAGAATCACAATGCATTTGGAAAATTTCTGAATCAATGCAAAATCATTTCTCAATTTTCAATGCATCAGTTTATTTACCCAGCACTATTTGTACGCAATTTTGTAGTATAAATAATGTATGTGGTGTGTTTGAGAGAGTGATTGAGTATGTGAGTGAGTGATTGAATCAGTGAGTGAGTCAGTAAAAGAGTGAATCAGCAAGCGAGTCAGTGAGCAGGTGAATGAGTCAGAGAGAGTGAGCAAGTAAAGGGGTCAATACTTCACAACTGTACTTCACAGCTCATTAGGAATCTTGAGGCCTAAGAACGGTTGTCATGGCAACACAGACAATGAAATAAACTAGAATTCTAAAAGACCCAAAATTGCTCATTAAATCATGCTGTCTCCTCATTGATCTTGCTCATCATTTTTTCCTCCATTCCTTATTTGTAACCTTTCATCCACCCAATCACCTTAATAGAGGAAAAATGCTCTGTCCTCTTCTCTCTCTGTACTGTAATTGTAATGTACAAACTGCAGCTAAACACAGTTCTCTGCTCTACAACTTCTAAAACTTTCTACATCTTCATGTTTATAACTTGCATCCAAACTTTGTGATCAAATCAAGCCAACTGGATAAAAATCTATTCTGAACACAACACATTTACTCACATCAAGCAGCTTCTGTATCCCTGTGCCCAGTTTAAATCTAAAATCTAATCTTTATGAGAAGTGCTGGGTTTCCCTTTTAAAATTGCCTTCAAATGCCAAATGTTTTGCTGACATTGGAGCTAGTTTCTTGTATAACCCTGTTGATATACAGTCGTGGCCAAAAGTTTTGAGAATGACACAAATATTAGTTTTTTCACAAAGTTTGCTGCTCAACTGCTTTTAGATCTTTGTTTCCATTGTTTCTGTGATGTACTGAAATATAATTACAAGCACTTCATACGTTTTATGTTTTTTTTAGAGAGAAGTGGCTTCTTTGCTGCCCTTCTTGACACCAGGCCTTCTTCCAAAAGTCTTGGCCTCACTGTGCGTGCAGATGCGCTCACACCTGCCTGCTGCCGTTCCTGAGCAAGCTCTGCACTGGTGGCACTCCGATCCCGCAGCTGAATCCTCTTTAGGAGACGATCCTGGCGCTTGCTGGACTTTCTTGGACGCCCTGAAGCCTTCTTAACAATGCAGTGGAAAGTTTTTTTTTTGGGGATTAAGTTAATTTTCATGGCAAAGAAGGACTATGCAATTAATCTGATCACTCTTCATAACATTCTGGAGTATATGCAAATTGCTATTATAAAAACTTAAGCAGCAACTTTTCCAATTTCCAATATTTATGTAATTCTCAAAACTTTTGGCCATGTATATTTTACAAATGAATCAGCACTTTTTTAATGCACATACACAGACAACATTTAGATATAGGTCACATTTTAAGTGTAAACATGACCTTTCCCTTTATGTACTTTGTGTTCCATTGTCCATCCTTTGTTCTCGCCTCCCTCTTTCTTTGCTTGGTAAAAAAAAAAAAAAACTTGAAGCAGAAGTTCTGCTGAATCCACCAAACTGGCACACAGACAAGACAATAAACACCATGGCAAATGTCCCATAATACTTTGTAAGACCACAAAGCTTCAGTGAATATAATCCAAGGCATCCATTCTAAACTGAAAAACAAACAAACAAAATGAACAACACCACCCCTTCCACACACACACTCCAGATGAAACCAATGAAATCCCTCAAAAATTCCCTTGCTGGCAGTCTGGTGGAATTAAGATTGATGTTCTCAGTCAGAATATAAAATAAGAGCCAGCAGACAAGTGCGGTCCTAAAGCTTGTTAACACCAGCAGGACATTCTGCAGAAGACCATTTCTGCCGGTCTCTCTTTATCTCTCTGTGAAATGCATTAAATATGAGCTCCTGCATGAACAGCTCAATTAGAATGGCTTGGGAAAAAAAGAGAGAGAGATATATAAAAGTTTGCGCATACATGTTTTTGAGAACTTATACAACAATTTTGAATGCAGCTCACATCAGGTGGCACAGACAAGGTCTTAAAAGCTTAGAGAACAGAAATGTATTTGTTGCTAAAGCGTGTTTGTGTGTACACACTTTCAGGCATGAAAATGTACAGAAACACAAAAGATGAGGTTATAATGCAGTGAACTGTGAATAAGCCAGTTTATATGTAGGTTAGTGTATTCCTAGAAGTGTATGTGTTTCAAATGGGGATGGCATTTAGTCTTATTTATTTATTCAGAAGTAAGTAATCCAATATACAGTTAAGGTCAAAAGTTTACATCCCCCTTTCTGACTCTGCAAAATGTTAATTATTTTGCCAAAATAAGAGGGATGATACAAAATGCATGTTATTGTTTATTTAGTACTGACCTGAATAAGATATTTCACATCAAAGACATTTACGTATAGTCTACAAGAGAAAATAATTGAATATTATGAAAAAAAAAGTCATAAAAGTCAATACGCCATCAGATAAGGATGCCAGGACAACTGCCAGACACCTCTTAGAGGGCAAGAAGAGACCTTTGGTACAAAAAAACGGGAAGGACAGAATTTCCTATTGGTCAAGATGCAGTTTCTGCCCTTCACCCACCTTGAGACTGTTTCCTAAGGTTTGGTCCTGTGACGGCCATAAAAATTTCTTAGGATCTCCAGACGCAGTAGTAGTGGGTGAAACAAAGAGAGATCACAAAGATCCATCCAAATCCATTCATAACTATGTTTTCAAACCTTGAAATGATGCGAACCATAACACACACATCTAATTTTTTTTATTTAAACACATCTTCAGATGCACCTGAACACATCATCAGTGATGTAACCAGGGGTCCTCGGGTGTTTCGAGTCTTTCAACATCAGACACCCTCGCCCAGGCGACCCAGCCACGGCTGATCAGACCGCGACTTGTGTTCAGGTAGCACTCGCTTGCCCCCATGGTGCTCCTCTACGGATCCAGAGCCATCTCGAGGCTTTCTCGGCTGCGTCGGTGGTGTTCTTGATGGCCCTGCTCCTTGTTGTTCCTGCAATGCCCAGCACAGTAAAGGCCTTGTGGAGAGAACGCCCCACAAATCCTCTGCAGCCAACCTCGATAGGCATGCATCTCGCCTTCCAGCCCTGTGCTCGGCAGTCTGTGACCAGATGTTCATATTTGGTCATCTTTCTTTCGTGGGCTTCTCCCAAGCGGTCCTCCCATGGCACGGTCAGCTCTATGATGATTATATTCTTGGTACTCTCTGAGACTAGCGTAATATCTGGCCTCATAGTTGGTCTGACGATGTGTTGGGGGAATTTTAGCTGCTTCTCCAAATCCACAGAGAGTTTCCAGTCCTTGGCTGAAGCCAGGATCCCTGCTGGTGCCTTCCTCCCTGCTTTTGGCTGTTCTCCTGCCCTAACAAATGCGAATGAGCGAGTGGTGTTGCTCCCTCGGCCGCCTTTGATGATCTCTTTGCTGATGGTATCTGTAATAGATTTCAGCACCTGCTTGTGACGCCAAGTATAACGACCCTGTCCGAGCGCTGTTGGACAGGAGCTCAGAATGTGCTCCAGCGTTCCACGAGCTGGGCACAGATGGCAAGTTGGTGTGTCTGCTTTTCCCCACATACAGAGGTTTGCTGGGCTAGGCATGACATCATACACTGCCCGAATCAGGAATGTTATGCGGTGAGGCTCACTTTGCCAGAGCTCCGTCCAGGTGACCTTGTGGTCCATGGCCTGCTCCCACCTGGTCCATTCCCCCTGTTGCCCCATTCCAGCTGCTCTGCTCGTCCTTCCTTCCTCCACAGCAACTCTGACCTCTTCATATATACGGCTGCGTTTCTCCTTCCCCTTCCTCTCTCTATATCGAGGAGGTGCTGGGAACATCCCCGAGCCTGCTCTGCCTCAGGCCACCACTCCCACAAGCTCTTTGTGCCTCAGTCGAGCCTGTGCATCCAGCACAGGCCTTTACTGTGCTGGGCATTGCAGGAACAACAAGGAGCAGGGCCATCAAGAACACCACCGACCCCTGTCCTCACCAACACTCCTGCCTGGGCCACCTTTGGGTCGTTGGAGTCTCTATACATCAGCACCTCACGTGCCCGAGTCACTTTAAACTCCTCTTCCAGGGATTTCAGAGGCAACCGGAGCATTGTGGTGTTTCCATAGAGGGCGATGTTACTGAGACTCCTAGGCAACCCTAACCATCTCCTGAGACAGCTGCTGATCTTTCTTTCCAAAGACTCCATCGTGGAAATGGGAACCTCATACACAAGTAACGGCCAGAGTATTCTTGGCAGTATACCATGTTGGTAAATCCATGCTTTAAACTTGCCGGGGAGGCCAGAACGGTCTGTTGCTCTTAACCAACTATCCAGCTCCTGACAGGTTGACTGGACTTTGGTATCTTTGCCCCACCGATACTGAAATGGAACCTGTCCGTAACCTTGCCCTTCTTCAGCACTAACGAACGGGACTTAGCTGGTTTAAACTCCATCCGAGCCCACCGCATGAGCTTTTCCAGCCCTTGGAGTATCCACCTGCCTCCTGGCACCGATTGTGTGGTGACTGTCAGGTCATCCATAAATGCTCTGATCGATGGTTGTAGGACCCCTCCTCTGCTCTGGGGCCCCCAACACTCAGGCTCTGCATATTTGACAATCATATTCATAGCCACTGCAAACAGGATCACAGAGATGGTGCAGCCTGTGATTATTCCCACCTCCAGTTTGTGCCAATCTGATGTCACACCTCCTGCAGAAACTCGCATCCTGAAATGATTGTAATAATCCAAGATCAGATCTGCAATGTGGTGTGGCACATGGTGCTTGGTCATGGTGGTCTGGACCAGCTTATGGGGGATAGAGCCATATGCATTGGCCAGGTCTAACCACAGTACCGTGAGGTCTCCCTTGTATTCACGAGCTTCCCGGATGAGCTGAGTCACCACTCCCGTGTGTTCTAAGCAACCTGGGACTCCAGCAATTCCTCCCTTCTGCACAGATGTATCCATGTAGTTGTTAGTTAAGAGGTAGTTGGTCAGACGCCTTGCTACTATGCTGAAGTTCATCTTGCCTTCCACGCTCAGCAATGAGATAATCCTAAACTGATTGATCTTCTTGGAATCTTTCTCCTTGGGGATCCAGTCTCCCTCAGCAAATCTCCACTGCTGTGCCACCTTTCCTCTTCTCCAAATGACTCGAATGATCTTCCAGAGACGCCTGAGAAGCAAGGGGCAATTCTTGTAGACCTTATATGGGGTTCCACTTGGTCCAGGGGCAGAACTAGATCGTGCTTTGCGCACAACCTCCTGGACTTCTTTAAACAGTGGCTCCCTGCTGTCAAACTCTTCGGAGGGAGGAGGTGGATCTACAAGGATGTTACACTGGCCCAACTCTTCCTCCCGGAGAGGGTCACTGTAAGTGCTGTACAGATGCTGGTCAATCTCCTCTTTTGAACAGAGCAACTTTCCATCACGCTTCTGTCCCAGGAGCTGTTTAGTGAAACCAAAAGGGTTGGCAATGAACGAAGCTCTCTTTCTGGATCTCTCCTTTCGACGCCTTCGGTGCCATTCTGCTCTGCGCAAGGTCATCAGCCTTTTCCTCAAGACAGCTCTCAACTCCTCCGGGGGGGGGCATTGCTCGAACTGCCTCCAGACTGCCACCTTACAAGCCTGTAGCCACTTGATTCGCACCTTTGCCTGGGGCAGAAGACTTGGGGGACCGGTTTGTGGCACACGGAGGCTCTGAGCACTATGGGGTGCTTCCTGGCTCGGCTCCTCCTGCGTCTCATCAGATGTAACATCTGTGCGCTGTGACACATGTTCGTTCTCCAAACACTTCATCCTGGCTTGGTGGATCTTCAGGCCACGGCTGTTTTTGCAGGTTTTCCCGCACCTGCATACTGCGGTCGTTATCGTTTCTCCATTGCCATTGGTCGGTAACCTTGGGTCTATCAGATTGGGGTTCTCATTCTCCCCCCCTCTCGGGCTCCCTTGGGGGTATACTTCATAGGAATAAGTATTCTCACGGACAGCAATGTGTAGTGCAACATCTTACACAACCTCAGCTGTTAAGGGACAAATGAATGCATGCATGACAGTTCAATCTTTTCCCATCATGTTTGGACTTAATGTGTTCATTACTTGACCAAATGTTTTCTGATTGTGTTTTGGAAAGGGAGAAATGCACCAGTAAAACATTACTGACACTTTTCTAACTTGTGTTTGGACTATGCAAATGAGTTCCACAAGAGGAAAGAAGGGTGGGCTAGCCCATGTCCCCCTGCTCTGATGGAACCAGCCAATCACAGCACGGAAATGGAGAAGCACCAAATTGCAATCTCCTCCTCATCGGAAAGATATAAAGGTACCTCTCCAAAAGACACTCCTTGTTCTGAGTCTGCAGCCTGTTACAGGGAAGGCAGCAACAGATAACCGTTCTGAGTCTGTGGCCCGTTACAGGGAAGGCAGCAACAGATAACTGTTCTGAGTCTCCGGAACGTCCAGGGGATAGTAACAGATACACCATCGTTCTGAGTCTGAGCCCCGGCAGGGTAAGACACTAACAGAGCAACAAAGTACTGAGTCTGACCTGCAAGGGTGAGACAATAACTGCTACACAGTTCTGAGTCTGCGGCCTGCAAAGGAAGAGACACTAACAGAGCAACAAAGTTCTGAGTCTGAGTCCCGTAGGGGAAGGGACACTAACAGCACAACAAAGTTCTGAGTCTCCGGGAGAGAAACACATCTTCTCCCATCCGTTGAGACGCTAACAGATACACCTCCATTCTGAGTCTCCGGCACGTCCAGGGGACGGTAACAGATCACACTTCGTTCTGAGTCTGTGGCCCGTTACTGGGAAGGCAGCAACAGATACCTTCATTCTGAGTCTCCAGCCCGCAAGGTTGAGACACTAACAGACACAACCGTTCTGAGCCTACTGTCCAGAGAGACAGAAACAGACGCTACACGCTTCGAGTCTCCAACTTTGAGGCAGCAGCAGATACGACCACGTTCTGCCTGTGAGGAAAGAGATATTCCACGTTCAGAGTCTTCGTCCAGCGAAGCAACAACAGATGCAGCACGTCCTGAGTCTCCATTCGAGAGAGACAAAGCGGATTGACCAAGTTCTGAGTCAAATTCTGCCCAGGGAGGCAGAAGACAAATAGACATTTGCAACAAGGTTAAGCTCTAGCGAGCAACCTTCACTTCAGGTACCTTCGCTTGCTTGTTCCAAGCTTAGGGCCTTCAGCACCTACATCAGGGCCACATCTGCGTGTTCCAGATCTTAGGACCCTTTGGTGCTCCAGGAGATCAGCATCCTACAGCGCTTCACGTTCAAGGCTGTCGAAATGGATTCCTGCTCCCTTTTCCCACTGACTGCTCCCAGCACAACCAGTGGAAGAATTCACCGCCACCGGACTGCTCACTCAACCACAGAGAACGTAAATATCACTTCCAAACCTCTTCCAGAGACCCTGGCATTGTTGTGTATTATCAGTATATGATCTTTCTAATTTACATTAGATATTGTATAGCTGATTGCAGTTGATAACAAATAATAGCTCATTTATTTGTTTGATGCATAATAAGGTTCTTTATCGAGTTGCAACATTTTATCTTTTCATAAGATAACATAGCTATGACATAGCAACACCCAACTGAATCACTCGCATTTTATGCATCTTATGCACTTTATTCCTTTTGCATTTATGGTATTCATTTAATAGTTGATTACTCTTGTCTATCTTTTGTTAATAAAATTTATTTTATTACACTTGTGTCTTCCTTGTGTTGATAAAACAGTGAGAGGTTCTACAAGTTAGATATCCCACCAATCTTTCTTATGTGATGTACTCATAACTGCACATGAAGTGACACGTGATCCAAGAATCATAACGTCATCTGTAACACGAGTACCCATCACTACACTATTTCGCCTTCCTAGTGGGCGAAAGCAGAACTCACTACATAATTTGGCACCCCTGGTTGGGCCAAGTTAAAATGAGATGAGTCTCCTGTAAAATTTACTACAAAAATAATTAACATTTTGCAGATTCTAAAAGGGGGATGTAAACTTTTGACCTCAACTGTATACACAGATACAGTACTTCACAATACGAAAGAAAAGATCTGTCACTTCTTATGTTTCATTTGAACATTTCCATAACATTTCCCTTTCTCTAGTCAACGAATTGTTATTCCATAACAATTCTGTTACTTACTGCATTTTTGGCACTTACTGAACAGAACTGTCTGTTTGCAATGTCTGCTTCGAGTGTTTTTAAGGCACAGAATGATTTCAAATCAGATTTCAATTGAATCAAATTGAAGTTCATACCACTACAATAAAACGCAAATCTTTAACTATACATTGTCAAACAACCACAGTAACTACAGTGATTTAAGTCTCACAAGCCTTTAGTGCAGCAAAACACATTAACAGTTATTGGATCAACATGAAAAAAGTACAATGTTGTCATTCAGTAAGTGAATTAGATGAATGTAGTATAAGGGATTTTGATTCATTATAAAATCTCTGACTTTGTAATCAGATTGAAAATTAGACTACACTGGTCGTGCTGTGTGTTTTTAAATCACTAAACGAACTGGCTCATAAAAGGCAGTAATTCATGAATCACACTACACTGGTACTGAATAATAGTGCACTAAACACTTATTAGTAATTCAGTGCTTATTTAAAACCATTTGGATTAAAAACGGGGATGAGAAAAATAGTACCTTCTTGATCTTGACTTTAGTCATCTATGAGGTGCAGGCCTATGCAGCATACATATGTGAGTAATTAGTCTGTCCTTGACTTAAGTGGGTTTATATTTACAGTATGTATGGTTAAGTTAATAAAACACACGTAAGACACATTGTTAAACGGAAATCGATTAACTGGGAACAGAAATGAAAAAGTCTTCCTTTAACGGCCGATCTTACATGAGTGTGGGTCAACAGCTCACTCTAAACCCCTAGGACAGGGCCCTTACAAAAGACTGGCGTTTATAACACCAGCGGCCCGTCTGTTTTAGAGAGATTTGGCAGTCATTTGCGCAACACCCACTTTGCAGCACTCCACACAGCCTTAGGGAAGAGCGAGCAGAGAATGAGAGAGACTGCAGTATGCTGAAGAATGGTTTGTATTTCTCTGTAGGGAGTAGAGAGGTGAGATGTGAGGAGAAAATGATAGAATCGGGTTATCTTGGGCTTCTGTGTTATTTGATGAGCTAGTTTTATCTGTAATCCTTCCTTGAAGATTTATTCATGAATTTTGCTTGCTATAGTCAATCAACTCAGAGCTAATGGCTTTTAGCTACAAAATTCATTGTCATCCAATAACTATTTGCATTTCAAATCAGCGAGGGGGTGTGAGAAACTGATATCGAGAGAGAAAGAAATGGAGGCCATGTTTCTGATCACATTTACAAAATCTGCAATCACCCCGACACTAGATCAGACACATACGCAACAGATTAGCAGGGCTTTAAAGTGAGTGTTCACACCAAGAGTATGCAAATAGCTGAAAAGCAATTGCAAATCTTCATTCAAAGTCTGAATTACACACTATGCCACATGTGGATGTGCATGTGGTGTGTTAACTGCATCTGGCAACAAAGCTTTTGTGCTCTCCTTTCCTTTAAAATGTGCTCATTTCTGTTTAAATCACATCCGTTTTATATAAACCCCTGAAAGAAAGACTGAAATGGAGCGAGAGACATCAGCCAACAAGAACAGACACTGAACAAGTCAGACTGCTGACGATTGCAAGCTGCCGGCTATTCTGTTGTTTATCCCTCGGTTTCCGCTGTTTATGAAAGGTTAAGTGCACTTAGCATTTTATTTTAGCGCGGGGCATTTGGATGGACGCAGGGAGAGGTGCGAATGTGCATGAATGGACAGAGCGAAGGATGGAAATGGAAGGGACAACAGGCCTTTTCTTCTAACACAAAGAGATTCTGATACCACAGGCTTAATCTCAGAATTCAATCTTTTTGAGCACAGACCACAAGACTGTCGAATGAGATTTTATTGAAAATACAATAAAACGGTGTGAGAGCGAGTATAAATGACTTACGGTGCCCTTTAAAGTGCTTACATTTCCAGCCGGCTGTAGCCATTTAGATTTCAGCCATGTCAACAACAGCAGCCAGAAGTAATAAATCAATTCAACAGCTCTGGCCATCAACAGCAGAGCACAAGTCCACATGGTATACTGTGGGAGCCTCAGGCCTGTGATGCGTTCATGTCAAAAAATGTGTGTTTATTTTGCAACCAAGGGAACGTCCTTCACAGTACAGTACTGACTGTCTACTCGCTGCTCTTTCCACCCCTACCAGCATTTACTTCTTTATTCATTCGCGTCTTTCATCCTGTCCAGAAGATCCATTTCTCTTTACTATATCCTCACTCTCTTTTTCAGTCTAGGCCCATTTAATTTAGTTACAGGGTATAAAGAGAACAGAGTTTTCAAGATTTATGTCCACATGTTCTTTTTAAATTGTTGTTGCTGCAATTTGTTAAGGTTTTGTAACAAAATAAACTGTCCCCTCAGAACTGAGGTGATCCGCTGGAGAATTAACTATCCACTGTTGCTTACTCACAAGCTCACAAGACTAATGTATACAGCATTTAAAATTAAAGCACTTCAGAACCATGGACAGCAACAGCCTTAAGGCACAGGATGACAGAAAGAGTCAAAATTTAGGTAGGATAAAGCTCTTACAAATCACAAAAGCAGTCTTGCAACCAGAGTAGAAATTTTTGGATGATTATTCTCAATATTCAATAATAAGACAACATTTTATGTTGTTATTTATTTTGTTTAATCGTTAAAGAACACTAATGCCTATGCCAGGACTTGGATGAGTTGGTCTGATACAATTAGAAATTTACTTCTTTTTATTGTGTTTTCTTAAATACTACATTTATGCTATAAAATATATAAATACACTTACATGTACACTAAACTAAATTATGTTCTTCTGAATTAAAAAAAAAATACAGTTTCCACAAAAACATTAAGCATTAAAGGGATAATTCACTCAAAAATTAAAATTTGATGTTTATCTGCTTAACCCCAGGGCATCCAAGATGTAGGTGACTTTGTTTCATCAGTAGAACACAAACAAAGATTTTTAAGTCTGTCAGTCTTATAATTGCACGGCTTTGAGATTCAAAAAACATACACAGACAAAACCAAATTGAACCCTGCGGCTTGTGACAATACATTGAGGTCAATCAGCCTGTGCAATAAACTAAACAGTATTTATTAAATTTTTTACCTCTGATTTTTTTTTACTCTCAAAGCTGTGGGTCCCATTGACTGCCATTATATGACTGACAGACTGCAACAGTTTTAGTTAAAAATCTTTGTTTGTGTTCTACTGAAGAAACAAAGTCACCAACATCTTGGATGCCCTGGGGGTAAGCAGATAAGCATCAAATTTTAATTTTTGGGTGAACTATCCCTTTACACAAAACAGCATATTAGAATGATCTTCTCACTGAAGTAATGGCTGCTGAAGTTACATTTTAAAATATATTAAAATTGGAAACAGTTATTTTAATTATAACAACATTTCATATTATTATTATTATTACTATACTTTTGATCAAATAAATGCATCCTTGCATAACTTGAAAAAAGAACTTTCTGACTCCAACCATTTGAAAGGCTGTGTACAGTTTTTATTTTTTTTTCCAGAAGCTAAACAACTTGCAGAAACAACAATTTAAAAAGAACATGTGGGCATAAATCTTGAAACTTTGTTCTTTTTATCCACCTTATTTTTCCCATAAGAGCGGTCACACACATTTGTAAATTTCATGGGTCTGACTTACAGTCTCATCCACATCCAGTTATTTTTAGCTGTACAAAACAGCTTGTTTTGCTCCTTGATATTGCAAATTGGTGTGTCTTACCATGTTATTTTAATGTATTATCTTAATTATGAACATACTGGTTTGTAGTGCAAACAGTTTTACAGTTTACTGCACGTTGTTATTCTTCTCATTATTTCCCTATAGGGGCTAATGAACTGGAAATCTCTCCTATAGGCTTACTTCCACATTGAAGAATAAGGTGGATTGCTTTAACTAAATTAAATGGGGCTAGACTGAAAAAGGAAGTGAGGATACAGTAAAAGAAATGGATCTTCTGGACAGGATGAAAGATGCAAATGAATAAAGAAGACCAGAGTAAAAACCTTGGGTGATTATTCTCAATATTTAATACAAAGAAAACACCTCACATTGCTTTTTTTGTTTTTGTTTGTTTGTTTTTTAAAGAAGTTCACTTCTAGAACAAAAATTTACAGTTAATTTACTCAACCCCTTGTCATCCAAGATGTTCATATCTTTCTTTCTATAGTCGTAAAGAAAGAAATGTTTTTTGAGAAAAACATTTTAGGATTTCTCTCCATATAGTGGACTTCTATGGTGCTCGTAAGTTTGAGCTTTTAAAATGCAGTTTAAATGCCTTCAAAGGGCTCTAAATGATCCCAGCTGAGGAAGAAGGGTCCTATCTAGCAAAACGTTTGGTTAATTTCCTTTAAAAACATGTATTTTTGATCAGCCTTGGTGAGCATAACTTAAAAAAAATAATAATTAAATTTAAATTTTAAAAAATCTTACCCACTCCAAACATTTGAAAGGCACTGTATATAATATATAATTTAAAGAAAATATATAAATTTGTTGCCTGGCCCATCAGGATAAGATCCAATGCTCCCTCTGGCTAGTCAATCCCTACTGACATCTCTGTCTGGTGAATAACAGTGGAGATATTATTTAGGCCTAATAGATGTCTTTCCTTTTGCCAGGTGACAGAAAAGGTGTCAGACTTCCATTCTTGGTTATGTCAAAAACGGCATGTCTTTAGCCTGCAAGGCCCATAGGATGCCAACCAACTTGTCAAGGCGCTAGAGCTTGCGATTCTACTCAGGTGAGGGCTAATGATTACACAGGGAGAGAGAGCTGAAGGAACGGAGTCGACTAAGGATAACTTCAGTATCTCATACTATTACGGTTGGGATTAGACCGGCCAGGATTCCATCAGCTGTTACTGACTCAGTAATGGATAAAAAAGCTGATGTAAAATAAAGCTTTTTCCCAGAGACAAAAAAAAAAAATCATGCTCAACCAGCACTTTCGCAATGGAGACAGACCAAGAAGGCAAGCATAATTTATTAGCAAATTACTACAACATTATAATAAATGGCCTATATTTCATGTCATGCAGGCCAGAAGAATAAAAAGAGCTGCTGGTTGGGCTTCAATCCAAAACAGGGACTGTAATGGAGCTACAGAGCTTTACCACCGAGAGCTCTTAAGATCAATTCTACTGGCAAGGCAAGTGCATTAGTTGTGGGATTTTTGGGCTTTTGTGAGTAAAAAAAGCTACTAAGACTTCCATCAATAGAGATTTTGAACTGGACTGCTACCCAAATCCAAGGTAATAAGTTCATTCTGGTCTTAGTGGATTATTCCATCTAGTAACATGAATTCCTGAAATCATCAAAGCAATGTGGGACCAACAGGACTAACAGCAAACTGATTTTGGCCATTATGAGAATGCAATCATTTTCACAACAGAATCACCACCACCCCTACCCCCGCCAAAATTGAGATCCAATGGTGTTTGGACCAAGTGTGCTGCACAAGTCCAGAAAAAAAAACATTTTGATCGTCCCAGGTGGCTGGTCCCAGTATAGGTCATAAACAACACCCTCTCTATGTAATCTAATGGGACATGAGACAACCTAAACAAATAAATTACACTTGTTTTTTTCCAAAGATGGTTTCCATCATTTTAGGTAGCAAAGATGCTAATCATGATAATTTTGTTTTAACATTTTAATTGTGTTAACATGTTGTTAGCATAATGCTAACACAATTAACATGTTGTTAACATGTTAACATGATGCTAACATGATTAGGTTTACTATTAGTGCCTAGTGCTGAGTTTTGTCAGGGCAAGCTTCACTCACATTTTCTTCATAAAATGTACATATATATTTATTTATTTTAATTTAACTTTTTGAAACACAATGCCCTGTTGGGACAACTTAATGGCTGCACTTTGTTCTGCACTATGTTCAACAACCAGCTAAAACCAGCCTGACCAACCTAGACAGGTTGGGAGACCAGCTAAAACCAGCTACTTCCAGCTTAAACCAGCTAAGACCAGCCAACCAGCTTAGGCTGGTTTAAGCTGGTCATTCAGCCTGGTCTTAGCTGGTCAGCAGGCTGGTTTTAGAGGGGTTTTGGCCACTTCCTTAGCTGGTCAGGCTTGGAGACCAGCTGGAACAACAAGCTAAAATCAACTACTTCCAGCTACTTCCAACCACCTTAGGCTGGTTTTAGCTGTTTTTAGCTGTTTGATGCCAAATGTTTTCCTTCTATTCATATTTGACATTGAAGCGGTGCATACAACATATTTGCCCACGGGAACTATAGTTGCCGCACATTCAAATACAATTTTCAAGACTAAAACAAAAACCTGGGGAAAATAAATGTAGAACTATTAACACATTTGGGCACAAATGGGTTAAGCCATACAAGTCTTAATACCCAGGGTTCCCTTTAAGCCCGGTTAAATAAACTACAATAACATTTTACAATAAAGTGTCAGACTGACCAGGTAACAGAAGTACAGTAGTCATTCACACATGACTAACCATAAACTGATTTTGGCCATTTTGACAATACAATAAAACGTACAGTCACACTACTCTTTTCCGTTCCATCCATATGCATGCGAATACAGAAAACTGCAAATGAAAGGTCATGCAAAGAAATTTTGCATTATGCTGTGTTCCAAAGTTCAAGTAAGGTGAACTCTACCCTTGCAAATTCATATCACGTGGGAGTGTGACCGATAGAGGATCAGTATGAGCTGAGCTCTGACTTAGAACACAAAGTGTCAATTTCATCATTTCGCCTTCTTTCAGTCTGGTGAATTATTGCATAAAAAATGTATTCACCAAACAATTTTGCTATAAATTGTATTATATAATACTGCATTATATTAGCAATTGGCCATCAAACAACCCACACTGGCTGACTGTCGGTTGTCACTGTGCCTCAGCTCAATAAATTGTATATTAAAATGCAGTTGTCTCATCCAAATGCAGCTCTCAAATATTCATCAGGCATATTCCAAAGTTATCAAATAAGCCCAGAGCTCTTACGATCCAGCAACAAAACCTGTTCACACAACTTCCTGCAAATGCTACTATTGTACTATTGTCACCTCTGCTTCCAACAACTCACTTGTCTCCTATATTTCACATTTTCTCATTTTTCTATTCAGTGGTGCTACTATCAAAAGTATTCAAAATGCTTTCACATAAGCAATCATGTGACCATCCAATGAAGCCCTTAAATACCCATGTAACCTCTGTAGGGGGATACCAGGCTCCTAAACTTGCTAAACCAAGTACATACCATAAGATGCTTTTTATACTGTAATCCACCAACAGTTGAGAAAAAAGTTGGCTCTCTAATTTAAAACAATCAGAGGCTAACAAAGGCCTATAACCTTGCACAGATAATGAATGAAAACTGTGAAATCTTAATTGTGAAAAGCTTTCAGTAGACGCGCTGCACATTTAATTAGTCTGTGTTGTTATCTCGCTGTATAAATTAGATCTTCTTTACTTTGCTATGAAGAATACAAGTACAAAAAGTAATTACAGGGTCATTTAAGGTGGGCAGTTTTTCTGTGCTCCTAACAATCCAAAGGAATGCTTACAAGCTTAAAATGAGTTGGAATGAAATACCGCCACCTGTTGTAAATGCACCTATATTGAAGGTAGTTTCTACAAGAAAACAATAGGGACTGCAGACATGCAACAGCTTGCCAGGTTTCATCAAGCCAAAAAAAACAGAACAGTAAATCCATCCTGTCTGCTGCACCTGCCCAATATTGATTTATCCTGTCTCTCCATCTTTATCTGTCATCTCTTGCTCTCTCTCCCTTGCCTGGATGGTCTCTCTTTCTCTCTCTCTCTCTCTCTCTCTCTCTTCACCTTTTCTCTGCTGCTGCCAGCATCACTAATATCATTTCAAAAGATGATACATACAAATTTGACTCCTACAGGGGCAAGTGACTTATCAAAACTGACAGCATGTGGTTTATCAACAGATGGGAATTGGTAACGGTGCTCACACACACCTTGTAATCACTGGGTGGCGAGTCCATCTCTCCAAATCCGTAATCCTTCTGTCACTAACTCTAAGGTCAGAGGAGATATCTAAAAATGTGTGTGTGTGTGTGTGTGTGTGTGTGTGTGTGTGTGTGTGTGTCTGTGTGTGTGTCTGTGTGTGTGTGTGTGTCTGTGTGTCTGTGTGTGTGTCTGTGTGTCTGTGTGTGTGTACCTTGTTTTTGTGACATATCAGGACACAAATTGGTGTAATAACATGGGTATGACATAGGTATTACAAGGAGAGGGTGACTTATGAGGACATTGCCCATGTCCCCACTTTTCAAAAGGCTTATAAATCATACAGAATACATTTTTTTGAGAATGTAAAGATATGCACAGTCTCCTGTGAGGGCTAGGTTTAGGTGTAGGGAAGGTGTAGGGTGATAGCAAATATCGTTTGTACAGTATTAAAACCATTACGTCTATGGAATGTCCCCACAATTCACAAAAACAAACATGTGTAACTGTGTGTGTGTGTGTGTGTGTGTGTGCAAGCTTGCACTCAGTTTTGACAGAGCAGGCAGATCAACACAGATTAATCTTTACAAATAGAAACACTTTCTCAGCATGCACCAGGAGGGTTTCCCTCTACTCTTTATTCTTTTTTTCCTCTCCTGAAAAGTAAAATGTCAGACTACTGATTTTCCACTGGAACGTTGACATCAAAAAACTCAACTCGAGTGTCTCACTGCATTAGCCCAAATATCTCTATATCATGCTTAGCTCTGTCATTCATATTTTCTTCCAAGCCATCTTAAATGTCATGTGGCAATACAATACATTGCTACTTATTATTCAGTTTAAATGATGAAGCTGTGGTCATTTCAACATTTTTGGCATTTTGCAATTTTTGTCCTTATTTTGTAGCTTGTTTGTACAACAGCGTTTTAGTGTCACAATAATAAATAAAACAAATCTCAAATTATGAGATTAAAGTCATAATATTTTGAGAATAAGATCCAAATATTTCAGGAATAAAGTCGAAATTATGAGAATGAAGTCTAAATGTTTCAAGAATGCCTTTAAATGTTGAGAATATAAATTATGAGAATAAAGTCTAAATCACGAGAATTATAGCAATTAAAGTTATAATATTTTGAGAGTACAGCCTGCGCATGCAAATGGCCAGGATTGGGGGCACTGGGAGAAGTTGCCAGGCCTCTGGAATTAATTTTAATATTTGTGGGATTATTAGCAGAATTCATACAATGTGTTATATTCGCAGGGACAGTATGCTTAGAAATAATATTTCACGTCTTCGATTCCATTCATTAGGCCTATTTGTAGTGCGCCGGCCACCCAATAATAGCAATAAGTGTTGTGCTTTTGGTACTTTTAAACAAAGTCCCAGCTTTCAAAATCTGTCAGTTTTATAGTGAAATACAAACATTGTGTCTTGCAATAATGTGTTTTTCATGCTCTTTAATGTGGAGAACAGATCATGTAAATCAATTGTCTTTTTAATTACAATGAGACATTCGTTTCATTAAATTGTACTGTTTATTTTGTGAAAATTCCACCACCTACTCCGCAAAAATGTCTGTGGCGTCCAATCTTTCATTCCTCATGCATTTATTTAAAAACAACAATAAAATGTTTTAAATGTTGAAGTGGGCTCCAACTTGTTAACATAAGTTACACTGTTGTCTCTGGGGTGAATAAGTGACTATTTATGGTATAATACATTAAATGACTGGAAATAATATTTAGCGTCTTCGATTCATTATTTGTAGCCTGCCAGTCATCAAGTAATCGCAACAGTTTTGTGCTTTGTTGCTTTTAATATAACACAGCTCAGCCAAATTCAGACAGTTTTTATCACAAAATACAAATTATTAATGTGTTTTTCCTCTTTAGTTCAAGTTTATAGCACAATATAAACATGAGGGAATATCAGAAGGAATGAAAAAAAACAGTACTGTATAGCCTAATTTAATGAAACAAATGTCTCACTGTGATCGGAAAGATGACTGATTCACATGGCACATGGCACTTAAACTGAGGCGAATACAGTGATCTGTCATGCCACATTAAAAAGTGTGAAAAGCACAGTATTGTAATAGACATTTGTATTTCACTATAAAACCGACAGGTTTTTAAAGCTGAGACTTTGGAATATCTCCCGGTGCTCCCAATCTGGGCCATTTGCATGAGCAAAAGGCTAGAATATACTCTCAAAATATTCTAACTTTAATCTTGTAATTGCTATAAATTAATTCTTGTAATTTCGACTTTATTCTCAAAATGTTCTGAGTTTATTCTCAAAACATTTCAACTTTATTTTCTAAACACTTCGACTTTATTCTCGAAACATTTTGACTTTATTCACAAAAAATGTTGAATTTATTCTCATAATTTTGACTTTATTCTCAAAATATTAAAACTTTATTGTCGAAAATGTTTTTTTTTTTTTTAATATGGCACTAAAATGCTGTCATTGTCACGGTTCAAATACAAGGAAGGTCTGGGTCCAAAAGCAGGTGAATAGATTTTAATCAAACACAAATAAACAAACAAAAGGCCAACACGGCACAAACTAATAAATTTAAACACAAAATAAACAAGATCAAGAACACAATCTAAATCCAGGAATTCGGGAACACACAAGAACATCAAAGACACGAGACAATGCAGACATAAAGCAGAATGAGCAGTGAAGGGTACTTATAGTCCTGATAGTGACCAGATGTGGGTGATTAGTGCTAATGACAAAGACAAGTGACAATCAAGGAGTGCAGTGCAGGAAAGCGACCTCAGGTGGCTGAGGGAAACCCCACAGCCCCAATCATGACAGTACCCCCTCCCTACGGAACGGCTTCCAGACGTTCCCAAAGTCTGGAGGGAGGAGGTACGGAGGAAGGCAAGTTAGGGGGAGGGATGGCGGGCCAGGACCGTGCAGCGGGGTCCCGCAGGCATGCCTTGCCGCCAGCGGAGCCTCAGGCAAGGAGATAGCAAACGTCACAGCGTCAGGCACGGAGTTTGCGGACTTCGTCGCATCAGGCAGGGAAATAGCGGACGTCGCCGCGTCGGGCAGGGAGATAGCGGACGTCGCCGCCTCGGGCACGGAGATAGCAGACGTTGCCACCTCGGGCAGGCAGATAGCGGACGTCGCCGCCTCGGGCAGGCAGATAGTGGACGTTTCCGCCTCAGGCACGGAGATAGCGGATGTTGCCGCCTCAGGCACGGAGATAGCGGATGTTGCCGCCTCAGGCACGGAGATAGCGGATGTTGCCACCTCAGGCACGGAGATAGCGGATGTTGCCGCCTCAGGCACGGAGATAGCGGATGTTGCCGCCTCAGGCACGGAGATAGCGGATGTTGCCGCCTCAGGCACGGAGATAGCGGATGTTGCCACCTCAGGCGCGGAGATAGCGGATGTTGCCGCCTCAGGCACGGAGATAGCGGATGTTGTCGTCTCAGGCACGGAGATAGCGGATGTTGCCGCCTCAGGTACGGAGATAGCGGATGTTGCCGCCTCAGGCACGGAGATAGCGGATGTTGCCGCCTCAGGCACAAAGACAGCGGATGTTGTCGTCTCAGGTAGGGAGATAGCAGACGTTGCAGCCTCAGGCACGGAAATAGCGGATGTTGCCGCCTCAGGCACGGAGATAGCGGATGTTACCGCCTCAGGCACGGAGATAGCGGATGTTGTCGTCTCAGGCAGGGAGATAGCAGACGTTGCAGCCTCAGGCACGGGAATAGCGGACGTTGCAGCCTCCCCGCGAAAGATCGTCTCCGCCCCCGCCGCAAAGCAGGGACCCTTCCGTGCAGCCTCGGCGCTGGCCAAGCAGGCATAAATAAATTCAAACCGCTTGGCCGACGCCGCCTCGAAGGACATCCCGGCAGTGTCAGGAACAGAGCGGATGGTCGCCGGCCCCAAACGTGCGTCCGCCGCCTCTTCAAAAAAAATCCTCCCCGCTGGACCCATCAGTGATGTCTGCATTCTGTCACGGTTCAGATACAAGGAAGGTCTGGGTCCAAAAGCAGGTGAATAGATTTTAATCAAACACAAATAAACAAACAAAAGGCCAACACGGCACAAACTAATAAATTTAAACACAAAATAAACAAGATCAAGAACACAATCTAAATCCAGGAATTCGGGAACACACAAGAACATCAAAGACACGAGACAATGCAGACATAAAGCAGAATGAGCAGTGAAGGGTACTTATAGTCCTGATAGTGACCAGATGTGGGTGATTAGTGCTAATGACAAAGACAAGTGACAATCAAGGAGTGCAGTGCAGGAAAGCGACCTCAGGTGGCTGAGGGAAACCCCACAGCCCCAATCATGACAGTCATACGTTCATAGCATCTGCATAGGGTTATTGCATTTGTATTCAACAACAACAATTTTGCAGTGTTGGTCATCCATATAGTCCTATTATATATACAAATATATCTATTTTTTTTAAATATATTATTTTATCTTTCCCTGAATACAGTGAGATCCATATATATAATGTATTCTCTTTATCTCTCTCTATATATATTACTTTACATAATCTCAACGGAATATAGCATGTAAAATAAACTGCTGCTGCATAAATCCCATAGCAGATTTACAGTACACAGGTGGAGCTGGGGAAGGCAGGGTTTCAGAGGAAGTCCAGCTTGCAGTGAGCGCGAAACCAGGTAGTGTTGTCAAAAGTACAGACTTTGTTAGCAGTCGGTATGAAAATTTAAAAAACGTCCATTTCCTGCTAACATTTGAGCGCTGTTTAGTGGATTCTTAAACACCACTGACGGGAGTGTTAGAAAGCCACGTCTATTAGTGGATCCCTAATATATCTGCTCATAGACTCAGATACCTGCTTTCAAACACCCCCGTTTGCCTCTGTGTAAGCGCTCGGTGAAGAGCGTGAAGCGATGATTATTGTAGCCAATCACAATCATATCTGTTGAGCACATGAACACAATGGCCAATCGGCCTAAATGTTAGCGGGACATAGACAGTACCGACTGAACACTAGAATGCTGAGCAGAAGCCAATCAGCTTGTGCCATGTAGGAAATTTTTATTATTAGCAGATCCCAAGTTTGTTACTAATCATCTACAGAAAAAAAAGGGAGATAAGAGGACATACAAAAAAAAGGAAAGAGATAAATTATGTAGGCAGTGCAACACATATCTTTGTAATGACAGACATCACTGGGAGTTTACTACCAATAACTAATCGATCACTTCAATCTCCATTTATCAGCCTCTGCTAAACACATCAATAAATAAAACACCTTCCTCTGAGACTAGATCTTTTGATAGAGCAGCACTGAGAACTAACATATGTTAATCATTCAGTACACACATACAGCAAAGGAGTCGAGAGAAATCTGGGCCTGGTTGCACATGCCTTCAGGGAGTGTGCATACGTGTGACCAGGCATAATGAAGTGAGAGAAGGCATTATAACCTTGAGTTGATTGACTCACACTGTCTAGAGGAAAGCTCAAGAAGGGCATGCTAAGTATGTTGCTAAGAGAAATCTATGTGTAAGCTGTGGTCGCAGGTTGTACACATGTCAATCTTTCGCGTATGTGCGTAATGTACCTGTTTGGCCAGGTTGACTGAGTCTGAGGTCAGTCTGTCTCTGAGGTGAGGGTCAAGCTGGGCAGCAGGAGCGATCTCTACCACTTTCTGATGTCTTCTCTGGATAGAGCAATCCCTCTCATACAGATGAATTACGTTTCCATATTTATCACCTGTAAGTGAAAGCGAGGAGAATAAATATTGATAGAAAGGACAGAGAGAGATGTGAACAGAGAACTTTAAGTTTGCCTGGCTTAAAGGGGTCATGAACTGAGAAATCAAAATTCCTTTGATCTTGTGACATATAAGAGGAGAGCCCAAAACGTCCCCATTAGTCTAAAAACAGCTTATATTAAAGTCAATCTACCAAAACGACAGGTTGTGGAATGTGCCACTTTATGACGCAATAGTCTACATCACTGCCTTTTTAGTCCCTATCGATTTGCGCATATAGTGTAAATAACTAGAGAGGCAAACGCAAGTCTACGCAGAAACCAAACAATAAAGATGGCTCAGAAGACAACAAGATGGAAAAACACTTTGCACTGCCTTCCTTCTGATCCCAACATTAGGAAAGAGGGGATGAAATTTATTTTTAATAAAGATCCAAACCACATCAGTAAGAACTTGGTCCTTTTCTCATACGATTTTACTGCAGAATTGTTTACAAAGCACAATTCGACGCAGGATTTTCAAAAAGTAAAACTAAAAGACAATGTTGTGCCGACTATATTGCATCCGACAGTAATGTCGCACCACACAAGCGTGAGTAACTGTTTTTATTATGTGGTCACTATTGCTTTGTCTGTTATTACAGATTGTTTGAAATGAGAATTTATGCATCTTTAACCTAAATCACAGCAACATCCATCTGTGAAGGATGTAGGCTGTCAAACATGTCAAACAAACTGTTAGCCAATCATACAAGTGAGCATTTACTTCCAAGTTTACAATCCGCCATGACTATTCAAACAGAGCGTTGCAATGAGGGGGGGTTAAAAGAGAACAGAAAATAGCTTATTACTTCTAAATGATGATGTTTTTTATCTAAAACTCTTGACAACAATATAAGTGGACCTCTGAGAACAGTACAAAATAAAAACAAAGGCAGCTTGTGACCCCTTTAAATGGGTTACTCTCAGAATGCAGAACAATGCCATTTTCCTATCTCAATATACTGAATAAAATATTTTCTTAAAGGTCCACTGAAGTGCTCTGAAAATGCATTATTCTATGTGTTGACGTAATTTCAACTGAAACAGGAAGACAGGGTGGTCAAGCAGTCCCGCCCTCTAAAATAGCCAATAGTACTTTATATCGCAGCTTGGCCTAGAGCCGTTGAGTCTGGTAAAGCCGCATTTGACAGAATATGACAGCCACAATCTCATCCATATATCGCTATAAATTCTGTGTAGAATTCAAATGTGTCTGATACGTTTTATGGTCTGCGCCGAGTCGCGCATATGATCCGCTCGGGACACTTCGGATTCTAAAGAGCATTTGATTGGACAGAATGTTTGATGAGAAGCTGAAGTGCAGGGTGATGTCAACAAAATCGTTGATCCATATTGGCAAAAGTTAGAGACTGTAAGTTTTGAATGTGCATATCTTGTAAATGTGAATTTTGTCTGTTTTGAATCTGTTTTAAGGCTAACATATTCATACTAAAAGCCAAAAAACTTCAATTTTGATTACATGGGGACTTAAAGATATAAACAAAAGATAAAATCTAAAATAACATTTGTTTTATCACAAATAAGTGAACATAAGGATGCATTTTTAATCAATTTAATACTTTGGTTTAAGCAGATGTTTTTTTTTATTATTGTCATGTCATATGAAAAACTAGAAATTAATTAACTAAAAAATTAATTAAGATCTTTTGGGGTGTTTCTTATTTCCCTTTCTCATGAATATTGTTTTAATTGGTAATCATTTCATATTTTAGGTCTTTACTATGTCCTCAATTGCACTTTCATTCTGTTGGTCTTTTGTGATATCCCTTTAGTTTAAAATAAAAGTGTGAAAGATTGAATTTTTTTGTGGGAAAACAAGATAATACAACAGTTTCAAACAGTGGTTGAAAGTCTTTTTCAAGTGAATATTCTGGGTTTTACTGATACTCTCCTTTAAATTTGAGTTAATTATTTTGTATCTCAGATATTTGTCTACATAGCTTTGACATTAGATTCACAATGGAGGATAAGAAGACAGTCATAAAATCTGTTTATCTGAGAGTGAGAGAAAGGGAGAGAGAGAAAGAGCATGTGGTTGGTGTTCCCTGGACACATACAGAGCCATTCTCTGTTAACAAGCCCAATTCAATTCCAGCTGTATGTTATCGACTATGAGCTCTGTTCCAGACGAGCAAATCACGTCTAATGAGCCAAAATACTCAGCTATAATGGCTCAAATACACCAGAGAGAAGCAAATAGATCATAGTAAGCATAGTAAACAAATATGTGCACACAGCCTAGGGACTAGCAGACAAATTCTTATATTATCCCTCTCTGTTTCTTTTGTTAACACAAACATACACAAACACAAAATACATGGATTAATATACTCACCAAGAATTTGTACTTCAATGTGTCGTGGTTTCTCTATGAACTTCTCAACAAACAGAGCACCGTTACCAAATGCCGCCAGAGCTTCTGAATATGCTCTCTGATAGTTCTCCTCTAATTCCTGTAAAGAAAACACAAAATTCAATTTGCGGGTCAATAACATTTTTAATGTTTTATTCTTAGCGGAACAAAGGCCACACATCCACTTTAGTATGCACTTGATTGTGTTCATGAAAAATTGAGCTTATTATACTTTGATTTCCCTTCTATGTTAAAGACATTAAATGAAGTCTCTCCAGAAAACATGGTGGACAATATTTACACACTCTTGACAAGACAATGCTTGTCCACTCGTCTCACAGAGCCTGGTAGATAGAGGCAATAAACACTAAACACTTTTCACTAGTGACAATAAATATAGGCAATAAATCCAGCAAATGGACTATGTAGAGCAAGCAATGTCAATGTGATATAGTATTGCACTGGAGTAGTAATTGTCACATGTGCATGTCCATGTGTCAAGTGGAGGACAATGAGCATCAATTGTACCGTAACGCAACTGAATGCTATCGTAAAACAGGCGGTATCCACGGACATAAAATAAATAATATATATTGTATACACGTGCAGAAAATGAGGCCCATTAACAGTCGTGATCGACATGGTTTAGTGGGCTAGCCTTGAAAATCACAGTTATCTGTTAAGGCGAGAAGGACACTACTTTCAGAATACAATGTCAGATTGAGTTTTTTTTTATAGAAGTGAAGGGTGATTTGTGGGTCTTGCAACAATGCTCCTGATTCCTTGAGTGGAAAAAGTGATATGTGCAATTTTTAGTTTTTTTTAATACTTTCTTTTATACCAGTTTAATTTGTAGAAGCAGCTGTAATAAGTTTACATGTTGTGGTGTTGTGGCATTCTGTATATTAAGATGGCTGGCCTGCTATCATCACAGTGACATATGATTTTTTTGTTTTTGATTTCCTGGACATTTATTTTTTTAGGCTTTCATGGGCCATAAGAATACACAAACCTCATCATTTCGGACCACCCTCATCCCACGGCCTCCTCCTCCATATGCAGCTTTAAAGATGATGGGAAAGTCGTAGGTTTTGGCAAATTCCTGAGCTTCTTGAAGAGATGAGATAGGTGCGTCTGTTCCGGGAACAACTGGAACACCTTTACGCACAAACACACACTTACTTTCAATAAATCATATACACAAGTTTCACAAAATACTGTTACGAAGAAATATATATATAAAAAAAAGACAAAACTACAATTATTGTATTGAACTGTAGAACTTTACTATACAACTTGATTATCTCAGTTTTTTGTTATTTGTAAATTATACCTTGTAAATTTAAAATAAAATTATAAATCATTTTTGGTGCAGAAGGGATCTTGTTGCGTGCATGTAAACTGCAAAAACATACATTTATCAAATTATTTGATATGTTTCTGTACACCATGGGACAAGCTGCATATGCAATAAGCTGCTTTATTGTTGACAAATGACATTGTTGACATTTTGCAAGTTTTGTTTTCTACAATGGATTGTAAGTAAATAATCAACTCACTCAGTGCTCTTTTTGTTTTCTGTCTTATAAAAATATCCCTTTATTATTTCAGTGTGAGAAACCATTGGAAACGATTAAGTGCAGACTTTTTTACAAACCCATTTAAACAATTTGATCAAAAGAGTGATTTGTTCACGAATCTAACATTTTTAACAGCTGATAGAAAACAAACATACTTTACTGCTGAAATGTTATAAGAGAAAATGATTCTCAGGTAGGTATATGGTAATATTACTGAGCACAGCAGTATTTTACTGGGGCTCGTGTCCCAGTAAAAAAAGGTCTTGTGACACCCCTGGTTTACACACATGCAACAAGATGGATTTGGCCTAAATCGAAAGTAAAAAATGAATAGAATTAGATTCAGATCTTATTTATTTTTGGCATACTATTTGGGCCACATCCATATGTGTTCCATATATCCACAAAGCAAAACATTTAAAGTAAAGTGAAACAATAAAGTCTAAACATTTGCATCTGAATTTCCTGTTATTTCATAAACTTATGGCATTAAAACTTTAAAATGAATAAATTAATTAGTTAATTGATTAAACTTAACGCCATGTCTACACTGGGCATGAGCGGCACAATACAACAAAATACAATAAAATCCATTAAAATCAGTGATAGTGTCTACACTAGATGCAGTAGGGGACACTGGGGGCAATTGTAACAAGGGGCAATTGTTACAAACTCAATTCCTTTAATCATAAACAAGCTAGAGTGATGGCACTTGATCTGCTCAGTAGGATTCTCTCTGCCTGTGAAAAAAGGAGCATGATTGCTTCACCTCAGCAGAATGTTTCAACAAAATACTGACTTTGAGGTATGAAACTAACTTTTTGGATGTACCGTATTTTTCTACTGCTGTTTAAAGTTTAGATGACGGTGAATGCTCAGCAGAATGCTGTGTCAGATGCTACAGCAGTAAAGTGATTACTTTGAGGTAGGCTTACATTTAAGATACAGTGGGTTAATATGATTTATTTTTTTGTGTTACAATTGCCCCCAAACACTGTTACAATCGCCCCCACTAAGAAGTCTGTGAGTTGGTAAGGAAAATAAAAAAGTAACAATTGCCCCTGGTCTACAATACGGCGTGACTTGACAATTCCCTGACAGTAAGGCAAGGAAATGCCTTAGTATTTATATAGCACATTTTATACACAGTGGTCATTTGAAAATGCTTAAAAAAATTACCAAAACACAAATCATAAAACTGTCATAAGAAATATTAAATATATAAAATAAATATAAAATAAAAAATACAATAAAAATAAAAATTACTTTCTACTTTAGATTCTACTTTAAAATGAATATGATGTGCTATGAATACCATAGTACTCGATAAGGAAAGCCAATAAACACTACTTGTGCTTTGCCATTCAGGAAATTAAAAAGAAATTCCAAAGTAAAAGATGCTGAGGAGAAGCATCTTAACAGTAGCAAAGTCAGTAAACTGTTGCCCATTCTATTTCTGACATACTCCAAGTCCTTGCGGTTATTCTGACATGAAGGACAAATGGATTTGGAACGGTCTGTTTGTTGCGTCTAGTGTAGACACGATGTAAGATGTTTAACTGTTTCTCAGGGGGCCTGAGCACTTGTCTGCAGTTAAGGCTGGGAGCTACACCAACCTGACCAGGCAGTGGACCAACTAGACCAGGCTAAACCAGGAAAGACCAACAAACCACCTTCAACTTGTTCCGTTTTGCACAAATTTTGCAGAAATTAGCATACTGTACAAAGTTTTGAGCATTACATAAATATTGGAAATTGGAAAACTTGCTGCTTAAGTTTTTATAATAGCAATTTGCATATACTCCAGAATGTTATGAAGAGTGATCAGATGAATTGCATAGTCCTTCTTTGCCATGAAAATTAACTTAATCCCGAAAAAAACTTTCCACTGCATTTCATTGCTGTCATTAAAGGTGTCACGACCACACACAAAGGGAGAAGGTGAGTATCTTTCAAGGTATTTATTAACAAACGTGCACAGTACAACACACGTGCAATCGGGTGAAATAAGGTCTCTGTGGTCAAATCTTCAAACAAACACAACAGGTGAGTTCAAGTTCATAAGGGTCATAGCGTTAGCAATAGTCACTTCCCTTTAACACGATTAACGTGTATCACAGGAGAACATCAGAGCAATCCACGAGGAGCACAGGAGAACATCGGAAGAATCCACGAGGAGCACAGGAGAGACAACAGGAGGGGGAGAAGATCCACAGAGAAACATCCATGCAACTTTGATACCAGCCGATGAGTGAGTGGCAGAGGTAGGTATATAAAGGGTGTGGTGATTGCCGGTGCAGGTGACGGTGATTAGTATTCTGGTGATGGTTCACGGGTGTGCTGTGGTGGTGATTGGCTGGTTGGTGGAGGATCGTGGTGATTGGGGCTGAGGGAACGTGCAGAGGGTGTGACATCACCCCCTCCTCCACGGGTGACTCCTGGCACCCAAGAACGGCGACGGGGACGACCACGACCTCTGGGAGCTGGGCGTTCGGGATGTTGGCGGTGGAATTCCTCGAGGAGAGTCGGGTCCAGGATGTCGTCACGGGGTATCCACGATCTCTCCTCGGGTCCGAACCCCTCCCAGTCCACTAGGTACTGGAGCTGGCCGTTCCGCCGCCGGGAGTCTAGGATTTCTTGGACTTGGTAGATGTTATCTCCAAGGATCTCTGGCGGGTCGGGAGGAGGAGGTGACTCCGACTCTGTGGAGGAAGGGAACAGGGGTTCAGTGTGGCGCTTGAGTAGGGAAACGTGAAACGAGGGGGCGATTCTGTAATGTGGAGGTAGGTTTAGACGGTAGGTGACAGGGTTGATCTGTGAGTGCACGGTGAAGGGCCCTATGTAGCGGGGACTCAGCTTCCTACTGGGCAGCCGGAGGCGTATGTCTCGAGTGGACAACCATACCTGGTCCCCGGGGAGGTAAACTGGGTTGGGTAACCTACGGCGGTTGGCATGTTCCGTATGCCTCCGTACTGCCCGCTGGAGATGGACGTGCGCTGAGTCCCACACCCTCTCGCTCTCTCGGAACCAGTGATCTACCGCGGGCACCTCGGAGGACTCTCCAGTCCATGGAAACAGAGCTGGTTGATAACCTAGAATGCATTGGAATGGGGTTAGACCAGTAGAGGTTTGACGGAGGGAATTTTGCGCATACTCAGCCCACGGTAGATACTGGCTCCAGGTGTTTTGATGTTGGGAACAGTACGTCCGAAGGTAGCGGGAGATTTCCTGTATTTTCCGTTCGGTCTGCCCGTTCGTTTGAGGGTGATATCCGGATGACAGGCTGACTGTGGTACCCAGAAGTTGGAAGAAGGCCCGCCAGACCCTGGAAATGAATTGGGGTCCCCGATCGGACACGATGTCTTCTGGGAGTCCGAAGTTCCGGAATACATTGTGGAATAGTGCCTCTGCGGTTTCTAGTGCTGTGGGGAGACCTTTGAGAGGTATTAATTTGCAAGCTTTCGAGAATCGATCGACTACCACTAAAATTGTGGTGTAACCCTGAGAGGGGGGCAGGTCTGTGGCGAAGTCAATGCCCAAGTGTGTCCAGGGTCGGCGGGGAATAGGTAACGGTTGTAATTTACCTTCGGGTAAGCGGCGTGGGGTTGTGTTGACGGCGCAGACCGAACATCCTTGGACGTACCGTTCCACTTCCCTGCTCATGTTGGGCCACCAATATTTCTGCTGGAGGAGCGAGAGGGTTCGCCTGCTGCCAGGATGTCCTGAGCCGGGGGACGTGTGCGTACTATCCAGCAGAAGGGGTCTGAGACGGCTTGGGACATAGACACGACCCGGGGGAAGCTCCGGTGGTGCAGGTTCCTCGAAGGTGGCGGCCCGTATATCTTCATCCAGCTGCCATAGTATGGGTGCGAGAAAGACAGATGGGGGTAGAATTGGATCAGGATCGTCAGAGGTAGGTTCAGGTGAGTGCATACGTGATAGGGCGTCTGCTTTGGTGTTTTTGTGGCCGGGTTGGTAAGTAATGTGGAAATTGAATCGGGTAAAGAATAATGACCAGCGAGCTTGGCGGGCATTTAGTCTCTTGGCGTTCTGAATGTACTGGAGGTTCTTGTGGTCGGTTATTACGGTGAAGGGGAACTGGGCTCCTTCCAACCAGTGCCGCCACTCTTCGAGGGCGAGCTTTATGGCCAGCAGTTCGCGGTCTCCAATTCCATAATTCTGCTCAGCTGGGGTAAGTTTTTTGGAATAGTACGCACACGGGTGGAGGGATCGGGGTTCATCAGACCACTGGGACAGCACGGCTCCTACGCCCACGTCCGCCGCATCTACCTCCACCACGAAGGGCCTTGAAGGGTCGGGGTGCTTGAGGATGGGAGCGGTGGTGAACATTAGTTTTAGACGGTCGAAGGCTTGCTGAGCCTCTGGAGTCCACTGTAGTACCCGGCGACCTCCCTTTAAGAGGGAAGTGAGTGGAGCCGATAGGAGGCTATAGTTCTTTATAAAGCGTCGGTAGAAGTTAGCGAAGCCTAAGAAACGCTGAAGCTCCTTCACCGTCCTGGGCTCCGCCCACTTGGCCACTGCGTCCACCTTGCCGGCTTCCATGTGAACTCCCTCCGCAGTGATCACGTATCCGAGAAAGGAGATGGTGGGCTGATGGAATTCACATTTTTCTAATTTTAGATAGAGTTGGTACTCACGGAGGCGTTGGAGAACCTGACGGACGTGGTCTTGATGTTCCTTTAGGTTACGTGAGTAAATGAGGATATCGTCAATGTAGATGATTACGAATCGATGGAGGTAGTCGCGGAAGATTTCGTTCATGAAATTCTGAAATACGGAAGGACTGTTAGCCAGGCCATAGGGCATCACCTGATATTCATAGTGACCGGTGGGGGTGATGAAGGCGGTCTTCCACTCATCTCCTTCTCGGATACGGATCAGGTTGTATGCACTGCGGAGGTCGAGTTTGGTGAAGACGCGGGCTTCCCGTAGTTCCTCCAAGGCAGCTGGCACTAGAGGAAGTGGATAGGCGAATTTCACCGTGGCGTCGTTGAGCACCCGGTAGTCAATGCAAGGTCTGAGCCCACCATCCTTCTTGGGGACGAAGAAGAAACTGGATGCTGCTGGGGACGTGGAAGGTCTGATGAACCCCTGTTGGAGAGCCTCCTGGATGTAATTCTCCATGGCTTCCTGCTCAGGACGTGAGAGGGGGTAGATCTTCCCGTGGGGTAGTTTGGCGCCTGGCAGCAGGTCGATACTACAGTCCCAGGGCCGGTGCGGTGGTAGTTGTGTGGCCCGTTCCTTGCTGAAGACATCGGTGAAAGACTGATAGACGGGGGGAATGGTGGTGGCGGATTGAGTGGCAGGGCTCTCTATGGTGGTGGCGTGCAGAGGGATAGGACGGTATGGAGACTTTGCATCTGACGAGGAAGGATGGTAGCCGTGGTCCCCACACGTTGCGCCCCACTCCAGGACCTCTCCTGTGCTCCAATCTATGCGGGGTTGGTGCTTAATGAGCCATGGTCTGCCCAGGATGACATCCACGTTGGCTCGCGGGAGTACTAGGAGGGTCAAATGTTCCCGGTGGTTGTGTTGGGAGACGAGGGTCACTTTTCTGGTCCGGCGAGATATCTTACCATCGCCCAATGGTGAGTTTTGGATTGTGGTTATGTGGTATGTGACCTCATTTTGAACGGTGGGAATTCGATGTTTAGCAATGAAGTGTGATGAAACAAAATTGCCAGCCGCTCCGGAATCCACGAGCACATAGATGGGGAGAGTACGAGAGTTTACTATTAGTTTAGCGGTAATATGGGGTAAGAGAGACATGGCCGGAGTAATAGATACGGTACTCACCATTGGACGAGGCGGGCGGACTGGACAGGCACTGATGAAGTGAGAGGCTTCTCCACAATATAGGCACAGATGATTATTAATTCGTCGTTTCCTCTCCGCAGGATCCAGGCGATAGGAGTCAGTAATCATAGGCTCCTCCGCGTCTCGTTGGGGTGACGGTGTTCGGAGTGGAGGGAAGCTGGGTACAGACTTTGTAGAAGGACACGCTGAGAGATGTTGAGAAATGCCTACTGCCTTCTTAATAAAGGTTTCCAGCGGTACGTTGTCATCGTAAATAACCATATGCTTGCGGATCTGGGGTTTAAGCCCCTTACGGTAGGCTGCTAGGAGAGCTACTTGGTTCCAACCACTGGTGGCCGCTAGGGAGCGGAAGCGCAGGGTGTATTCATGGATATTGGACGCACCTTGATTCAGAGTGATCAGCTCGTCGTGCACCGAAAGGGGAGTGAGCGCAGCTCCAAACACGTCCTTGAAGTGGGCAACGAAAGCATTATAGGAGATTAAAGCGTCGCTCCGTGAATTCCAGAGTGCGTCTGCCCATTGGAGTGCCTGTCCAGTGAGGAGGGAAATCATAAAAGATATTTTAGAAATTTCGTTAGGAAACTGGTGTGCGTTGGCTTCAATATAGAGGGAACTTTGCAGGAGGAAACCATTGCAACCACCCGGGTCTCCGGAATAACTCATGGGGCGAGAGAGGGGCGTGTTGGAAATCGTCGTTGGAGCAGCAGGTAGAGATTGACGAAGGACGTTTACCATATCCGCAAATGGATCGGGGGTGTCTTCGGTGATAGCGGCACTCGCCTCCATGAGTGAAGCGGTGAGTTAATATTTTATGGGCTGGTATCCTGTCACGACCACACACAAAGGGAGAAGGTGAGTATCTTTCAAGGTATTTATTAACAAACGTGCACAGTACAACACACGTGCAATCGGGTGAAATAAGGTCTCTGTGGTCAAATCTTCAAACAAACACAACAGGTGAGTTCAAGTTCATAAGGGTCATAGCGTTAGCAATAGTCACTTCCCTTTAACACGATTAACGTGTATCACAGGAGAACATCAGAGCAATCCACGAGGAGCACAGGAGAACATCGGAAGAATCCACGAGGAGCACAGGAGAGACAACAGGAGGGGGAGAAGATCCACAGAGAAACATCCATGCAACTTTGATACCAGCCGATGAGTGAGTGGCAGAGGTAGGTATATAAAGGGTGTGGTGATTGCCGGTGCAGGTGACGGTGATTAGTATTCTGGTGATGGTTCACGGGTGTGCTGTGGTGGTGATTGGCTGGTTGGTGGAGGATCGTGGTGATTGGGGCTGAGGGAACGTGCAGAGGGTGTGACAAAAGGACCTGCTGAGATCATTTCAGTAATCGTCTTGTTAACTCAGGTGAGAATGTTGACGAGCACAAGGCTGGAGATGTCAGGCTGATTGGGTTAGAATGGCAGACTTGACATGTTAAAAGGAGTGTGATGCTTGAAATCATTGTTCTTCCATTGTTAACCATGGTGACCTGCAAAGAAATGCGTGCAGCCATCATTGCGTTGCATAAAAATGGCTTCACAGGCAAGGATATTGTGGCTACTAAGATCAACAATTTATAGGATCATCAAGAACTTCAAGGAAAGAGGTTCAATTCTTGTTAAGAAGGCTTCAGGGCGTCCAAGAAAGTCCAGTAAGCGCCAGGATTGTCTCCTAAAGAGGATTCAGCTGCAGGATCGGAGTGCCAACAGTGCAGAGCTTGCTCAGGAATGGCAGCAGGCAGGTGTGAGCGCATCTGCACGCACAGTGAGGCCAAGACTTTTGGAAGATGGCCTGGTGCCAAGAAGGGCACATCAGGGACAGATTGATCTTCTGCAAAAAGTATGGCGAATGGACTGCTGAGGACTGGGGCAAAGTCATATTCTCTGAAGCCTCTTTCCGATTGTTTGGGGCATCTGGAAAAAGGCTTGTCCGGAGAAGAAAAGGTGAGCGCTACCATCAGTCCTGTGTCATGCCAACAGTAAAGCATCCTGAGACCATTCATGTGTGGGGTTGCTTCTCATCCAAGGGAGTGGGCTCACTCACAATTTTGCCCAAAAACACGGGTGGACAAACAAAAACCCACTAATTCTGACAAACTCCAAGAAGTGATTATGAAAGAATGGGTTGCTATCAGTCGGGATTTGGCCCAGAAGTTGATTGAGAGCATGCTCAGTCGAATTGCAGAGGTCCTGAAAAAGAAGGGCCAATACTGCAAATACTGACTCTTTGCATAAATGTCATGTAATTGTCGATAAAAGCCTTTGAAACGTATGAAGTGCTTGTAATTATATTTCAGTACATCACAGAAACAACTGAAACAAAGATCTAAAAGCAGTTTAGCAGCAAACTTTGTGAAAACTAATATTTGTGTCATTCTCAAAACTTTTGGCCACGACTGTACATCAATATACATTTGCAATCAAAATTATTCAACCCCCTTGACCTGCAAGACATTTTGCTGCAGAAAACAAAAGGCATCAGTAAACTATTAGAGAAAGTTTATTATTATACATTCAAGCAATTCTGAGAATGTAAGTTGATGAATAATACAAAAAAAAAAAAAAAAAAAAAATTGGCTCTAAGCGTTTAGGTTCAAAATTATTCAACTCCAAAAGTCAAATTTGGCGCAGAATCTTTTATTCTGTAAAACCACCAATAAACACTGCTTGGAAGTGCTTGGAAGCTTCTGTCACCTCTCTACTGCTATCTTGGCCAATTCCTCACTTGAAAAAGCTTTCAGATCACTGATAATTTTTTGGTTTTCACTTTGCCACTTTGTTCAAATTCGACCAAATATTTTCAATGTGAATTAAATCTGGAGACTGAGCAGGCCTCTCAAGAGCATTCTATGACTGATCCCTGAACCAAGCATAAGTAGATTTGGATGTATATGATTGTCCTGCAGGAAAGTTATTATTAGCGTCAGCCTTTGCACTGGCATCACAATTTTTTGCCAAAATGCCTGATACTTCAAATAATCCATGATGTCCTTCATACAGTCCTGTTATCGGGTCATCTTTAGCAGGTATTTGGCTGTACATTGCAGGTTTTTCCTCAGTTGTTCTGATCTAACATTTTATGATATTGTGCTTTTTCTTTAATACCCTCAAAGGTTTTCTGGTACAACACATTTTAAGGTAAAGAATAAGGTTGCCATCAGTATCTCTAGGAACTTTAAATGTCTTGGAAAACTTCATATAGCCTTAGACTTTCTAAAGTAATAAAATTGTTTCTTCTCTATAGCTTTTGTGAGAGCTTTGTTGACTTTGTCATATTTGATACTCAACTTCAGCACATGCATGGGCCAAATGCGTTTATGTGTAACAGCTCAAGCTAATTCTGTTTTCTAATAGAGTTTCTAAAGGTTTAATTGTGTTTAAGACAATTTTGTTCCCCACCATACAAATAAATGACAAAAAAACAGCAATGTTGAATAGGGGTTGAATAATTATGACATAGCTGTGTTATTAAAAATCCAAGAACTCAAAAATATAACATTAGATATTGACATTATTACTTTTAACATGCCAGTAATCTGTTATAGATGCAATTTTCATGAAGTCCTGGATCTTCAGAATAGCTTGTATTTGTGAAGTACTGCAGTCTCTCGGGGGTTGAATAATTTTGATTGCAACTGTACAGGTAGAAACAGAATCTTACTGACTCATACAGCCTTGTTATCTACGCAAAGCCCTTTTGTGGCCACATTTTATCACAATGTCAAGGACGTGAAGGGTAGTTATTTTTTCTTAAAATAAATGAAGAATTATGCGAAGAATTACTGAAATGCAGCATTATACAGCATTTCCCATATTTCCCAAAGAGAAATATGCTATGTTATTTCCAATGACCAGACACAGAAATATTCACTTTATAAAGGTAATGAAAAGAATACGCAGAATTGCTATGTGTGAATTTTTGAGCCTGATCTCCATTGAATAATTAATGACATTCTTTAGAAGTTTCATTGATTTTTCAGGAACAAGGACATGTAAAATAATAACATGTTAATTGGGGCATTCAGGTTAAACACTCGAAGACCACTAGACCTACTAAAACACCTAACAAGGTTATATCACGCTGATTGACAGCCTTGACAGTTATTCATGTAAACACAGCTGGCTATGACTAAAGTAAACGTGAAGTAAAAGTAACAGATGGGACAAAAAAAACAAAATGTGTCAAAAGATCTGTTATGTGATTACACGTTATAGCATAAATGCAATAGTAGTGTCATAAAAGCCTCTTACACTGAACCGTTTTTTTCTCATTATATGGCCTTTTTTTATTTAACTTGATTTTCTGAGCAGCAAATTCAGTCATTTTTCACTGTTTGTATATGCTAGTTTGTGTACATTCCAGACAGACTGTCAGTCAGTCAGATATATGCAGCTGCAGAGCCATACATGACAGCAGTTTCCGACTATCATTCTCAGTATAGAAGTTAAGGCAGAGTTGAGGAATGTCTAGCCTCATTCTACCACTGACACTAACCAAAAGTTCAAGAGTCAATAAGCTACACCTTAACTTCCTATCTAAGACTTCTGGTCAAAAACTGCTGTCATGACTCTGCTGCTTGGCAGAAGAATTTGTAGATTTTTCTCTTTTTGCAGGGTACATTGTTAAGCCAGAATAGGTGATGGCATGTATTTATTTAACCAATTAGTTCAAAGCACTGATTTATTCAGGAAAAGAGTGTTTATGAGTCATTGATTCATCCAATTTGTTCATAAACTTTCAAAAAGCAGTTTTATTCTACACTGCCATTTTGCCATTTGTTAAAATCTTCAGCTCCATCAACTAAAGTAAATTATATGAGCAATATCACACTCGTAGATGTGAGATATGGCTGTATATCGGCACTGCTGTGATTTGGCCGTACAGTAGGTAATCACTGCATGCTGATATACAGCCATATCTCACGTCTACGAGTGTGATAGTGTGTTTATACAACAGTTCGATAGCACAAGTGTGTAAATACATAAGAAACAACAGGGAAGTGTCTTTAAAAACCTCTTTTGTGCAGAACTACTTCCTTCCGCCATGGATTAAAATCTCAGGCTGACAGTTAAACAGCTGAGCCCAAGCCTCTATTACTAATTCCAAAACGTCACTTTAGAACTAGTAACGGACAAATGTTGAGTTGCTTCCTTTAAAACTTATTGTATTACTGTATTAAAAGCTCACTGTATTATGAAGAGTTTAATGAGAGAGAGATGGTGATTACTTGCATCTGACGCAGCATTCATTCTTCATATTCACGATGAAACATTAGTTTGAATGTCCACTGAGGAAAGCTTTATCTTTGTCATAACTTTAATATCCTTAGCTTTGCTCAGTGCAATTGTTAACTGCATCAAGCTGTTGTTGAAACTAAAAAGAACTTCCGTTTCTAACGGGTTTATTTTTCAGTATAAAAGTCCCTCTTGCTGACTCTTTTTGTCATCCAATGGCGGAACAATGTAACTAAAATCACCATCATGAACACACACACCGTTTCTCAATACTAAACATTTTTAAATACTACTATTATTTATATAAAATATTATTTATTGAATAATAATATTTAATAAACAACAACAGCCATCATAAATCTGCTAGGCAATTCAGTCAAACGTACAAAGGCAGCACTCTGATATACAGCATTGAATTTACATAAACATGATGAGATTTTGCCAAAATTCGTTACATTTATCCAAAATGAATTATATCTCATGTTTAACCACTATAGAGACACCAGAGTCAGCAGTAAATTCCAGAAGATGTGGCCAAGGTGCAGGTTCATGAGTGCAGAATGGCTGCTCACAATCCGAAGCTCTCATGTCCAAAAACATAGATGCAAATTTTCAAATATATGTTATCTTTATTAAAAAACTGCATATTTGAACTATGAACAAGCACATTCAACAGTAATATTTATAAAATGATACTGGATTTGGGCGTCCGCTATTACACTCGCTGTAAGAAGTACTGCAAAATGTGATACGATTACAAACTGTGAAACGGCTGTTGGAGCTCTGATAATGCTCTAATATCGCACTCCTATCCGCCAATTTGATTCGAGGACCAGAAAAAACTGTTGCATAAATAAATATAGAATTTCATTATTATATTGCAAATACCCTAGGATTGCCCTGGTACTGTTTACCCCAGCCCCATGTATAAAGGAATCTCAGAGGGAAAAGAGTTTTTTGGTACCTGCTTTTATGGCCAGGGCACGGGCTTCCACTTTATCCCCCATCTTGCGCACCACCTCTGGGGAAGGACCAATGAATCTTACCCCGGCATCAGCACAGGCTTGGGCAAAGTCTGAGCGCTCTGATAAAAAGCCATAACCAGGGTGGATTGCATCCACATTATTTTCCTGAGAGGGAGAAAAGCACAGGCAGAGAAACGCAGAAGGGACAAGAGATAGAAAGACAGAGAGAAAAGAGAGCAGAATGAAAAAAACATTAGTCAGGGATGTGTATGTGGCACAGCAGTCAGGCCTAATTATTCTGATGCTGGAAAATACTAATTTCATTAAAATCCCAATCAGAGAGAATTTGAAAGGCCTCTCTCTCTCTGTTGGCTGACTGCGTGCAACATGGTAATTGCATTGGAGAAAGACTAATTATTCTGAGACCGTCTGCTGAGGTTAGAGACAATGATGTTGGCTGCTTGTTCGGTTTTAATACGGTGTGGTGTTGTGTGTGTGTTATGCTTTGTGTTTATGCATTATTAGTGCATTGTTGTGGTGGCTAAGCTGCTGGTTTGAGAGATGAGCTGCCTGTGGCATAATGAGGGAGTTCGCCAAAGGATCTGAATCTGGCTGGCATCTCTGACACTGTTCCAAAAAAACAGGAATGGATCTATTTGAGCACCATATAGTGAAGTGCTGATGTGAATACTAAGCACTGGAAGAGATGCGTTTAGTGCACTTTGCAGACAGGTCGTCATTCAGAGTGTGACAGATAAGGTGAATCACAGTCTGACGGATAGATATATAAATGCCTAACCTTAGCCACTTTGATTATGTCGGGAATATGGAGATAGGCTGCGACAGGGGACAGGCCTCTGCCAATGAGGTAAGCCTCATCTGCCTTCTGTCTGTGCATCTGCCCTGTGTCCTGCTCTGAATATACAGCCACTGTACGGATTCCAAGCTCTGTGCATGCCCGAAATACCCGGATGGCTATTTCACCTGATGGGAGAAAGAGAAACGATTTTAAAACAAGAAAAAAATCTATTCAAATTTGTGAAATGTATACTGTGGTTAGTGGATGGTAGTGGTAGTTCACCCCAAAATGAGCCCTTCCTCAAAGGACAAAACAATGACAACAAAAAGCATCATAAAATTGACTGAAAAAAATGGTATAAAAGGGAAATCATAATTTTTGGAGGTACAGGCATCAAAGAGTTTCGAAAATCCCTGCGAAAACCCCCTAAGAGGCCATGTGTTAGCATGCAGATTTGACAAGTGACTGAATAAATAATAACACAAGGATCGGATGAGTAAATAATGACAAGAGAGTGGGTAAATAAAAACAAGTAAACCACTTTAGAAATTAATTTAAAATTAAATTAATTTAAAATGCAGCACTCCTGCGCCTGTGTGTATTTAGATTTTCAGAGCACTAATCCATGGATCAGGCTTCCACTTTCAGGTCTTTTCGCTGTTTGCAAAATATTTAATCTCGGGATTACAAGTTTTACCTCTGTTTGCCACCATGACCTTTTTGATTGGTCGATACTCCAGGCTTTGGGGAGACAAGTGGGCAGAACGACAAAACAAACCCGCTCTTCTGATGAGCAGGATGCCCATCTTCCCCCTGGACCCTCCCAAATGCAGAAGCATCCTAGAGAAATTCAAACAGAAAAGACAACGATGAACAAATCGCTCCTTCATAAATTAGTTTTAAAAAATACGGACAGTGGAGGAGTCTAAATTGAATGATCTGTAGCTACACACTTAACATACATAAACATACATAAACCGAAGCTCCTGATGCCTTACTGTATTCACCAAAATAACAGGTAAGTTAAACTTTAACGACCCGCTAAGTGTTTCAAAACTCTTCATTTTCCACAAGATATGTAGATCTACACCATCCATATTGTTTTGAATCTGCTGTAGTAAGGGACTGCTGCCACCTTGTGGTCATCAATTAAACTGTTTCATTCTTGCGTCTTTCCATGTTGATGTATTGTTTCTGTGTGTGAGAGCATTACATTTTGAGGACCAAATGTCCCCACAATATAGTAATATCAGTCAATTTTGACCTTGTGGGGACATGTTTGGTACCCATAAGGAAAACAGCTTATAAATTATATAGAATAAAGTGTTTTGAAAATCTAAAACATCAGATAGTTTTGTGTGAGGGAAAGGTTTAGAGGTAGGATAAAGATAAGGGGATAGAAAATACAGTTTGTACAGTATAAAAATCATTATGTCTATGGAATGTCCTTACAAAAAAAATGCAAACCAGTATCTCTCTCTGTGTGTGTGTGTGTGTGTGTGTGTGTGTGTGTGTGTGTGTGTGTGTGTGTGTGTGTACCTGGTATTCATTTGGTCCCCACAAGGATAGGAATACCAGTAGATTTTGACCTTGTGAGGACATTTCTCAGGTCCCCATGAGGAAACAGGCTTATAAAGCATGCACAATGAGATTTTTTGATGAAGTAAAAGTGTGCACAATCTCCTGTGAGGGCTAGGTTTAGGTGTAGGGTAGGTGTAGGGTGATAGAAAGTACGGTTTGTACAGTATAAAAACCATTACGCCTATGGAATGTCCCCATAAAACATGTAAACCCAACATGCGTGTGTGTGTGTGTGTGTGTGTGTGTGTGTGTGTGTGTGTGGGGCTACCCTGTTGAAAAAAAAACAGCATATGCTGGTTAGGTATGTTTTGATGCTTGGATGCTGGTTAAGTTTTGACGCTGGTTTAAGCTGGTCCTTGGCTGGTTTAAGCTGGTCTTTAGCTGGTTTATGCTGGTCTTTAGCTGGTTTATGCTGGTCTTTAGCTGGTTTATGCTGGTCTTTTGCTGGTCCTTTTGCTGGTTTATGCTGGTCCTTCACCAGCACATGACCAGCATAAACCAGCATCAAAACATACCTAACCAGCATCCCAGCATCAAATTTAACTAACCAGCATATGCTGTTTTTTCACCTGGGTAGGTATCTTTGAGTTTATCATAATGTTTTAAAGCATTAGTTTACTTCACAGTTTTTAACTACAAATGCTCGTCTTGTCTAGCTCTTCGATGCATATGCGCACTGAGGTTTATACCCTAACTGTCTTGAACTGGAGTGCACAGACTATGCATGCACATTGCAGAGCTAAAAAAAGAGCATTTGTGGTTAAAATGTGTATAAATTGTACATTTTTTAAGAAAATAATCAATCTTTTCACTAGATAAGACCCTTCTTCCTCGGCTGGGATCGTTTAGAACCCTTTGAAGCTGCATTTAAACTGCATTTCAGAAGTTCAAAATTGTGGGGACCATAGATGTCCACTATATGGAGAAAATTCCTAAAATGTTTTCCTCAAAAAAACATAATTTCTTATATCCGTAGAAAAATGACATGAACATCTTGCATGACAAGGGTATAAGTAAATTATCTGGGGGAAGCCGTGGCCTAGTGGTTAGAGAGTTGGACTCAATACCACGACTGAGGTGAGACCCATGAGCAAGGCACCGAACTCCCAACTGTTTCCAGGGTGCCACGGCAATATGGCTGCCCACTGCTCCGGGTGTGTGTTCACTACTGTGTGTGTTTACTTGGAAGGGTTAAATGCAGAGCACAAATTCCGATTATGGGGCACCATACTTAGCCTTGGCTTTCCTTTTCCTAAACTTTTGTGCACTAATCCTTTAAATAAAATGTAGCACACAACATCAAAATAATCTCATTTCAAGACCACTTTCAATATGTCAGTTATATATTCAGAACAACTACCAACAAAGATGCTGCTTGATGAATTATACAGAGCCATCAGAAGTTTGAAATTGGCAAGACATTTATACCAATGTATAGAAAATGTATACTTCTCTGATAGGTCTAACAAAACTGTTCCATTGTGTCTGTTCAAATGTATTTAGAGTGTGTATGTGTGTTTCAGTGGGAAGCAAACTACAAATTACGCCCAGGTATGCTAACTCTCATTTCACTGTTTTACTCTATTTCTGTCTGTGTCTCACCTACACTGTCTCAGATGGCAGACATAATATTAAAACACATTTTTTTCACCCACTTGTGTATTCAATGTGAACACCAACCTTTTAAACAGCACTGCATTGCAAATTTAGAAGTTTGATTTTTCTTTGTTTGGCTTCTAGTACTAATTACAAATGTATGCTGATATTTATCATTAAATAAAAACAGTGATTTAGGCATGTTGCTATGCAGTTGCTAGGTAGCTGCTTTATGTCCCAAGCAATGCTTAATTTTGTTCAGTCTGTGGTGTAAAAAGGTTGCATTAGCAATTAAAGAAAAACACCTAAGCAAAACATGGTCAGGTCGAAGTGTCTGAAAAACTTTTGGTGCCAGACTGGTTTAATGTACTGGTAGTCACTGTAGGAAGAATTTTTGGGTATAATATGTTACAGTTTACTTTGTTCTGCTATCCTCACTTACAGAAATGAACTATAGTGTGTGTCCTGCACCCACTAGTAAAAAACATCAAAAAATATATCTGGAGTCTGAATCATTTTTGTTTGACTGTATGAGTTAAAGAAATATTAATACAAGCCTTAGATAGCATTAGTAGACAAGCAGATACATATTGAGAGGCACAGTTCCTCAGTATAGACATGAAAGACAGGAAAGTGTTTGTAAGTGAATGGAGCAAATTCTTGACTGGAATGTAGGTTAAATGTCATAGGTCAAATGCAGTAGTGGCTGGATAAAAGAGTCAGTGGGTTTGTAGCTCATAAACAGAGAAAAACTTTGACCTAAAGAGTTAGTGGGTGATTAGGTGTCCCTTCATCAAGACTCCTTTGTCAACATGAACTTCGATCGTGTGGGAAAATCCAATGAACAACCTCATTTTTTAAAGTGTATTAGCTGCTTTGTGTTAAGCTTCCCTCTTCTGGAAAGGAAAAACATATTTTTTCATAATAAACCATAATTTAGATGGCTGTGGCACACCTATGAACCTGACGATGGCTCAGAGAGGGGAAATTACAGAGAAAATATAACGATCAGCCTATTGGTGCCTTCGGAAATTGCTCAGTTAGCGTTAAATTACTCTGAACACTGCCCTAAAAGGCCAAGCTGGGTAAAATCAACATGCTCAACCACCTCCGTACACAATCTAAATAGAGCCATACATCAGCAGAGCTTTTTTTGGGGCCTTTTGTTGCTCGCTGTTGCTGTCTTTTCAGTCTATTCCCTCACCTCTCCTTCCACCTGACTAACACTTCCTGGGATGTTTGTCCATTAGAGCTCTTTCAGATAGATGTTCTGTGTCTTTACATTTTGAGCAGTGCAAATGTTCTGCCATTAGGCCAGATGAGACATGCTTAAGCAATACAAACACAAATTCAAACTTTATGGATTTACAATCTGAGCTAATATTAACCCCAGACGTCAATATGGACATGCTTAAACTGAAACTGTGAAAAAGAAGAAAATTATAGGCAACACACTGTGTTAAGAGTCAGGGGGTGTAAACCTTTGAACAAAATGATGTGTTTTCTTTACACATTTTTTGTTTTTCCATTTACATGTAGTATTGCACTTCAGAAGCTACATAAATATTTACAGAAGACAATATAAGTGCAATTTACCCTGATTATACCATTCAGAAAGTTTACACCCCCTGCTCTTAATGCATAGTGTTGCTTTCTTGAGCATCAGTGAATGTTTTTATCTTTTGTAATAGTTATGTATGAGTCCCTCAATTGTGCTTAGTGTGAAAAGATGGATCTCATACATTCTTTTTTGGAAATGGTTTAAATATGCAGATGCTGCTGGAAAAACAAAGAAAATGTGGATTTTTCTGGAGGATTTTTCTGAAGAAATACTGCACAGGACAAACAAAGGACTCATGTCACAAAGCATAAAATCAGTCGTGGATCCAGGAAACAACACACAGGATTAAGAATCACGTGTATGAAAACTTTTGAATGGAGTGATTTTTATAAATCCAGTTATTGTTTTGTCTTGTGGAGTATATATAAACATCTGTTATGCGAAATAGCTTATTCAGGACAGTACTAAATAAAAAATATCATACAATTTTCATGATCCCTCATATTTTTTAACATTTTGCATATTCTGCAATGGGTATGTAAACTTATGGGCACAACTATGAATGAATGAGAAGGTGTGTCCAAACTTTTGGTCTGTACTGTATATTTTTCTGTTTATTAAAGTTTTTACTCTACATTTGTGCAGATTTCAGTGGGTTAGTGATATTTTTTAAATATATATAAATTAATAAATATTTTTAAAATGGGTTTTTATACAAAAACTGCTTTTTTATGTAAAATTCACTTTATAAAAGACCCACATTTCTAACTTTAATTCATGGGGATAACATGGATAATTTCACATGGTTTAGTGTAAGATTTTTGCCCATCTTTTGGAAAATCCAGTTTTTTAAAAGTAAAAAAAAACAAAACAACTACAAATAACTTTTACCAGTAGGTGGCTGCAGAGCTCCACTATTTGCTATTTGCTATTTGACCACCTGAAAGATATTTTTTCACAAGTTTTTTTCAGTTGGTCTGTACTATATATATATATATATATATATATTAATAACATCTATGAAGCATATTATTATTATTATTATTATTAAGAAATGTACACAATATATTATAATATACACAACAATATGGTTGTTATATATTGTCCCTTTCAATGAGACACACTGACAAAGTTTTGTTTTGTTTTGCAACTTCAAACACACAATGCGGAGAACCTCTAGCCTTTAACTCCCCTCAGTAAACCAATTCAGACTCTGTGATTGACTCTTTGATGTGTAGTACATGAGCACTGTTATCTGTCAAGAACAAATTATTCCATCCTCCTTTGATGAGCTTTACGTGAACAGCGTGTTCAAAGTTGGGGGTCTTCTTCTTTGTTTGTTTCTCTGTGGTGTTTTGTAATCATTTACATATTGAACAACACCAGACTGGACTCTGTACAGGGTATTTTATCCTGTCTGGAGTTGAATGATGAATAAGTTAATGATAACAAAATACAATTGATTTGCCAAGTTGCTCGAATATCAATCCAAGTCAAGAAGATATCAGATATGCTATCACACAAGTGGCAATTTGTTTTGATCCTTTTGGTAGTACGGCTCCATTCTATTGTTCTTGTGCAAACATTTGTCTTCTTATGTAAATAACTGTGCTGCTGATATGTCCTTAATGCTGCAAGAACAACTGAACTAGTTTATGTTGCACAGTTCCGCACCAAACCCCTGACCAAAGTTCGTGCATTCCGCACAGTGTTAAGATTCAACTTTACACACAGTTTATGTATTCCACTGTCCTGTATCCCTTCCTGAAACAATCGTGCACGTGCATACTTAGACTCTAAATCACACATTGACCAAATTTACGTTAAACTGATATTAAAATGCTGTCTGTTAAGCTGATAAGCTAATAATTATTTGCATGTTGAAGTCAATAATCAATAAATGTTTTAAAATATTACAATACTATACAATTTTGTATAGTAAATTACAATACTAATGAGTCATTTTAAATGCTACAAAAGAAAATGTTGACATCACACCATTACTGTGCAGTATAAAAGTGGATTTTCATTTAGAAATTGTAATTTAAATATTACATGAGACAGATAATACATTAGATGAACTATAAATGAGCATATGTGAGGGTAAAGCTACTCTAAATATAAAAATAGAGAAAACACAAGCAATTAAATATCCAAAATTAATCAACATGTTTACAGTTTTAACCAGTACTGGCCAATATCCGATATAGTACCAATACAGCATTTGGGTGGTTCTACATATGACCAAATCCTCATGTATGAAAATTCACTGAAAACAAGCACATAATCTGATACAGAATACACAGTCACTCAAATCATAATACTGACATAGTAGTAGTTTTATCACCATGTGCACTTGATCTCTGAATACACACACACTTCAAAACAAAGTTAACAGCATGAGGCTTACCCTGCAACATGAAAACTATCTAATACATTTCCCCTCAAAACAGTGAATACCCAACAGACCACACACAGCTGTACTCACTTGTCTAGTCAAGTCCAGACTCAGTGCAGGTGTCAGATGCAAACAAATGAATGGGCCAGAAAGTTCTGCTGCAGTTCTGCGATACAATGGGCAGATCCAGAGAACGGAGAGTGTTGGCAGCGTTGTGACATGCACCCAGGCATATACACTATCATGTACACAGTCAGAACTGCTCTTCTGTCACACTGGCTGTGAGACTGGAAGGGAAGGCCTGGATTCTGTTAATATCTTTCTGTCTCTCTCACTCACTCACTCACTCTCACTTCTGACCTCGCTCTTTCGCTCACTCTCTCACTAGATGCAGGTTTTCATCCTCTGATGATTACGTAACACTAACACACCCCCGTGCACATGAGCCAAACACAGACACTCTGTTTCCACTAGCAAAGAGCGGCAGGATTTAAATATTGAGATGGGAGGGAGAGAGGGGGGGCGGTAGGTTTTTGATAAATGTTGTGCATTATATGATGGAGGGAGAGTGTAGGAAATGAAACCAAACACAAGAATATTGTTATTAATGTCTTATAACTATAAGAACCCAAAATCAGTTTTCCTTGGCCCTTTGATTTGGGTGCAACCCATGGATCCAAACGACAGTCCAGCTTTTAATCCCTTCTTAAGCACCCTCCATTTTGGCAAGGGGACATAAATTATATACCTATAAATCAATTGTAAATGCACTAGTCTTCAAAAGTTGGGATCAATATTTTTAAAGAAGTTTCTTATGTTCATCAAGGCTGCATTTATTTGATCAAAAATACAGGAAAAACTGTAAAAACCTGGATTATTACTGCGATTTAAAATAGATGTTTTTATGTAAATATATTACAAAATGTCATTGATTCCTGTGATCAAAGCTGTATTTTCAGCATAATTACTCCAGTCTTCAGTGTCAGATGATTCTTCACTAATATGCTGATTTATTATTGATGTCGGAAATAGTTATGCTACTTAATTTTATTTTTTATTTTTTACTTGTGATTCTTTGACGAATAAAAAGTAAAAAAAGAAAGGCATTTATTTAAAATAAAAATATTTTGTCATGATATACACTACTGTTCAACAGTCATGCGGATATTTTTTTCTTTTTTCTTTAAAGGAAATCAATACTTTTATTCAGCAAAGATGTGTTAAATTGATACAAAAAAAGTGATAGTAAGGACTATTTTGAATAAATGCTGTTCCTTTTAACTTTTTATTTGTCAATGAATCCTAAAAAAAGTATCACAGTTTTCAAAAAAAAATATTAAACTGTTTCCAACATTGCTTATAAATCAGCATATTGATAATAAATAGATGAATTTCTAAGGATTATGTGACACTGAAGACTGGAGTAATGGCTGATGAAAATTCAGCTTTGCATCACAGAAATAAAATATATTTTAAAGTCTATTATAATAGAAAACTTTTGTTTTAAATTGTAATAATATTTCACAATATTACTGTTTTTTTTTGTCTGTATTTTAAAAATAAATGCAGCCTTCATAAGCAGAAGATACTTCTTTCAAACAATAAACATTTTACTCGCAAACTTTTGATTGACAGTGTAATTGCAGCCATTGCATCCCAAACTGCATACTCCCTAAGCAGGTATTTCTTTTGAATAAGGAATTACTTCAAAAAGTAATTGTAATATAAGTTGTGTCCCAATTCAGATGCTGCATCCTTCAAAAGCTGCATTTTTAAAAATCATTCTTCGTTTCCCAAGCCATGAAAGATACAGTACAACTGATGAATCCTTTGCAGCCTGGACTAATCAAAGATTCACTGCGTGCTGTGATGATAAGAGAAAATGCCAGATTACACTTTTAATTTTAAGTAAATAAAATAGCTTTTTGGCTGATAGTAGTTCCACATGACTAAATCAAGTTATCTGGACAGTTTACTCAGTTCACTTCAGCACATCCTACATGACGTATTAGAGTACCCTATAAAAAAAGTAATAGATTTAAAATGCATTTATTTTATGTTAAGTATAGTTCTATTAACTTATTGATATAAAAATTGTAATTAAACTTTATTTGGAGTACTACTACTACTGGTTACTTACAACTTAATATTAAGCCTAAAATATATTTTAATGTCACTATTGATGAGGATTGTATGATCTTTAAATAATATATGTATTTAAATGCAAAATGTTTAAAGTGTACCTAAAGTACACTTGCAATAGTTCCACTTTAGCACAATCAAATATACTTTAGTATAGTTAAAGTTGGACTTCAGCAGTACTTTCGTACAATTAAAGTGCATTAAGTACAAAATTAGTTGTTCCAATTTAGCAGACTTTAAATACACCAAATTAGTATACTAAAAGTACAATTGCAGGGTATTTTTATTAGGTACATAATATGTAATTTATTTGTAGTATACTAACCATGAAATGAATGTATTTTAAATTTGAGTATTTTTCTTTTTTTTTTTTTTTGTCATTTTAGTATGTTTATTTTTCACTAGGGTAGACATAAAATATATCCATCGTGCTTGATACCACCACAAAACACCAACATAACAGAAAGTCTTTAAGTGCAACTATGCAAATGTTACAAAAACACTTTAAAGGTTCAAATGTTAACATATCTTACCAGGATGCATAGGAAAAATAGTCCAAAAACTGTTGAATCAAAAAATATAAAAAAAAAAATTATACAAAAAGATGCAGTCCCACACACTACAATATATATAACATATGCCTAATGAAGGTCAGTGGATTAAAATGTTGCTTGTGCTTGTGACAATAAATCTTAATATTAGGCAAGTACTGATAGTGTGTGGGATTGCATCATTTTTACATACTGTTTTTTTGCCTTTTATATAGCAGGAAAGTTTGTGATTTTGAATGTAGCCAATAAGTTGCTGTCATTTGAAACCATTTTAGTTGGCGGAGCAATAATAGACAAAGCAACTGTCAATATTGTGTTTAAATGTATGTTACTCAGTATCAATTTCTTGTTTATCAACTGTTGTATAAAAGCAATATCCTAAGCAATAACAAGCACTCTTGTTTACGGAATATTAATTATGACATATTATGAATTGCACTATGTACAGTGTGTATACTGATGTATCTAATTTGACAGTAAAAAAAAAAAAATAATACAAAAAAATAATAATAACAATACTCTTTTTCCAACACAGACTATGGCCTGTTTCTTATTCTTCAGAAACAGTGGTCAATGGTTATCCTACACTGATAAGGCAGTGAACTAATCATCTTGGAAAAATAGGTTTTACAACAGTTTATCTCCTGCTTGTTGTTCTCATGTAGAGGTGTATAGATTCCTCACCACTACTTAAGCTGATGATGAAATTTCCCACTTTCATCTCTTTGTTTCAGTTCCAGTCTCACTTATTCTTACACCCTCCCTATCTTTCTTTCTATTTCTCTCTCTGTGAGTGCATTCTAGGTTTGTCAGAGGAAGGCTGATTGTTTCAGAATGTTGCTTTGACTAGAACTTCACACTCCTAAAATAGGAATATTTTAATCACACAGTCTCTCTATTTCACATGACAGAGAAGAAAAAACAAGGCAGAGAGAAAGAAAAATAGAGAGAAATAAAATAATCATAATAACATTAGTTCACACCACTTTCAAACTGTGTCACTCTGCAGAGGTTTAGCAGAGATAATTTAACACATTTGTGACACAAATGACAGTAATGACAACTGTTTAAAGTGTGTCTGTACTAGACAAAAAGCATCTCATTAGGTGTTCATGACCTTCTTATTGCGACAAAACCAAGATTAAATGGCTGATGCTTTGGAATAGAAATATTTTCATAAACGTTACTGACTAATAGCCTTTCTGATTGTATCACCTGAAAAACGTTTTTCCCTCCAAGAGGATCATGTATTCATGATTATGATCAAACATCAACACCTGAAGAGCTTTCTATGCTAGAACACACAACGTAATATGCTGGAAATGGCAGAAGACATCTCATGTTTTCTTTTTTCTTTATTGCAGCTGCTGGCTTTATATTGTTAAAGGAAAACCCACATAAAGATAAGAATAATGATAAGGAGGCCTTCAAAGCATTAAATACTAAATATATGGCATGGTAGATAAAATACTCCATCTCCATGTAACATTTTAAATAGACATCAAAGATTATGCTTCTTGTGGCATAACAAGCCATCTGTGTATCTTATCACACTCTTGGTCTTTTATCAAGCATTGCCTTTAAATCAATGTTGATCCAATGGAAAGGAGAGAAAAGAATGTCAGTAGGCAATGTGTTAATTTTATTGCAGCACATGTAAACAAAAAGTATCATCTGCCAAGGCCAAACTAGTGATGTCAGAGGCATGTCCAAATCAAACAGATTGCCACACTAGCCAACAATCCTCCTTAATCATTAGAGGGTGATAATTCAAAAGCTTTCTGCACGAGAGCTATATAATCAGAGATGTGCATGTACTGTAGACTACCCATAAAATCTTTATTATAATGGAGAAATTAAAAGGGTCATGAATTTGAAAATCAAATTTTCCTTGTAACATATACAGTGCCCTCTAATAATATTTGCACCCTTGGTAAATATGAGTAAAGGTGACTGTGAAAACACATCTTTCTCAGACCACATTGCTAAAACTGTCCGGTACTGCAGAATTGCTTTATTTAACATCAGTAAGATCAGGCTCTTTCTTTCGGAATATGCATCACAACTCATTGTTCAAGCTCTTGTTCTTTCCAGGCTGGAATATTTCAATGCTCTTTTAGCAGGTCTTCCAGCCAGTTCTATATCAATTTTTTACAATTAATCCAGAATGCGGCTGCAAGATTCATTTTTAATGAGCCGAAAAGAACGCACATCACACATCAATTTGCACTGGCTACCAATAGCTGTTCGCATTAAAATTCAAGGCATTAATGTTTGCCTACAAAACCACCACTTTCACATTAAATGTACCCTTCTGGTGGAATGACCTGCCAAACTCAATCCGAACAGCTGAGTCCTTAGCCATCTTCAAGAATCGGCTAAAAACACATCTCTTCCATCTTTATTTGACCCTCTAATTCTAGCACCCTCTATTCTAATTCTATTCTATTCTACCCTTTTAGACTTATTCTCTATTAATTTACTTACTAATTGTTTTCTTAAAAAAAACTACTAACACTAGCTTCTCTGTTCTTGTTGTATTCTATCTCTATTAATTTACTTACTGCTTGTTTTCTTAAAAAACAACAACAACAACAACAACAAAATAACACTAGCTTCTCTGTTCTTGTTGTATTCTATCTATTTTTAGGCCTCTAACACTAGCTTGCTTTTTCTTTTTTCTCTTTTTTATTCTATCTATTTTCTTTTTATTTATTATTTAATTAAAAAAAAACCTTGATACATGTACTGTGTTAGGCTAAATGAGACTTGTCATAGCACTTGCATGTTATTGCTCTTTTGTTGTTTTTGATTGCTTCCATTGTCCTCTTTTGCAAGTTGCTTTGGATAAAAGCATCTGCTAAATGTCTAAATGTAAATGTAAAACAATGGAAATTGGGGGGAAAATCTCAATATGAAATAAACATTTTTCTCAAGTTCAGGTTGCCCACAATTATTGGCACCCAATTATTGCAACGTCCTTTTCCAAAGATAACAGCTTTGAGTTTTCTCCTGTAATGCCTGATGACCCTGTTGAAAACAAAAAACAAAACAGCATATACTATTCAGGACCTCTGTTAAGTTGGCAGCCCATAAAAAGAAATAATCACCAAAACTATTCCATTCGTTTGTGCAACATTTGTGCTGATTTGTGCCGCAAAAATGAACATGTGTGCGGCATTTGGTGTGGAGAGCGACTTGAATTAAGCTAGTCAATATTAATAATAATGAATATTTGTTAGTGAAAACTTGGAGCTGACTAAACTTAAAAGTTTAAAGCAGCACGAACACTAACTTTTTTTTTTACTCTGCAGCGGCGCTAAGGTTGTGGTCACATGGTTTCTTTTAGCGGCACAAACTGGCAAAATCCACAAACGAATGGCACAGGTTTGGAAAGATTTAGATGGCATGGGGTGGAGAGTGACGTCACTGTCCTGTTTTGTACTTGTTATTTCTGAGGACGGGAATTATGTTGCCTTCATGTGCTATCGTAATTATGGTAAATACCAAAATCCGACATCGAAATTGCACATGAACACCCACTCACGTTGTAATTTCCACTGGAAAGCTCGAAATTTTTTATGATACCCGAGCTGCCGAGATGGGATAAACTTTGACCTTTCAACATGGCCGACAGCAACGAAACTATACTGAATGGTAAGCATTGCATGATGTTAAAAGTTCTCTGCTGTTTAGTTGGTTAGTTTGTAGCCCCCATAATGCTGGGGCATAAAGAATTTTAATAACGATTTATAATAATTTATTAATTTGAGGACAAATTCCGAGTTCGCCATGTTTCTCTTCACTACGACAACAAAATCACCTGAACACGACACACTGGTAATTTCCACTTTACAAGTGGAAAGCATCATCTTTCCCATATCACATGAAGGCAGCATTAGATACAATGTAAATTTGAAGGTTACAAATCAAGCACAAATGAACGGCGCCTGGTTTGGAGCGATTTGGGCAACATGGGGTGGACAGTGACGTCACACGGTCAAAAAAAGAATGTTTAATATCTCAAACACCAGCACAAATGTTCGTTTTTGCGGCACAAACGAATGGATTAGTTTTGGTGATTATTTCTTTTTATGGAGTGCCAACTTCACGGAGGTCTATTACCTTTTTTTTTTTTTTTTTTACTTTTAAATAAAAGTCTTATAAAAAGGAAAGCTGTTGCAGGAGAAGATGAAGTGATTGAATTTTAGTAAAAATAATTATTAAGATTATGATTTTTTTATTTAGTTAGTTTTTAGGAAATTTAGGGTCAATTTTGATTTCATGTTGACTTCTAAAGATAATTATTTTATTATTTGAATGGTCTATAACAAACATGCACTCTCCCTGATACTTCAAATAACACATTGACCCTGTTTGACTGAGTTTAAATCCATACATTATCTTGTCTAGAATGCCTATGTCACGACTTTGAGAAAGACTGTTCAGATTTGCTGAACGTGACACAAGTTTCTTTTGTGCAAACAGAAAATAGGTGATAGGAGAATGCAGCTTACGTGAGTGATTCTTACGTGAGTCTATAGAGGCTGACAAGTCTGTCCTCTTTGGGCTGAATTCTGGCCTGCAGTCGTAAGCTCAGCAGAAGCACTGTTAGGTAGCAAAGACTGACCCATATGTATTTTTTAAATGTTGCTTTCTAAGAAATGTTTACACCAGTCTTTTGATTTATTTTATCTGCATCTTTATCTGCATTCATTAACCAATGTTTTGGAGAACAGTCATAGATACTTGTTTAAAAATATTCATGCACAGTTGGAATTCACAGCAATTGTGTTTCGTGTCGTTTGTTCTAGATCTCTTTATTTTCCTTTGGAATGACTTTTTAAACAATCATTAGTTCTTTTTTATAATTCCCCACTGTTTCTATTATAATATTTATAGACAAAATAACTGGTCTGGACTCCAGTTTACGACCCTAATTGCAGAAAAGTTTGGACGTTTCATGAAATGCCATACAATCAAGAATATGTTATCTGTTCATTCTCTTTAACCTTTATTTAATTGACTAAAGTACAAAGTGAAATTGTCCAATGTTTTCAGTGGCCAACTTTTAATTTTGTTTTTAAAATATAACCAAAGTTTGATTTTTTTTATGGCTGCAACACACACCAATAAAGTTGGGAGAGAGGCATGTTTAACACTGTGCCACATCAACTTCCCTTTTAATTACAATGTTTAATTGTTCGGGAATTGAGGATATTAATACGTCAGGCTTTACAAGCAAAATTGTTGTCCAATCTGGCTTGATAAAAAACTAGACTGCAGGCAGGCCAGTCTAGCACACTCAGTCTGTGTCTACGAAACCATGCTGTTGTAGCACATGCTGAATGAGACTTCTCATGAAAGACGTCATCTTGATGGCACTATATGTGTCTGTACAATCCCAATGCCATTTTAATGGTACCTTCGCACATATTCTAGTTACTAATACCATTTGCTCTACTGCACCTCCATACCATGACAGACGTTTGCGTTTGCATTTGTCGCTGATGAAAGTCTGGATGGTCCCTGTCACAGAGTGATCCTGTGACTGTGACACTATGAACTTATGCACACCCTTACCTCATGAGTATACATACAGCATATCACTCTACACGGTCTAAATGCCGGCACTGATAACATCTGAATTGGACTGTTGTAAGGTGTTTGTGTTAGTCTGGATCAGAGTATTGTGTGGTTATTGTTTATGGTTTAAGTATAGTGTTGTGTGTTTTTGTTTTGTTTATGTTGTAGAGGTGTTATGTTTTATGTATTGTTAGAGCATATAAATGCTCTAAATAATAGATATCTGTGATACAGGAAGGGGAGGGGCCATAACTATAAGATGGCTGCCAGAGCTCAATAGAGAGGGGTGGTGTGTGGTGCAACACGTGGCTCCGGCCTTTTGTTTGAATGCCCTCACAGTTGCAGTGAGAGGTGTTGCTATAGTGCAGTTTTGTTTTTGTTTGTGGTTTCAGTTTTGTTTTCCGTTCTATTCTGTTGCTTGTTTGATTTCACCTCTGCACTTGTAAATAAAATCCACTTCTCACTGCAAAGTCCTGTTGTGCGGATCATAATTGGATCAACCGCTCGGCGATCCCTAACAGATGGTGTCAGAAGAAAAAAAAATCGATCCGGCAACGCAACATGCCTCCTAAACTGAGAGGGCAGCAGCGTGCAGATATGGACGCTGATAACGTGCAGAGTGCAGTGAGTGAGACAGCGGAGCGTAACGCACCAACCACAACAATAGGTTCAAGTGACACAGCGATCAATGCATTGGCGGGCATGTTTCAAACATTCATGCAATTTCAGAAAGAACGAGACGAAAGACAGGATCGGGAAATGTGCCGAAGAGAGCAACAGTTTAAAGTTCTTACCCATCAAATCAACCAGTTACAGGCGGATGTAGACAACGCTAGACATGAAGGGACGGCAGCAGAGCGCTCAGCAGTACGGACGCTGGGCTATGGTTCGGCGTTGCCCAAGTTACAGGAGGACGACGATATAGAGCAGTATCTAACCACGTTTGAGCGGCTGGCTGAAGTTTATCTGTGGCCAAAGACGGATTGGGCAGTTCATTTGGTTCCGTTGCTGACGGGGAAAGCCCGGGCTGCATTTGTTTCAATGTCGCCAGATACTAATATGGATTATGACAAGCTGAAAGAGGTACTTTAAAAAAAATATGAAGTGAATGCCGAGACTTACAGACTTAAGTTTCGTGCTTTGAACACTCCAGCGGACGAGTCGCCGATGGAATTGTACGTCCGACTTAAAGACTTGTTCACAAAGTGGGTTCGGCTGGAGACGGTGACAAAAAAGGAGTTAATGGAGACTTTGGTGCTGGAACAGTACATGAGAGTGTTGTTCCCGGAGATTCGCACGTGGGTTAAAGAGAGGAATCCGGTGTCCGCTGAGGAGGCAGCTTTGTTGGTCGAGTCATATCTCGCGGCAAGAAAAGGTTCTTCGACACCCCTTCGCTACGCTGGCATTCTGCAAACCACTAGAGGTAAGTCTGTGGGGTCGGGGGGTAGTACGTACTCGCAACAACAAACGCAGATTATTAAACCCACCCACCTTAATCCGAGATCGTCCTCGTTAATGCGGCAGTCCATAGATAAAAACGATGTCGTTTGCTATAATTGCGCAGAGCCTGGCCATACTAGTCCACATTGTCCAGTTAGAAAACCTAAAACTGCTCATTTGTGTTACTTACCCAATTCAAGTATTAATGCATTCATGAGTAATGAGCCCATTGTTGAAGTTTTACTGAATGGTAAACCTGTAATGGCACTTGTTGATACCGGTTGTGCACAAACACTAGTACAGAGCCAGTATGTACATAGAGATACATGGACCGCAGAAAATGTGTCTGTTTGTTGTGTACATGGAGATCGGTCAGACATACCAATGGCAGAAGTGTATATTGAGTTTGATGAGCAGCCATTTTTGATGAAAGTTGGAGTTGTAGCTAACTTACCATACCCGGTGTTGTTAGGTACAGATGTGCCCATACTAACAGATTTGTTGGAAAAAACGGCACTTTGTGCTGCAGTAACAAGAGCACAAGCTAAGACTACGACTGAAGTAGCGCAAATACAGGTCACAGATTCTGATACACTTTGTGAATTGCCCTTTGCTAATGTGGATATAGAAGCCGACACAAAATGCGAAGTCAGTCAGAGATTTCAGAAACGTAGAAAAGAAGTCACTGATTTGATACAGGATTCACAGCAGGTCAGTGTAGGGCTGGAGGAACCGGAAGACATTGATGTGAATTTCAACATTTCAAACGAATTAGCACTTATGCAACGAGATGATGCTACACTAGCAAAGTGTTTTGACAAAGTTGGAAAAGAAACCGCAATAGATTTGTTGAATGGTGAGAAATTTGTGATTGAAAATGATCTGCTGTATAGACAATCAAAGGAAGATGGCACACAGCTAGTAGTTCCCGAAAAGTATCGCAATCAGGTGTTGAAACTTGGACATTCTATTGCTTGGTCAGGCCATCTTGGGTTTATGAAAACATTGATGAGAATAGCAAAGAGGTTTTTTTGGCCTGGAATGTACAGTGAAGTTAAGCAATATTGCAAGAAATGTGCTGATTGTCAGTTGACTGCTAATAGAACCCCAGCTGTAGCGCCATTAGTGCCCATACCGCCAGTTAGTACACCATTTGAAAGGATTGCAGTTGATGTTGTTGGACCTGTTATCAAGAGTCAGAAAGGTAACAGATTCATTCTTGTAATTTGTGATTATGCTACCCGTTACCCGGAAGCGTATCCCTTAAGAGAAGTTACTGCAAAGCAAATAGCAAATGCGCTTTTACATTTTTTTTCACACGTAGGCATACCAACTCAAGTACTAACTGATCAAGGCACAAACTTCATGAGTCGCACATTACAACAGGTTTACCAACTCTTAGGTATCGAACGAGTACGTACAACTCCCTACCACCCTCAGACTGACGGGTTGGTTGAGAAGTTTAATCAAACTCTGAAGAGTATGTTAATGAAGTTCATTTCTGAGACGGGGAAAGACTGGGACAAATGGCTGCCATACCTGCTTTTCGCGTATCGTGAAGTCCCACAAGCATCTACTGGGTTCTCGCCATTTGAACTTCTATTTGCGCATCAAGTAAGGGGTCCACTAGATGTCCTGAAAACCAGCTGGGAGGAGAAGGATAAGCCTAGCAAGCGAAACATTCTGTCTTATGTCTTGCAGATGAGAGAGAAGTTACAGCACGCAACTGACGCAGCGCAAGTAAACCTACGTCAGTCCCAGGTAAAACAAAAGACTTGGTACGACAGGAAAGCCCGTCTACGAGTGTTCCAGCCGGGAGACCAAGTGTTACTGTTACTACCGACATCGGACAATAAGCTGCTAGCGAAATGGCAAGGCCCATACAAGGTAATCAGAAAAGTATCTGCAGTGAACTATGAGATTGAAATACCATCTAGACAACGTCCATTGCAAATATTTCATGTCAACATGCTGAAGAAGTGGTATGAGCCCACTGAGCAGCAAGATGCAACATCCAGTAAGCAGCAATTGCTGGTGAGAACTGTTGATAAGGATGAAGAAGTAGAAGAATTGTACCTACCTTTACATCAAAGCAACGGCCTTCTGGATCTTCAGCATCTGGATTTGGTGCAGAGAAGACAACTGCTGGAGAGCATTCCTCTGCATCTCTTCCAAAACATACCCGGGAAAACGGACATCATTCGACATCACATCTATTTGAAGGATAGCAAACCTATACATCAGCAGCCATACAGAGTACCACAAAAACTGCTTCCAACGATGAAACATGAACTGGATGAGATGTTAAAATTGGAAGTAATCGAGCCCTCTGATAGTGAGTGGAATAACCCCATTGTTCTTGTTCCCAAGAAGGATGGATCCATCAGATTCTGTTTGGATTTTAGGAAGTTAAATGCGGTGAGTAGGTTTGACCCATACCCAATGCCCCGGGTGGATGAACTGATTGAGAGACTGAGCAATGCACAATATTTGACCACACTTGACCTTTGTAAAGGTTATTGGCAGATTCCGCTGAGTGAAGACAGTAAGGAATTAACAGCGTTCAAAACCCCTTTTGGGCACTTCCATTTCCGGGTTTTACCTTTTGGCGTACATGGGGCGCCTTCGGTGTTTCAAAGAATGATGGATCATATCCTCAAAGAGACTGAAACCTTTGCAGCAGCCTATTTAGATGATATAATCATCTTTAGCGAGACCTGGGAACAACACTTGCAACATCTCAATGAAATCTTATCAAGAATCAGTGCAGCTGGACTTACCATTCGTCCTGATAAATGTAGCATCGCTAAACCAGAAGCGGTTTATCTTGGACATGTGTTGGGACATGGAGTAATTCGTCCTCAACAAGGGAAACTTGAAGCCATTCAGCAGGCGAAACAACCAACAACTAAGAAACAAGTCCGCTCCTTCCTTGGATTGGTAGGGTGGTATAGGCATTTCATCCCACAATTTTCTTCTAGAGCGGTAGCCCTTACTGAACTCACAAGAAAGGATAAGTCGAACAAGATCATATGGACTGCGGACTGTGAAAACGCTTTTAATGATTTGAAAGAAACCTTGTGTAAGGAACCAGTATTACAGAGCCCCGACTTTGACCAGCCGTTTACGGTACAGACCGACGCTTCTGAGTATGGTCTGGGTGCCGTACTTCTTCAAGGAAAGTCAGACCAATTGCACCCTGTGGCGTACATCAGCCGCAAACTTTTGCCAAGAGAGACAAAATATTCGGTAATTGAGAAGGAGTGTTTAGCGGTGAAATGGGCGTTAGACTCTTTCAAATATTACCTGCTAGGCAGGAAATTTACCTTGCAAACTGATCATCGAGCCCTAATATGGCTCAATCGCATGAAGGATACTAACGCTAGGATTACACGTTGGTTTCTGTCTTTGCAGCCTTTTGAGTTTGAAGTTGAGTACCGTAAAGGACAACAGAACTGTACAGCGGATTTCCTTTCCAGGACACCACAAGGTTGTCCAAGGGAAGGGGGAGGAAATGTCACAGAGTGATCCTGTGACTGTGACACTATGAACTTATGCACACCCTTACCTCATGAGTATACATACAGCATATCACTCTACACGGTCTAAATGCCGGCACTGATAACATCTGAATTGGACTGTTGTAAGGTGTTTGTGTTAGTCTGGATCAGAGTATTGTGTGGTTATTGTTTATGGTTTAAGTATAGTGTTGTGTGTTTTTGTTTTGTTTATGTTGTAGAGGTGTTATGTTTTATGTATTGTTAGAGCATATAAATGCTCTAAATAATAGATATCTGTGATACAGGAAGGGGAGGGGCCATAACTATAAGATGGCTGCCAGAGCTCAATAGAGAGGGGTGGTGTGTGGTGCAACACGTGGCTCCGGCCTTTTGTTTGAATGCCCTCACAGTTGCAGTGAGAGGTGTTGCTATAGTGCAGTTTTGTTTTTGTTTGTGGTTTCAGTTTTGTTTTCCGTTCTATTCTGTTGCTTGTTTGATTTCACCTCTGCACTTGTAAATAAAATCCACTTCTCACTGCAAAGTCCTGTTGTGCGGATCATAATTGGATCAACCGCTCGGCGATCCCTAACAGTCCCTTTGGGTTTTGGTACTGAGAACTTGACATCCATTTTTCCCAGAAACAAGCTGAAATGTGAACTTGCCTGACCACAGAACATTTCCATAATCTTTGTGACTATCTGAGATGAGCTCTGGCCCAGAGAACCCCATGGTGCCTTAAGGTGTCTTGCCTTGCCCTACACACACTGACATTTCTCTGGATTCCCTGAATCTTTTCACAATATTGTGTGTGTAGTAGTTGGTAAATGACTTAAATTCTTTGTGATTTTCTATTGAGAAATATGATTTTTGATTTTTTTTATTCTTTTGTCATGAAATTTGACACAAATTTATGAGACATGATCCAACTTTGCTTGCAAAGATTGAAATTCTCTGTTTATACCCAAACATGATATTCTTGCCTGTTTCGATTTCACTTGCTTATTGTGAACAGTTTCAAAACAGTTTAATTTGGACTAAAGACTGGAGTAATAGCTTCTGTAAATTAATACAATTAATATCTATCTTAGTCACTGGTTAATCAGGAGTCTAAATTTGGATCTTTATCCCCATCAGGTGTTGTGGACCCTGCTAGATCAACAAAATTTCACAATATTACTGTTTTACTGTATTTAGAACAAATAAATGCAGCCTCTAGGAGCATTTAAGACTTATTTTATTATTTATTATTTTTTATAACTTCTGACCAGTAGTACCTACTTAACCATATTTTGGGGACAAATGTGTACTAAAAAATTAGCAAAAACAAAAACAAAAAACAAACAAACAAAAAACAACAACAACATAGAAGTCTATGTAATATCCCCATTTGGATAAGCAAGCTAAGTAAATGTGTGTGTGTGTGTGGTATGGGGAAAAAAAATAACATTAAACAAAATTACATACTGTCAATGGATTATGTGCTTTTGTAATGCCACTCTTTATCCACTTGGTGTCAGCAGATCCAAATGAAAAAAAAAAACAAAAAACATCCTAATAAGCCATATTCACAATGTCTCATTTTTACATTATACAATTAAAACCTTTTTAAATCCAGCTTTTAAAATCCCAAATGCAAGTAAACTGTTTTGGTTTTGTTGTGGACGATCTGTTGATAAAAATGTTTACTGGGTAAATGGTGTCTCAGATAAGACTATGGTTTATGATTAATTAATTATGATCTTTTAAAATATACATTTATTTGAAAGTGCAGCAAACCACAAAGAGTTAATGAATGAATAGATAATCACACCATGCTTTCTAGAGATTTTTTACAAAGTGAAGTTCTCAGAAAGTTTAATTCTGGTGCACATTCTTCATCAGTAACTAGATGGGACTGTTAATAACTGGAGTTAAATTATGAATCAAGACTGGAACAAAATAGAGTGAAATATGGCCTGCGAGAGAGAAGTTTCTTTCAACCCAGATCTTCAAATCCTCAGCTGTTCTGTCCCTGTCTGCCTCGCTGTCTCTTTATTCATCAGCCCTTCTCTCTCTCTTTTTCTGTCTAACAGTAGATTGTGCATAATTTAATTCGGCCATTCTTCCTTGTTTTCCCCAGTAGCACTGGCATTAATGAGGAGCTCAGGTGTCAGGGGAAGAGACGTGTGTCAGACGTCAGGAGATACCACTGTGGAGACACAGAAGGGGGGCAACAAAAGGGGCTCAGAGAAGAGTGGGTGAGGTGAGAACTGCAGCTAATAAAGTATTAAACACAGACTTTATATTTTTTAAAGGTTTTCAACATCAGACGCAATCAAACATAAGAACGGAACAAATAACCTGTGTGCACCCACATACACACTTTACACCACCACAAGTTTTCTCATCTAACAGGTGTTTGTTGCATATTCTGAGCGTGTGTGGCCATGGGGGGTGTCATTAGAGCCACTCGTTGGGCTGGTGGGTGGCCAGGGCATGTGTGGAGATCCGGACGCCTATAAATGTCACAGAAGAAAGTCCTACTGTGCACAGAACTCATTTCCTGTTAACAGCCAGCTCTCTAGTTCTGCATTATTGATAAAGGCCACACGTATGCTTGCAAACACACATACACAAACACACAACCACACACACATTTATGCAAACAATACCAAACTATCTTGACAAGTAATTCACTAAGAACAACAACAACACTGATAAAATGCCAGATCTTGAAATCTAGAATTTAGAGCCTGCAGAAAAGAGTTCTGGTAAATAAAACTGTTGATTGTCAAGTCAAAACTTTTGAGTGGAGGGTTGGTTTGTTCAGTTTAAGAAATACACCATGTAGTTGTTATACCTATCAATCATCTTCAAACGGCTTAAAGATACACAAAACACATACCAGTATGAACAATAGTCAGTATACTAGAAACTTCCACGCAGGTGTATTGAGGCAAGTTGTAGCTAAACCCAGCAGGAACACCAGCTCTCCAGAAGTTTGGACACCCCTGCTGTGGTGTTTATGAAACAACACCAAATGCAAAAGTACAGTTCTAGATTCTTCCTCTGCTGTTCACTATAGATTAGCAAATTCTTCTGTTCATGAGCACCACCAAACTGCAGTTGTATGTAACAGCAGAGAAATTAGGCTGGACTCAAAAGAGTCGTCAAAATAGTTGAGCTTTTCCTATCCACTCTTTTTTCCCCTCGTCTCAAGTCACACTTTAATGTTTCAGATCATCAAACTAATTTAAATATTAATCAAAGATAACACAAGTAAACACAACATGCAGTTTTTAAATACAGCTACACATCATGTTGAGATCCAAAGAAATTTAGGAACAAATGATAAAGAAAGTAATTGAGATCTATCAGTGTGGAAAAAGGTTATAAAGCCATTTCTAAAGCTTTGGGACTCCAGCGAACCACAGTGACAACCATTATCCACAAATGGCGAAAACATGGAACAGTGGTGAACCTTCCAAGGAGTGGCCGGCCGATCAAAATTACCCCAAGAGCACAGCGACAACTCATCCAAGAGGTCACAAAAGACCCCACAACAACATCTAAAGAACTGCAGGCCTCTCTTGCCTCAGTTAAGGTCAGTGTTCATGACTCCACCATAAGAATGAGACTGGCCAAAAATGGCCTGCATGGCAGAGTTCCAAGATGAAAACCGCTGCTGAGCAAAAAAAAAAACATAAAGGCTCGTCTCAGTTTTGCCAGAACACATCTTGATGATCCCCAAGACTTCTGGAAAAATACTCTGTGGACTGACGAGACAAAAGTTGAACTTTTTGGAAGGTGTGTGTGTCCCATTACATCTGGCGTAAAAGTAACACAGCGTTTCAGAAAAAGATCATCATACCAACAGTAAAATATGGTGGTGGTAGTACAATGGTCTGGGGCTGTTTTGCTGCTTCTGGACATAGAAGACTTGCTGTGATAAATGGAACCATGAATTCTGCTGTCTACCAAAATATCCTGAAGAACAATGTCCAGCCATCTGTTCGTGACCTCAAGCTGAAGGGAACGTGGGTTCTGCAGCAAGACAATGATCCAAAACACACCAGCAAATCCACCTCTGAATGGCTGAAGAAAAACAAAATGAAGACTTTGGAGTGGCCTAGTCAAAGTCCTGACCTGAATCCTTTTGAGATGCTGTGGCATGACCTTAAAAAGGTGGTTCATGCTAGAAAACCCTCCAATGTGGCTGAATTACAACAATTCTGCCAAAATGAGTGGGCCAAAATTCATGCACAGCGCTGTAACAGACTCATTGCAAGTTATTGCAAACGCTTCATTGCAGTTGTTGCTGCTAAGGGTGGCCCAACTAGTTATTAAGTTTAGGGGGCAAACACTTTTCACACAGCATGTTGGTTTTGTCAGGGTTTAGCAAGAGAGAGGACCCAAACGCAGAATGAGCTTAACAGTTTATTGACTGGACAGGGAGGAAGGGGCAGGAAGGCAATCCACATGGTAGGCCAGGGAACACATGACAGGGGAGGCCAGGCAGGTGGAGGAACTCAGGAGGGAAGGCAGGAACCTACAAACTAACATTAAAGACAAGACAACAAGAAACGAGAAAAAACTGAGAAAAACTAAAACTAGCCAAAACAAAGACTGGGCAAAAGGCTGAGGGAAAAAAGGCAAACAAAAAGTAGACTTCAGGAAATAAACAAAAAGAAACAAATGAAACCAAAAAGATAACAACAGAAGGCTATAAATAAAAGACTGGTTTCTTTAAGTATGTTTTGAGCTTATCTTTCGTGTTTTTGCCTTTAGTCTAGTTTTGTTTTCCCCTCTTCTTAGATTCTAGTTTTTCCCCTTTTTCCCTAGTCTAATTCCTGTTTTTTGGTTATTTAATTTGATTTCCGTCCTTTTTTTTGTTGTTTTCAGCAAGGTTGCTGTCTTTTTGTTTTTAGACTAGCTAGGAGAAATGTACTCTAGGTATACACAAAACAAAACCTCTAACTAGAGTAAGGATACCAGCTAGGAGATAGCATGAACACCAAAGCGAACCAGCAAAGACAAGAAGGAAAGAGCACAATATAAGGGAGGAAAGGACATGAGGATCAGGTGAGTACAATTAGACAAACGAGGACCAGACGAGAAAAACAGGTGACAACACTCAGACCAACTAGGACTAAACAAGGGGGCGTGGAAACAGATAACAAGGAGGCAGGACGAGGGGAGCACATGGCAAACATAAACAAAGACATAGCCATGTGCTGACACACAAGACAAACAAGGAAACATTAAACAAACAGAAGACAGACAAGGCTGTCAGGGCAGGATCATGACAGGTTTGGATTTTGTTTTTCCTTCGTAATAAAAAACTTCATTCAAAAACTGCATGTTGTGTTTACTTGTGTTACCTTTGATTAATATTTAAATTTGTTTGATGATCTGAAACATTAAAGTGTGACAAACATGCAAAAAAAAAAAAAAAAAAAAAAAATCAGGAAGGGGGCCAAAACTTTTTCACACCACTGTATCTGCATCCACATGAAACCGACCCAAAACGATGTAGTATACATGCCAGACCAGTATTTGGTGCTGTACTTCTCTGTTACACTAAACACGGAGAAGAAGATTTGGACTATGCACATAAACCTTGCCCACGACATACAAAAGAACATAGAACAATACATTTATTATTCTGTAATAATGTTAGTTAATAAAAAAGACAATCATTCGGTGTTTGTTCATGTTTTTGTTGATGTTACGTGACATAGCTGTGTCTGACTAGGGGCGAGACATAAAATCATCGTTTCAGAAAATATGCAAATTCGCCGTACACAAGAAAATGCAAGGGTGTCGTTTTCAGATTTATCCACTCTAGCACCCAGTTTAAAAAAAAAAAAATATCAGTTTCACTCTCCCAAAACGCCGGATCCTTCTGGATGAAACGTGTATTCGATACAAAATGTAAGCGTATACACCTAAACTCATCTCCGTGTGGATGGGGCCTCAGAAATTGACTTGAACAAAAATAGCAAATTGTATGCTAAACTTTTGAGTTAATTCCTTTACATATGGCCCACATACATTCTGAAGGTGAAAAAGATACATTTTAGATCATAACCGAAGGTCATTCATTCATTCATTCATTCGTTTAAATAAATAATCTACCAATTCAAATCACCGTCACTTTAAGGGGCCATTGAATTAAGGTCATGTTTCAATTACTTTCCAGTGAGGAAAAAATAATCCATATTGATTCGATACTATCTGTTTAGACAAAGCAACAAGCCTGTTGTCGCCTATGGAGCTTTCAGACGTTCTGAGCTGTGAGGAAAAGAAAAACAGCAGGGTAGGAGAATCGTGTTGGAAATGTCTATGAGGAATTCACGCCTCGACTGCCCAGACATACTGTTATTTCCCACAGTGGTGCTAGGGGCTAACACCCTTCTCAACAGCCAGAGATATGAGACACACACACACACACACAGAGGACACAGAAGAGTTTAGGACACAGGCCCATCAATTTTCTCAGTTTTTCCCACAAGGGATGTCTTCTCATAGTTGCCTTTGTCTCACTGTTCAAAAAGTGTTTAGTGTGCACGGCTGTGCGTATGTGTGTGCTGTTTTATATCAAAATGCTAATTTGGCCCAGGTGTAACACCTTCTCCCCAGAACATGTTGGTGCCTGTCTTTCCAGACTAATTAAATCGATGATGGAGTATTTCACTTGTTTACCTCCTGACATTTTGTTTCATAAATCATGACAGCTAATGTTATTTCCTGAGAAATCATTATATATTAATCATATTCCTCTGTGTATTATTAAATATGGGCTATAGCTGAAGTGCATTTCTTTAAACTAAAAAAAAATGTGTGTTTCAAACTCAATAATTGCAACCAAGTGTGCAGCAAACAGAGCTGTGTAGTAACTGATTACATGTAATCTGGATTACGTAATCAGATTCCAAAAATTAAATACTTGCAATTATATTAAATTACATTTTAAAATACTCGTAATTAGATCACAGTTACTTTTTATGGATGACATATTATTTACACAATAGTGATAACTATTCATAATTTGTTGATTCTTCCTAATTCCTATTTTTCATCTTTTAAATGTTCCTTTCTAAAATAGCCTATTGCTTATATACATTCAGAAAGTCTTCCAGTTTTGTGGACATTCACACAAAGACCAGTCACAAAAATCATTTCAGGTTTAAGATGTGTTTCAACATTGCATCAGCTCCTGATGAACACATTGATTTTTATTTGAATTATCATTCTGTGGGAAGTCTTTGGAAGGCTTTTGTCTTTCAAACACATTCAAATGCAAATATTTACAGTCTTTTTGTCATCTGATCCTCTTTCACCTAACATAAGTACCCCTGAGACTGTAAAATATTATATATTGTAAAAATTAAGTATCACATTTGCATATTCATTGAATCTCTGACAGTTATGGTCTCATGACATGCAGTTAAACAAATAAAATATTTAGTTTTTTTTTTTTCATTTGGATTCATTTTAAAATAATTTATTTTAATTTAATATGTTTTATGGTTTAATTAATTATTACCTTAATAAATTAATAGGATGCAATATAATGTCTCATGCACTTTATATTGTTAATAACAACAATGTATTTTTACATCAACATGGTACAAAATTATCCTATTGAAATCAACGTGATAAACGAGTAGTCAGATTATATTATGTGTAATGTAACAAATTGCGTTACTAACTACTGTTACGGAAGCAGACCAGACGAGAGAGGTAAGTGATAATGATAACAAGGTTTATTTCAGCAGAGCAGATATGAAGATGATAGCGTGCAGAACCGGGTAAGTATAACAGTTCAGAGGTTGATAATATAGAGTGTTGATCCACTTGATGATTCTTGATGATTTCCTTGCAGGAACGACGGGAGGCGAACTTCAGACAGGACACACTCACAGTACTTGATGACGTCCAGAAGACAGACTTACGGCGCACACACCACTGACTGGAAACAGAGGACAGGATTCAGACTGGAACAGATGAGAATACAGGTAAGTATCGAATGGTAAGTAGCAAGGTGGGTTTTTGGTTTGTGAACTCCAGAGAGTGACACAATGAGTCCGCTTCATGCAAACGAGCCCGGACACTGAGTGGTGTGTGATGTGTGCTTATATGTGCTGCTGGTGATTAGTTGCAGGTGCGGCTGATTGGTACTCTGGTGAGTGTGACGGCTGTGAGTGTGAGGTGACAGAACCTGGCCAATCCGTGACATTACCCCCCTCCCCAGGGCCCGCTCCTGAGGGCCGGATTCTCCGACGTCGTGGTGGTCTCCCTTGTCCTCGAGGTGCCGGATACTCAGGATGGTTAGTGTGAAATTCTTCCATGAGAGCTGGGTCAAGGATGTCGACTCTGGGAACCCACGACCTCTCTTCTGGTCCATATCCTTCCCATTCGATAAGATACTCCAGATTACCACCACGACGTCGGGATTGAAGAATTTCTCGGACCGAGTAGATGGATCCCTCTTCCAGAACCAAAGGGGGAGGGGGTTCCTCTTCGTGGCCAGGTTCTGTGGAGGGAATAACAGGTGGGTGAAAGGGTTTGAGCAGTGACACATGAAAAGTAGGATGAATTCTATATTGAGGTGGTAGTTGAAGTCTGTAGGTGACGGGGTTGACCTGTTCCACGATGGTAAAGGGGCCAACAAACCTGGGACTTAACTTCTTCGAGGGCAGGCGCAGACAGATGTCACGTGTGTAAAGCTAAACCTTCTGTCCAGGGGTATATGAGGGTCCAGGAACTCTTCTTTGGTCGGCAACGGACTTAGTTCTGCGCACTGCCCTTTGCAGATGATGATGAGCTTCGTCCCAGACTCTCTCGCTCTCCCGGAACCAGTAATCCACTGCGGGGACATCTGATGGTTCACCATTCCATGGGAAGAGAGGAGGTTGGAATCCGAGTACACACTGGAATGGTGTGAGTCCTGTCGTTGGTTGCCGCAGTGAATTTTGGGCATATTCCGCCCAGCTCAGGAACTGGTTCCAGGAGTCCATGACAAAAGGTCCTGAGGAACCTCCCCACCTCCTGGATCTTCCTCTTCGTCTGCCCGTTGGTCTGTGGGTGATTTCCAGAGGAGAAGCTTACGGGCACACCTAGGAGTTTGAAAAAGGACTTCCATACCCTTGAGATGAATTGTGGTCCTCTGTCCGAGACGATATCTTCGGGAATGCCATAGTACCGGAAGACATTATTGAAGAGTGTTTTGGCTGTTTCCAAAGCTGTTGGGAGTCCTTTCAAGGGTATCAGTCGACAGAATTTTGAGAAACGATCAACAATGACGAGTATGCAGGTATTTCCATCCGACGAAGGGAGATCGGTCATGAAGTCTACTCCTAGGTGACCAGGGGCGGTTCGGGATGGGCAAGGGATGGAGCTTTCCTGCAGGCAAATGACGAGGACTTTTGGACATTGCGCATTCTTTACACCCTTGCACGTACCTCCTCACATCCCTTGCCATGTCCGGCCACCAGAAGCGTTCGGCTAGCAGTGAGAGGGTGTTGTTGGCCCCTGGATGTCCAGTGCCCAGGGAGGTATGTGTTGAGTGGATAAGATCTACCCGTTGGTTCCTAGGGATAAACTGACGACCTGGTGGGCAGCCCGGCGGAGATCTGGGTTCAGGAGTGGCGACGGCTGGAGGGTTAGTCCATTCTATAGGCTGTACGATTATTTGTTCTGGAATGATATTCGTGGTTACCTCCGGAGAGTCTTTGAGATCGTGGATCCTGGAAAGAGCATCTGCTCTAACATTCTTGGAACCTGGCCGATAGGTTATGGTGAAGTTGAAGCGAGAGAAGAACAGTGACCAACGTGCCTGTCGGGGACAGAGTCTCTTGGCATCTCGGAGGTATTGAAGATTCTTATGGTCGGTGGTTACTTGAAAAGCATGTTTGGCACCCTCCAACCAGTGTCGCCACTCTTCCAGAGTGAGTTTGATGGCAAGCAACCGATGTCATAATTCCTCTCCGCTGAGCTGAGCTTCCTGGAGAAGTAAGCACATGGATGCAGCAATGGAGGAGTACCGTGATGCTGAGACAGGACGCCTCCAATTCCAGTAGTGGAGGCGTCTACTTCCACCACGAAAGGTAGATCAGGGTCGGGATGAATCAGTAGAGGAGCTTGAGTAAAGGAGGTCTTCAAGGCTTGGAAGGCTGCGGCAGCATCCGGGGTCCAGAGAAGGGATTTGGGCTTTCCTTTGAGCAGGTTGGTGAGAGAAGCAGTAATGAGACTGTAATTTTGTATGAATCAGCGATAGAAATGAGCAAATCCCAGGAATCGTTGGAGTTCTTTAATGGTAGTGGGTTCTGGCCAGGAAACTACTGCTGATACCTTCCCCTCGTCCATGCGAACCCCCTGTTGGTCGATGACATAGCCCAGGAAGTGTACGGATGTAAGATGAAATGAACATTTCTCTGCCTTGAGATACAGGTGATGTTCCCGTAGTTTCTGGAGGACCTCCGCAACGTGATGGCGATGTTTGGCCTCACTCCGGGAGTAGATTAAGATGTCATCTATATAGACTATGACGAATTGGTGAAGGAACTCCCAGAGTACCTCGTGGAACGTGAAGTTTTGGAATACGGAGGGGGCGTTGACCAGACCATAGGGCATGACTAAGTATTCATAGTGGCCAGTAGGTTTCACGAAGGCAGTCTTCCACTCGTCCCCTTACGAGAAAACCGAAATGGACCAAAGAAGTGTCAAAAGTCCATTGTACACTATTTTCCATCTATACCTTCCACATCAAATTAAATTCTTATTTATTTAAAATATAACAAGAGTATGCATAACTTCTATGTTTTGTTCTTTGCAGGTCACTATTAAATGAAATCACTATTAAAAAAAACATACTCCCTGTGAGACACAAAAGCAGGTTATTGATCGACTTTCTGAGCCACGCACATTAAAACAGACTGTAAAGACATTTTTTTGTGGGCAAAATTCAGATTGGGAACTTTGCAAAGGCCTAAAGATTTCAAGTAGGTTCAAGCTCACGTGGATTCAGCATTGATCAAAAGAAAGAGGTTTGAAAGTGACTTTTGTGTGAATGGTGCTTAATGCATCACTACACTATTGACAGTAGACACTGAACCTTTTGCCTACTGAGTTTCCACTAAATTTCTCAAATGTAACAGTACCGTGGCAATCGGAATTGAGCTAACAATCACATTGTGCACATTTTCCTTCATAAAGTTAACAAAAACACACACACATTTATGCAAACAATAACAAACTTTCTTGACAAGCAATTAACTAAAAACAACAATAATACATTACCAGATCTAAAACTTCTTAAAGAGCTCTGGTAAACAAAACGGCTGATTGTCATGTCAAGCCTTTTTATTGGAGGGCCGACTTGTTCAGTTTAAGAAATACACCATGTAGTTGTTATGCTTATCAATCATCTTCAGACAGCTTAAAGATAACACATAACAGTATAAACAATAGTCAGTATACAGGTTTGTAAACAGCATCAGAGTAGTATGCAGTGGCTATTGAACTGGAGTTTTCTATGTAAACATGAACTAGACAGACATGTTTGACTGCTGGGCAGGCTTCTTTTAAGATCAGGAACTTTGTGTGGGGCTTAAAAATTTTCCCTTACAGATTTCAAGCAGGTTTAAGTTGATCATGTGGATTCAGCATTGATTAAAAGAAATCTGCTGGGTTTGAAAGTAACTTTTGTGTGAATGTGCTTAATGCATCACTATAGACTGTAACCATTTTGCCTGCTAAATTTCACCAAAATTTCTCAAATGTGATCTTAACGTGGCAATTGGAATTGCAATTGGATTTTATCCCATAAAATAATAGTCACTTCCAATAGCCTTGTAGGAAGCACTTTGTTTCGGGCAACACAAGTTCGAATCCTGACTTGCAGTTCTTTACGGTCCAGTCTCCCTGCCTTTTCTACTTCGTTTTTCTCAACTCTTAAACTATCCAGGTAAACATGTCAAAAGCAAATTTTGAACATTGCTTTGCATTTCATGCAATTATTTTTGATGGACATTTTTAATTGGTTAACAGTGATAATAAAAAAGTGGTTGCTACTAAAGTTTTATAGACAATGTGTGACAGAGGGAAATAAAGGACCAGAAACAGAAGTAATTGTCTGGATCTTAGTGTGGAAACTCCACTCATTCCTGAGCACAAACACACACATACAAGTTAACGGCCTGCTGCACATCTTGTATTCTCTTCTCATGGCTGTTGAGATCTGTGCGTGACCCTGTAGCCATCTCTCCTGCCTGAGACGCATAAAGGTCAGTGTGTCTGCTAAGGGAAGAAAGAAATATATAAATAAATCATGCTGCACACACAGACATACAGGCAATAAATAAACCATCACATGTAAGACCACTCTCGCTGTGTGAATGTTATAAAAATAGCCACTTCCTTTCAATCTTAATGAAATATCTCACTGTGGGAATAACGAGGACTCGTGTCCTGAAGGGAGGTTCACTAGACACTGATTTGGGATCCGTTTTTATGGTGCTTGTGCTTTCTACTGAAGGAGAAAGGTGGTTTGGGGTGAGATTTACTGAGTGTAGATTATTTTATGGTTCACTTCAGTTAACATGATGCAGTTTCTCAGAAGGGGTGAGTCAGCGATGAGAAAAAACAAATAAGGGTCTTCCCTCATACACAAACAAACACATTACAAATGGTGCATATCATCCTGTTTTAATATTGTGTTTGCATGTTGCCGTCTGATATGTTGTGTTATGGTAACGGTTGTATGTGTGTGGGTGCTTGTGCTCGTCTGTTGACTTAATAAATGTGATTTGCTGTGGGAGTCTGGGGTCGCTCCAGTAATGAGACTCAGTCTTGCGCGCTCATGCACTCATGTCTCTCATCCTCCCCACAACCCCCTCCAGCCTCTCTCTCTTACTTTAATTTTCCTTCACATTAATCTGTAATACATTTCTATCCTCTGCATTTTTTTTTACCACTTTCTATATGTCATTTATGTGTGATTCTCCTATTTACCACAAATAATTATTTACTGAGGATGTTATTAGTGGCACTTGTTAACTCAAAAACTAACTTAAAAAAGATAGCTGAAATCATGAGGTTCGTTGAGTAGAGTAGTGCTACCTAAAAATGATCAGACTAAAAATCACATTAATGGAAGAGGAGACCAGAGCCATATCAGGGATCAGAAAGTCATAAAGAGGTGGGCTCTTTTGACTTCAGCAACCATCTACCAATTACCAAGATCACCTTAGCAACCACATAGCAACACAGGGCTTGTTCAGTGTTAAAGGGACAGTTCACCCAAAAATGAAATTCTGTCATCATTTTCTCATCCTTATGTTGTTTATAATTACTACATGAACTACATGAATTATTCTGTGGGCTGAATATATATTTAAGTATGCTGATTTTTTTTTTTTTTAACTTTGACTTCCAATTGCACAAACCTGCCATCCTTAGTTGCTGTTGCTATGTCTGACAAAAAACTCTCACAGTTACACATCATGTTCCTATGTAGTGAAAAATACATTGCAGAACAAAGAGGAAACTGACAACACGTTAATTAAAAAAATAAATACAGTTTTGTGGCTCATTAATGTGTTGTAGAGAATTTTGGTTAGCTCAAAGAATTTAAGATGATCAATATATGTGTGTATATATGCATGAGACTGTTTCTCTCATCACATATACACTGCAAACTCCACCAGGTCTTACGACCAATGAATAGGATGAAATGAGTTATTTAAAACATACATTTCAGTCAGGGAAAGTAGTTTAACTCACAGGAAATCGTGTATAATAATCGTCATTAAATATACGCGATTTCCAATTTCTGATCAGTAACAGTAATGATGATATCGACTTGTTTCTTTGTCCAGCAAATTACTCAGCGATACTCATTACTCTGACGTTGGCCCGTCGTCACGGCAACGCATTTTACTAACCAGAACGGAGTCAAAACAATTGAACAGAATAGGGCTTAAGGTAGCAATATGAGATCGAAACAGTTTAAGTGACTTTTGTAATGTAAGCATTCAGCACAGAGAATCATTATATGTGAATATATGGTTGTTTATTAAACTATTCTACTTACAAACGATCGCACATAGACAAACGTACATAAAACACAAATAGACAGAGAACGCGTGAGAGAGAGAGAGAGTAAGAGAGAGAGAGAGAGAGAGAGAGAGAGAGAGAGTAAGAGAGAGAGAGAGACAGAAAGTGAGTTTGCAAAGGGACAGGAATGAAACGGTTCTGAACATCCTGAAATCGTTTCTTTTATAAAACGCCTTAAACGCAGCTATCTACGTTTGTAGAAAGGACGGATACTTGCAAGCTTGTTGTTGTTGTGCATTGTTCCGTTTGTGTTCAGTTCAGAAAGTCCTTTCCAGTTCCTTGAGAGTATTGCAGGCCTCATCATCTCCTCCGCTAGGTGAGACCCCCCCCCCCCCATGGATCTGGGGGGGAGGTGCGGGTGACGTGTCTTTGTGTCCCGAAGGCAAGAGCGAGCAAGTGAGAGAGATGAGGGAAGGTTTATAAACCTGTAGGTCGTTCACGCCCACAGTTGGACCTTGACCAATCCGGTTGATCTGAGTTTTGGAGGGAAGATTGAAAGTCTTTGTCTCTCACAATGGGGTTTCGCATGTGGAAGCTGATTGGTTGTTTGGCCACAAAACTTTCAAAAGTTCAATAATACATATAAAGCAAGGAGTTATTAAGATGCCACAAACATTAACATTTAGGGAATAATAAATGCTGCTCATAGACACCAAACATGATCTATGTATCTTCTCGTTTGACTGAGTGATTCTAAATGTGAGAGTCTTAGCATGCACAATAATTCACCTATTGCGGATTAATGTTTGAGGCCGACATACATAACAGAAACAACAATATAAGAAAAGGTAACACATTGATACGTGTACATTTCTATATAACTGTATGTGGGACTGCATGTCTGAATAAGGAAAGTCTATCTTTCCCTGCATTTCTGGTAGGAGTCTTATCTTGATGGTGGGGGGATGAGCTGGATAGTGAACAAAGGACTGGCTCATAGCACATAGGTGTTAATCATGGGGGAGAAGTCATTTAAGGAATATAACTAGTTATTTCATGTCTGATTGGCTCCATGCACTACATATCCCCTCTTTCGAACGTTGTTGTCCGTCCAACAGACAACAGCGAGCGACGTCAAAGGTGCGGAACAATCAGGCATGCACCCGGCACTCCTGGCTGGAAGAGAGAGGTGGCTCTCTGGAGGTTGGTGCTTCAAGGAGTGGCTGTGGTGCCGTGGTCGACGTTATCAGGTGTGATAATATAGACAGTGGCAAGGTATGGGTCCTCGAGCTTTGTGCAGCAGGTGTCGAGGCACTGTCACTTGTCATCCTGACCCAGGTTGGTCTGTGTCAGGTGGTTGTTATCTAGTATCTGTGGTCCCTGCAGTCTGGAATCGCTGGTTGGACTCTCACTTGTGAGAGGGCAGGTAGTTCCAGGGTTCGCAGAGAATTGTCGTAAAGATTTTGTAGTGTAAAGAAGTTTCCGATGGACCCGGTTAGGGTGCAGGAGGGCAGCAGGTGTCTGTTATCCCGCTGTTTTGCTCAAATGTCATCAGGCGTCTGATGTTGGGGGTGTCGACACTGACTTGAGCGGGTCTGAGTTGTGTTTGTAGGGGTTTTGCTGTTGGGCCTGTGGGCCCGTTGCTCCATTCAACATTGTCTGGCTGCTCCTGAGGTGTCGGCTGGTCTCATGGGATGCTTTTTCCTTTTAGGAAGTCTAATGCGGTGTTGCGTTGGGCAAGGAGTCAGAAGTTTACCTTTCAGTACTTCTCAGTGGAGTTTCATTCAAGGAGCTCTTTGTTAGCATCAGAAACTCTGTTCTGGAAAAGCAGGCGTGTCCAGCTGTCCTTGTGGGTGTCGGTTAATTTTGGTACTCGGAGACTTGCAGGTTCAGTTCATTTACCTCCTGTCTGAGGCCCTTGAGGGTGTGGGCCAAGGAGAAGACGATGCTGCTCAGCTCCTGGTTGTCCAGGCTGGATGTGAGTTGTCCATTTGTCGCGGTCCTGCTGTTCCTTTCTCTGCCATTGCAGGCCGTTGGCTGCTTTAGGCTGAAGGATGCCGTTCTCTGTACTCTGCTGAGTCTCCAGTTGGTCCTGGTGAGTGGCAGGGCTGGATGTCCGAGACACGCTGGTTCACAGTTCCTATTGTGAATCTCGCTGGCTGCGGCATGCTTTTGGCTTCCTGCGCTCTTTGGATGCAGGTGTCGCACTCGGGCATGTTTCACTGAAGTACTGGTGAGCAGTGTAGGTGGTGACACGGGTGGTCTCTTAGTTGACATGGGTGTCGTTTCTGGTGCCATCTGGTGGTAAACGTTCACAGATGTTTCTCGTCGACTGACTGCTTTGCATCGTAGAGAGGCTGTGTCGTTTGAAATCCGCTGGTTTCGAGCTGGCATCAAACTTAGCATATTCTGATGTCCTCTGTCACTGCATGCTTGGCAGTGCGCCACTTTTGCGTTGGTAGTGGCTTTGGTACTCTGGTGTATTCTGCACGGTGCATCTTGGGCATACATCAGCAATGACCCCCCTTTGTTCCTGGAAAGCTGGGAGCTGTGGCGGTGTTTGGTTATCAGGAACAAATGTGAGGATGTGTCATCTAGATGCGGCATGTGTGTGACATCACTGAGTTGTTTTCGGCTTAGTGCCTTAGTGTGGTCGGACAGTGCAAGGTTGAGGCTGCTTTAGCAGAGCTATTTTGTAGGTGGAGCCAGTGTGCATGGGTGTGATGCAGGCGGCGTAGCAGCGTGAGGGGTTTGCTTGTGGCTTAGAAGCGATGCTTGGGTTGGGTGGGTGGGTTTTTTGTTGTTGAAAACCTTAGGCAGCCACAAAATCCCTCAGTTTTTTCTGGGCCTTTCACTGTTTTTCCACGAATAGCATGTAAATGTTCTTATTGTGATGGCACTGCTTGTCTGGAACAGTTGTTGATGCTCGTCTGTTTCAAACTGAGTGGTGTTGTTTGAAACTGAGCTTAGCCTACTTTGAGTCTATGCAGGTTAGTAATTTTCAGAGGGAGTTCTTGCGACTTGCTGTGACACAAGGGTTGATCCGATTGCCGTCACTCGTGCTGTGATGTCAGGTGGCCCGGCTTAAGGTGTTGCAGTGGGACAGGCTTGTCGTTTTCCACTAGGTACCTGCTCTGGGCGTGTCTTGCCTCGCTCTTGGGTCTATGAGCACATGGGTTTGTGTGCGTGGGATCCTTGGTCTGCAGGCATTGACAGTTATAAACATCACACAGTGGTGGCAGGTCTCTGTGATTCCCTTTGTCTTCTGGTGTGCTTGGCACATCGCTGGATGGCTTGTGCAGCGCAGCTGTTGTCATCTGGGTGCTGGGCTCTGCTGAGAGCCTTGTACATGACATTAGTTCTGCATCATCGTCATATGTGGAGAGCAGCTTGGCACCATTTCTGAGTGGCCATTTTCCTTTAGGCTCTTCATGACGGAATTGTTTAAAGTCTTTGAAATACCTGAATGGTATGTACACTGCAAAAGATTACTTTTCAGAAAGGGGGTGTGGCTTCTAGAGTGGGCACTGCTTCACGTATTCCATTGAATGTGTGTGCAGCATTAGGGTTTTAGCCACACTGTGTTTTGAGCCGAACAGTGACCCCTTTTGGTGAATGCAGGTAGTTCGTTCGCCAGAGTGTAAACATCTGGGAGTAATCTTATCTAGCAAGGCTTTCTCGCAGTTGAGGGAGTATCGTAGGGCTGTGAGAAACAGGACGTAGCAGGTTTTGCATTGTCTATTCCAGGTTAAGTTCAGAGCACAGGTGTCCTCAGTGTTGGCCTGCACTGATCTCAGATCACTCCCACACAGTGATGTCGCTGCGTGTTCAGCTCCCATACACCACTGTATGTTTGTTCACCTTGGTCAGTCAGACGTCCCCCCTTGGCATGGGGCAGCTGGACAATCACTTTGCTAATCTTTATTGCCTTCTGGTGCTTGGCTGTTTTCCGGCGGTCTGTAGAGTCCGCTGAATCGAGCAATCGCTGTACGGAAGAAGGCTGTAGCATTTGGGTGGTGACTCACAGTGTGATGTGGATATCTGAGGGGAAAGATTTTCTGGCGTTGATGCCATCTTCCCTTGGTGCCTGTCGCGTTGTCTCACGTAGGCTCAGATGCTGGTCGTAGCAGTCGTGTTCTTAGCTGCTGTATTCAGTTTTGACAGTTTTGACTGCTGGTACAAATGGCTGGGGTCCTGTTAGCTGGAGGTGGAGCTAAGCAGATCTGTCTCGTGGTCACACTGGGCAATGTTCTTGCTTAAGAGTCAATGTTTTGCAGACAGGCGTGTGTTGTAGCCTACTGCAGTGTTCAGGAAGACAGCGTTTTGTGGTGACAGCTGTCAGATTCCCGGCCAGCTTGCTGGCGTGTGAGGTGTGAACGGTGGGCTGTTAGGCCCGGGAGAGATTTTGTGTTGAGCTCTCCTGTTTGTTCATATTGTTATCTGCAAGCATTTGAGTTCTTTAAGGTGTGCTGGGTCCAGCGCACTTTGTGTTTCTTTGCGGAGTCGTTACTTGAACTTCGGCGTAGGCTGCTTGCAGGAGGCCGTAAAAGGCTTTGGCCGTGGCATGAGTGCTGCTGTCTGCCTGGGTCCATTGTAAAGAGAGCTTCCGCTGTTTAGGAGTGTTCTCCTGTACTGCTCTCTGCGCTCAGTCTGTGGGGGTGTTGCAGGCGTGTCTTGAAGCTTTTCTCCTCTCTCCTCGTGTAGGTCCTTGTCCTCTTCATCCGCTATCTCTGAACATCCAGATGGTCTAGGCGGTTCTGCGCGCTGTCCTGGTTCCGTCGTGGGTGAAGCTTTCTCCGCTGCGGCTTTAGTCAGACGATCTTGTTGAGGGCGTGGTCACTGATGGTCCGGGCTGTAGATGAGTTGATTGGTTCTCTGCAGCCGTAGCTCTTGACTGGATCGTGATCCATTCGCCTGTGTGCGTGGTCGTCCGGCTGTTCTCGGCTCAGGGGCTGTAGTCACTAGACCCAGGGCAGGATGGCATCTTTGCCTTGTCTGGACTGGATGGCGAGACTGGATGGTGACATGTTGACACAAATAGAGAGGGAGAGACAAAGCACAACGAGCCAATGCAAGTCCGTACAGAACTAATGAGCTAAAATGTTGTTATGTGTTGCGCACTTAACTGATGTCATCAGATGGTGACGCAAACTAAACGCTTCTTATCCTAGCTGTAAAGAAGGGGTCAGATAGTTTGTGTGGGTAAACACAGGAAACTATGAGTAACTTAATGATGAGCGATTAACTTTAGAGCTATTCAGTTCATCGGTGTAGTTACCAAAAGATTTCACTGATGTTCAGACAGGTTCAGTCTCTAATAGGGAGAGAAATAAAAACAAAATCCATCAGAAAGAGAGGTATAAAGGGTTAAAGCAAAAGAGAGAAAGTGAGCTGACTGCCAGCCCTGAGGTCAGTGACGGGGCCCACCGGGTGGGGGCGCTATGGAGTCGTCACACCTGGGAAATGGCAGAGCTGAGAGAGCAAAAGAGAGAAAGGCCCCCCTGGGATGGGCCGAATTACCCGGGGTAGTGAGAGTGCAACTTGATCGATTTGGTCAAAGTTTAAATTTAAATCAAGACTGTTTAATCAAAAATTTAAAATGAGCAAATACAATTATAATTGCTAAAGGGAGAGTTGAATCTAAGGCGGTGAAATAATTAAAATTAAATCACACACACACACAAAAAAAAAACATACATTATGTTAATTATCATTATGGTTTAAATAACAATAATTAATAATGTAACATCAAAAGGAAAAGAGAAGGGAGAGACTGACTGGGACTATCTATAAGCGTTGTTGCTCAAAGAAAAAAAAAAAATAAAAATAAAATAAAAAGAATAATATGAAATCAGGCATAGGTATTGGAAGAGGTTTTAGACAGACTTCTATCTTTTAATAGAAGGAAATACCTTTTATGCGGGATTTCAGATTCCACCTTGTGTGGATTTGAACGCGCATCTAAGCGCAGTTACCATGGCGATGCGTGATCGCGGGTGTATCTTTCTTGTGTCCGTTTTACTGAACACAGGTACATGTGTTTTGCAAACTTTAACTTAATAGGATGCTTACACTATTAAAAGGTTGCTTAGTTACGATGCGTGCACCTTGATCTTGAGTCAGCCTGCTGACACAAGACTTGTGTGTGCTTTGCACAAAACAAATAAATAACACTCGATCAAGATTTGTACAGTAATAACGCGAAGTTGTTTACTATATTAAATCTATTCGATGAGCAAACGGGGTCAACCTAATCAGTTAGCTAAGCTGAGGTTTTAACCCAAAGGAGCAAGATAGCTGATTAGCATTGGAGTGCACATCAATGGCTAATCTATCTACACTCAAAATATAAAGATATGGCCTTTGTAAGGTGAAAGAGGAACATCGCTCAATCAGCTTCTTCACGCAAAAATAGAGGTTTTCTTCGCTCAATTTAGGGTGGCTTTAAGACGCGCTATAAAAGATTGCTTCGTTTTATAGGGTCAATATATAAACTGCAGTTAAGTTACATCTTCAACAGCGGTTTAGTTTCTCTGTGCGAGAGGCTCAAACATCTGTGAAGGTGTTAAAGGTGGGCTTGGCCACACCGTTCTAACACACACACACACAAACAAAAGAGACGCGAGTCGCGAGCCGAGTTTGAATAAACAAACATGCAGACACACAAATTATTCCTGAGCCGCTCACATCACATAGTTTAAAACTGCCCCGCATTCTAACGCCAATTAATGTAGAGAATTTTGGTTAGCTCAAAGAATTTAAGATGATCAATATATGTGTGTATATATGCATGAGACTGTTTCTCTCATCACATATACACTGCAAACTCCACCAGGTCTTACGACCAATGAATAGGATGAAATGAGTTATTTAAAACATACATTTCAGTCAGGGAAAGTAGTTTAACTCACAGGAAATCGTGTATAATAATCGTCATTAAATATACGTGATTTCCAATTTCTGATCAGTAACAGTAATGATGATATCGACTTGTTTCTTTGTCCAGCAAATTACTCAGCGATACTCATTACTCTGACGTTGGCCCGTCGTCACGGCAACGCATTTTACTAACCAGAACGGAGTCAAAACAATTGAACAGAATAGGGCTTAAGGTAGCAATATGAGATCGAAACAGTTTAAGTGACTTTTGTAATGTAAGCATTCAGCACAGAGAATCATTATATGTGAATATATGGTTGTTTATTAAACTATTCTACTTACAAACGATCGCACATAGACAAACGTACATAAAACACAAATAGACAGAGAACGCGTGAGAGAGAGAGAGAGTAAGAGAGAGAGAGAGAGAGAGAGAGAGAGAGAGAGTAAGAGAGAGAGAGAGACAGAAAGTGAGTTTGCAAAGGGACAGGAATGAAACGGTTCTGAACATCCTGAAATCGTTTCTTTTATAAAACGCCTTAAACGCAGCTATCTACGTTTGTAGAAAGGACGGATACTTGCAAGCTTGTTGTTGTTGTGCATTGTTCCGTTTGTGTTCAGTTCAGAAAGTCCTTTCCAGTTCCTTGAGAGTATTGCAGGCCTCATCATCTCCTCCGCTAGGTGAGACCCCCCCCCCCCATGGATCTGGGGGGGAGGTGCGGGTGACGTGTCTTTGTGTCCCGAAGGCAAGAGCGAGCAAGTGAGAGAGATGAGGGAAGGTTTATAAACCTGTAGGTCGTTCACGCCCACAGTTGGACCTTGACCAATCCGGTTGATCTGAGTTTTGGAGGGAAGATTGAAAGTCTTTGTCTCTCACAATGGGGTTTCGCATGTGGAAGCTGATTGGTTGTTTGGCCACAAAACTTTCAAAAGTTCAATAATACATATAAAGCAAGGAGTTATTAAGATGCCACAAACATTAACATTTAGGGAATAATAAATGCTGCTCATAGACACCAAACATGATCTATGTATCTTCTCGTTTGACTGAGTGATTCTAAATGTGAGAGTCTTAGCATGCACAATAATTCACCTATTGCGGATTAATGTTTGAGGCCGACATACATAACAGAAACAACAATATAAGAAAAGGTAACACATTGATACGTGTACATTTCTATATAACTGTATGTGGGACTGCATGTCTGAATAAGGAAAGTCTATCTTTCCCTGCGTTTCTGGTAGGAGTCTTATCTTGATGGTGGGGGGATGAGCTGGATAGTGAACAAAGGACTGGCTCATAGCACATAGGTGTTAATCATGGGGGAGAAGTCATTTAAGGAATATAACTAGTTATTTCATGTCTGATTGGCTCCATGCACTACAGTGTCATGACATGCCTTATTAAATTAAAACACATGAACCGATCGTCTTTTCTTATCTACTTAAAACAAAATAAACATAAATGGATATCCGAACGTATTTTATTTTAACCACAGAAATACGTCAGTGCACAATTTTAGTCCACAGAAGTTAATCTACTCTCCTGTCTGATTTGTATGTCAGACATAATGGCAGATTCGGCATTATGATTGGTCAGATTGCCTGTCAATCAAACTGTTTGAAAAGGGTCAATTGTATGAAGAAAACAAACCCACACACACACACACAAGGCCATTTCTCAAAATAACTCCTTTTGAGTTCCACTGAAGAAATTCAAACAAAGTCAAAAAAATAAAGTTTTTAGTGGACTATCCTGTTAAGGATATTCACTCTTGATAGATAGTGCCATCATCCTGCCAACTATGCCAAAAAAAAATTGATTGGATCTCCATGCCAGGAATAATGGATAGTTTCTTTATGAGATCCTCACAGAAAAAAAAAAAAAATTGAATTGTCTGGTATCCAAACTCTACAGCCAGCAGAGTTTTGTCTTATACCAAATACCAGTTGACAGCAAGTCTTGTCTGGTACCCAAAACTGTATTAACAGGTTGACAGAGGAAGCGGTCCTACTTTATATTATGTGGCCTTAACTACTATGTACTTATTGTGTTCATATTGTATTGCAAAATGCTTTTACTGATATTGAGGTGGGAGGTAAGTTTACCCGTAAGGGATGGGTCAACTATGTAATTATGAATATAATTACAGAAATTAATTACAGATGTAAGTTAGTTTAAAATCTTTGCAAATGTATTTAAAAAAAAAAAAAATCAAATGTACATAAGTATTCACAGCCTTTGCCATGGCACTCAAAATTGAGCTCAGGTGCATCCTGTTTCCACTGATCATCCTTGAGATGTTTCTACAACTACAAACACAGCACAAACCAAGCCAGGTCTGTAGAGTCCTGAGACAGGATTGTATCGAGGCACAGATCTGGGGAAGGGTACAGAAACATTTCTGCAGCATTGAAGGTCTCAGTGAGCACAGTGGCCTCCATCATCTGTAAATGGAAGAAGTTTGGAACCACCAGGAATCTTCCTAGAGCGGGCTGCCCGGCCATCCAAGCAATCGGGGAGGAAGAGCCTTAGTCTGGGAGGTGACAAAGAACCCGATGGCCACTCTGAAAGTGCTCCATTTCTACAGTGAAGCATGGTGGTGGCAGCAGCATCCTGCGGTGATGTTTTTCAGTGGCAGAAACTGGGAGACTAGTCAGGATCGAGTCAGGATTGAACCCGACTGAACATCTCTGGGGAGATCTGAAAATGGCTGTGCACTGATGCTCCCCATCCAACCTGATGGAACTGATGGAGAAAAAAAAATAGGTGTGCCAAGCCTGTAGCATCATACTCAAAAAGACTTGAGGCTGTAATTGATGCCAAAGGTGCTTTAACAAAATATTAAGCAAAGGCTGTGAATACTTATGTACATGTGATTTTATTTTATACATTTGCAAAGATTTTAAACAAACTTCTTTAACATTGTCATTATGGGGTATTGTTTGTAGAATTTTGAAGAATTTAATGAATTGAATCAATTTTGGAATAAGGCTGTAACATAACAAAATGTAGAAAAAGTTACACACTGTGAATACTTTCTGGATGCGCTGTATCAATATAAATGAATACAAAGAAGACAAGAAAACACAACACAGATGTATGGCCACTGTCTTCAAGCTATACACAGACTGCTATTAAGTTTGTTTGTTCCTACAAAAGTCCAAAATCAAATCGACAGCCATCAATTACCCCTCAAACAGGAATTAAAAAAGAATAGGCCTGTATTTGAAAAAAGACCAAATCATTCATGATGTCAAATACGTGCGATTCTGTTAGCACATCGAACACTTGACTGAGTGAGCCGCCTGCTAAGCATAATGGTTTTCCAATATCAAATTCATTAAAAGGAATGTTTGCCATATGTGAGAATAAAGGAAATATACGCTGGTCACAGTTAATCATCTAGTGGAGCCTGGCTCTTCTGCAGATTTGAAGTGATCATTAAAAAGAGGCTGAGGAAGCGACCCAGTAATAAAAGCAGTCAGCACAGTAATCACTTCAGAATGGCTGAGTGGAGAGAACACAGGTCTACATGTCTACACATGCCTCGGGGAGAGAAAAAACATGTACATACTGACATTTACACGTGTAATGAGGGGGAAAAGAGAGTTTTGAGGAATATTTGGAAATTCAGTTGGGCTTCAAAACAACCTTTGACTCATTTGACATGACTGCATGGACAAAAAAGGAATCATATTTTGAAATACCTTCTTTTGTGTTTCACAGAAGAAAACAAGTATTACAAGATCCTCTCTTAATGATCATGTCTGTGGGGTGTTAGTGCCACTGTGTGCCGCTAGCCATGTCTTACTAGTCCTCTCCCTCTCTCTTTCTTTTGGGCCAAACCCTGACCTTTCAGCATTCCCCGAAGGACAACCGAACCATTACAGTAATTAACTGAAGAGAGAGAGAGAGAGAGAGAGAGAGAGAGAGAGAGAGAGAGAGAGAGAGAGAGAGAGAGAGAGAGAGAGAGAGAGCAATGGAGGGGAAAAGAGAGGGAGGGGGCTCTTTTCTGCAGAGACAGCAACTCTTGCATGTGGCTAGCCATAGTGATGCCTGCAGTTAATGTCTAACTCGCTTCCATTACCAATGAGTGCATGGGGGCAGGCCCAATATTAATCTAACAAAGAGCTAAGGAACAGTTTCACACATCTGACAGTCAGCTGCTTAAGTTTTGGCTGCGAGAGAAGTGGAGACAGCAAAAAGGAAAGTAAAAGAAAGATGTTCAGCATGATTACATTTGAATACTACACTCAAATTATATTTACTACAAATACCCAACAATATACACAAAAAAAAAAGTGTCTGAGTGTTGCTGCAACTATGAGCACTTTTAAATCCAGCCAAGTGGCTGATATTGTTAGATGCCGGTGGTGTTTTTGAAACTTTGTCTATAGATTTGCTTTGTTGGTCACAAATTCAGACTTTTTAATCTAAAAAAAAATATGATTACATTTTAAAGGAATCAGCTGTCACACGGCATGTGAGTACTAAACTACTCTCTTTCATGTCTTATTGCGCTTAAGCTGTCAAATACACACAAGTTTACATGTTTATATTATCTATGTCACATGTTTATATTATCTATGTGGCAGCTGGATAATATACAGTCAATAAATCAATAAATCCGCTGTTCTCTTGTCTCCTCTGAGGCTGGGACTCTAAATAGTGTTCTGTGCTGGTCTATGCAGCCAAAAACAGAACAGTTAACGTTAGCATGCTTTGCTCAAACTTTTGCCATGGCGTTAGAACTGGTACGCTGTTGTCGATTCCCTTCCTATGTCATGGGGGAAGCAAAATATAAGTGGCTTGTTTTTTTGTTTTTTTTTTACATGCATGCACTGAAAGGCTTACCAAAACAAAGTTACTGGGTTGTCCTTTTTCACATTTTCTGGGTTGGCAGATGCACCGGGGACCTGATTATGGCACCTAAACGTGGCAAAATTTTTATTATATGTACCTTATGTGACAGACTGGAAAGGTAATAGTGAAAGAAAAGACTATTATAATAGTAGGCACCCCCAAGAATATTATTTGTTTTGGTTGTTTGCTCAACTTCAGTTTTATTCTATAAGAGACTCTTTGAAAATGTGTTCTAAAGTTTTATGAATTTAAGTGTGTTCTTCAAGATGCCTGTAGGTGGCGTATTACGCTAGAATGAGGAGGAAATTGCGTTCTGGCAAAAGAGCAAGACCATTAAAGAAAGTGCCAGAACGCTGCAGATTCTAATCTGTGTTTGTCTCATTCTATTTTACAGGTATGTAAAATCGGTTTTAAAGACCAAAACACATTAATTCTGAAACATAAGAAGTCCATAAATGTTCAAAGATGATGTTTGTACAGAAAAATTGATTGTATAGTTTTAAAAGGATTACTTTGTTTTCGGTTCAGCCGATGTGATTGCACGTTATGTAAACAGAGTTTAAAATTCATGATACGTTTAAAAAAGGTGTACTATAAGTAAAATGTGAAAAACAATCTTACTAGATTCCTTGTGTAATCTTTATAGATTTATCCAGGTTGAGCTGGACGATGGGTTATATTGAGTTTACCCACTCCATGTTGGTTATGTGAAAACTTGAAACACAAAATGGTGGTTTTCTCTAAAATGTACACTCAGAAGGGTTGAGAATGTCATCTGTATTAACTGTTGATCCTCATTAATTGTTTAATCCATCAACAGGAGTGTGTTGCCGCCTTGTAGTGATTCTGATTTCTCTTGTATAGAATTTCACTAGATCTAAAATAGACAAAGTGAACAGTAAGACACAAGACAAGTGTTTGTTGTATTCAGGTGTTTATTTGCACTGAAAAGGTACAATCAAAAATAAGTTGTTGTGTTGTTCCAAATGTATTACATTTACTGAAGCAAATTTGAATTGAAATGCTGTGAATTGTTCAAAGCATGACCTGTAAAGGAACATTGTTAACAGTTGTGAATGCAAAAGTGTTATACTTGCCTGTTAATTGCAAGAAGAGAAAAAAAGAGCAAGACCATTAAAGAAAGTGCCAGAACGCTGCAGATTCTAATCTGTGTTTGTCTCATTCTATTTTACAGTTACGTTTTCTCATCCTTCCCTGTTTGAGACCGGTAACATTTTGGGGGCTCGTCCGGGATCAGGATCTTGGTATCAGCTTCGCGACTGATGACGTGTGGAACCAGTGTGACCTTCTGGATTGAGCTACAAGGAATGCTGTGAGTTTTGTCTACCTTGTGAGTGCAAGTCTTCGGTGGTTCTGGTGAGATGGCGTCTTCGGCTCCTCTTCGTGCTTTGCAATGGGACATCCAAAGACAGCTTCATCTGCTCAGTGAAGAACAGCTGTATAGACTCGCTTCAACACTGGAAGATGAAAGAGACAAAGCAGTTCCAGAAGTGACTGGTACCAATGAACCTGAACTTTTTGAATTCATCGTGGACTACATGAAAAGCGATCAGCTGAAAAAGCTTGAAGATGAAGGTATGTCTTGTTTGCTTACCATCAGAGACAAGATTGATGAACTTAAATCCAGCACGGAAAGTAAATCAGACATGGACACTGCGAACAATGACAAAGAGGTTAGTTGTGGGTCATCAGTAGCAGAACAAGTTTCTGGGTTGGTCAGACTGACTGATGTCGCTGCATTATTGCCCCGTCGAGAATTCAAAATGCATGGTGGTGTAATTTCAGATTCTGGGTCAGACATGAGTTACAGCAGTGTATGTAAACAAATTGATGAGGGTGTAAAAGAAAAATTCTCTGAATCTGAAATCTTACGCACAGTGTTAAGAATGATCAAACCAGGTAACTTTAAAGACATGCTGACCAACAAAGAAGATCTCACAGTTGCAGAACTGAAACGGTTTTTGAAATCACATATGAGAGAACGAAGCAGTACTGAACTGTTTCAGGAGCTCAGCACTGCTAAGCAGCAAGATAAAGAAAACCCACAGCAGTTTGTCTATAGACTACTGGGGTTAAAACAGAAAGTTCTGTCCGCCTCACAACATGGTGGTTCAGAGTTTAACTATGACAAAAGACTGGTGCAGGGTGTTTTCCTCCATACACTGTATCAGGGGCTTAATGAGAAAAATTGTAATATCAGACTGGACATTAAGCCTTACATCTCTGACTTAACAGTGACTGATGACTTTATCTTAGAGCAGGTCACCAAATCAGCGAATGAAGAAGCAGAGAGACAGAAACGTCTAAGCACTATACACAAACACAAGTTCTTGACTGTTAATGCTACCCAGTCACAAGAGGACAGTGAGACAGGCTATGAGACGTTTCAAAAGAGAGTTGAGGGAGAAGTTAGAGCAAATCGCACTGCTTTAATGGAACTGACAGCTCAGGTCTCTGCTCTCACTAAAAATATTGAAAAGATGCTAAGTCCTACTGCTACGGTTCAAAGCCAAACTGCTGTGCCATCAGCAAACGTTAAAGTTCCAGACAAACCTGAAAGCAAGCGCAGATGTGAGCACTGTGTCCAGTTAGGAAATCAGGACTGCTGCCACTGCTTCCGATGTGGCCAGGCAGGACACAGAGCAGTTGGCTGCCTAAAGAAGGGAACAAAGGTGGGAAACGAGAGACGGTCACTGGTGCGGGACAACCAGTGACCACTTCGAACAGTCCGTCCCATGTTAAGGTAAACTGTGTTCCTACTCACAATACAGCAAATCCAATTAGGACAAAGCATCAGTCATCAAAACAACGAGCAGCACAACTGATTGGCAGAAAATGTATGCTATCTTGTTGGTTAAATGGTGTTCTTACGGAAATGCTCTTGGACACAGGGGCTCAAGTAAGCATGGTAGGAAAGACATGGATAGAAAAGTTCCTTCCGAATGTGTCCATTAAGCCTATAGAAGACCTACTTTCCGACACCCAGCTTCACATTACTGCCGCCAATGGCTCTGTCATTCCATTTGTTGGATGGATTGAAGTACTCCTTGAACTTAAAAATCATGGACACGAAGACCTTGCCATCCATGTACCAATGCTGGTAAGCAACTGCTGTAATGACAATCCGCTTCTTGGATTTAATGTCATCGAAGAATTGATCAGAGTAAACTGTGATCAGCCAAACAGCACTGAAAATCTGGCCATTCTGCTGAGTGAAGCTATGAATGTAAGACAGAGTATAGCTAACAAAATTGTCAATGTTGTCGTTCAATTAACAGATTCAGAGAAAATATCAGACAGTCGTGTGGTAAAAGTAGGGAAGAAAGGACTCACGATTAAAAGAGGTGAACTTTGCGAAGTCAAATGCAGAGTTAGAGGTTGGCCTGATGGAGGAGTCATGCCATTTGAACCTCTCCCGGAACGGCCAGTCCAAGATGGTCTTGAACTATTTCCGGCTGTAGTAGATGTGCCAAAAGGTGTATCTAAAGTTGTGAAGATTCCTGTTATGAATTCCACTCAACATGATATTTACCTCCCCGCAAGGACAGTGTTGGGTACCATCACATCTGTATCCGAAATCCTACCCTTTACTCCTGGGGGTGTTGGAAGAGAAAACAACCAGAAGGAAAATGTGGTTCATGCGAATCAGTTGAGCCAGGTGGAGGATGCAAATCAGTTACCTGCCAACAAAACAGTTAAGTGGCACCCACCTGTCGATTTAGAACACCTTTCAGAACAAGAGCAGGAGATAGTTAGACAGATGCTATATGACGAATCTGATGTTTTTGCTCATTCTGATGGAGATATTGGATGTATCCCAAATCTGAAATTGAAGATTAATCTCAAAGACGACACTCCCGTTCAGAAATGCTATAATTCAATTCCGAAACCCCTATACAAGGAAGTTAAAGAGCATGTCCAAAATCTCCTTGACCATGGCTGGATAAAGAAATCCTCCTCCGCGTACTCATCACCAGTTGTCTGTGTCCGGAAGAAGGATGGTAGCTTACGGCTATGTGTTGACTTCAGAGAGTTGAATCGTAAGACTATTCCTGATAGACATCCACTACCGAGGATACAAGATTTACTGGACAGCCTTGGAGGATTTACATGGTTTTCAATTCTTGACCAGGGCAGTGCTTATCATCAAGGATTCGTGGCTGAGGACTCTAGACACATGACTGCTTTTAGCACCCCCTGGGGGCTCTATGAGTGGAAGCGTATCCCGTTTGGGTTAACAAATGCTCCAGCAGCCTTCCAGAGGTGCATGGAGGGTGTCCTAGAGAATATTAGAGACAAATGTTGTTCACCATACCTTGATGATGTGCTCTGCTACTCGAAAACCTTTCACGAGCATGTCGATGACCTTAGACAAGTGCTCTGCAGAATGCGGGAGTATGGCATCAAGCTCAGACCTAATAAATGTGAACTTTTTAAAAGGCAGATCAGATACCTAGGGAGAATGGTGTCTGGAGAAGGCATTGAGATTGATCCAAAGGACCTCGAGGCTGTATTGCAACTGAAAAAGAAGGAACCAAAAACAGTGGGGGAAGTTAGAACTCTGTTAGGGTTCTTAAGTTACTATCGATCCTTCATCCAGGATTTCTCAAGGTTAGCGAAGCCGCTGTATGAGCTCCTGCAGAACCCCAAGGAAGAGACTGCTCTGAAAGTAGCAAAGAATAGCCAAAGTAGACAGAAGACAAGGAACGGGACCAAAGCACAAATGCCATCGAAAACTCCTATTCAGTGGACAACTGAACATCGGGCTGTTCTGTCAAAATTCATAGAGATGCTTACCAGTCCTCCAATTCTGGCATTCCCTGATTTTGACTTACCGTTTGTGTTGCACACCGACGCATCAAATGAGGGCTTAGGTGCTGTACTTTACCAGCTGCAAGCAGGTAAACTTCGTGTTATTGGATTTGGCTCAAGAACTCTGACTCCAGCAGAGCGCAATTACCATTTACATTCTGGTAAACTTGAGTTTCTAGCTCTCAAGTGGGCGATCTGTGACAAATTCAGAGATTACTTGTATTATGCCCCCACATTTACAGTGTACACGGACAACAATCCGTTAACTTATGTTTTGAGTACTGCCAGATTAAATGCCGTAGGTCATCGCTGGGTCGGCGAGTTGTCCGATTTCCATTTTGATATTAAGTATAGACCAGGTAAACAGAACTCAGATGCAGATACACTGTCACGGTATCCTCTCCATCTCACAGACCACCTGAGTGATTACACTGAAGCTGTGCCAGCCGAGGTTGTGTCAGCGATGTGGCAAGGGAGTAAGGCTGTTGTTGAAGAAGAGGTACCGTGGGTGGCCTCACTGACCCTTCGCTCTGCGAGTGATGTGGAAAAGGAAATGCTGAAAGGGCGGATGTTATCCCTAAAGACTCAGGAGGATGTCAGAGCTTCGCAACAGGACGATGAGTGTATTAAGGAAGTGATCAAGCTTAAGGAAAGTAACTGGACCCCAAACAACAAAGAAAAGAAAACTATGTCCAAAGCAACCAGGCGTCTGGTACAAGAATGGAACAAGTTAATAGTAGAGGAAGGAATTCTGTACCGACACTCTGGTAATCGAAAACAGCTGGTCCTACCTGAAAAGCTGAAGCCAGTGGTCTTAAAGAACCTCCATGACAACATGGGTCACATTGGAGCTGATAAGGTCACCCATTTAGCACGTGATAGATTTTATTGGCCCTTTATGCAGGACGAAATTGAAGAATATGTGATCAGAAAGTGCAACTGTATCAAAAACAAGCGTCCAAATGTTCCAGAGAGAGCACCTATGGGTTCGATTACCACAAGTTCACCCTTTGAATTGATCTCTATTGATTATTTGCATTTAGAGCAAAGCAAAGGAGGATACGAATACATACTTGTGCTTGTGGATCATTTCACACGCTTTGCACAAGCATACCCAACCAAGAATAAATCAGGGAAAACGGCAGCAGAGAAGATTTTTCAGGATTTTATACCACGCTTCGGATATCCAGAGAGACTACACCACGATCAAGGAAGGGAATTTGAAAATAATCTATTCCAGACACTGCAACAACTGGCTGGGATCTCTCATTCAAGGACTACCCCTTATCACCCACGGGTAACCCAGTCGAAAGACTAAACCGTACCTTGTTGCAGATGCTTCGCACTCTGGAGGAAGAGAAAAAGTTTGACTGGAAAGAACACCTTCCACATCTGGTTCATGTGTATAATTGTACCAGACACGAAGCCACTGGATACTCACCGTTCTTTCTGCTGTATGGAAGATCTCCCAGGTTACCAATTGACCTAATGTTTAACCTAAAGTCAGAAAAAGAAACAGAAAGTCATGTGACATTTGCGCAGAAATGGGCATCCAGAATGCAAGAAGCTTATAAAATTGCATCTGAAAATAGCCAAAAATCATCCGCGAAAGGAAAGAAGTACTATGACAGAAAGGTGAAAGGAGTACCTCTCCAGCCAGGTGATCGGGTCCTAGTACGGAATCTATCAGAGAGAGGTGGTCCAGGGAAGCTTCGTCCGTATTGGGAAAAAACAGTGCACAGAGTGGTGGAGAGAATCAAAGAGGGACCTGTGTATCGGATTCAACCTGAAACGGGAAAAAAGACAATTCGAGTATTACACAGAAACCTTTTACTACCAGTAAATGACTTACCCATTGAAGATCACACTCCAAAGGTACCTGTAAAGAAAAGACAAGTTAAGCAGAGGAAAGAAACAGAGTCGAGTGGGGATCAGGAGGAGGAAAACTCAGATGAGGAAAAATGGTACTATCCCTACTTACCAGTGACTATAGGCAATCAAGGAAATGTTGACCTATCACAAAACCGCCACTCTGAAAAGAGATCTCAGTTAAGGCCAATCGCGAGAGAGTTCTATCCTTCTGCAGCACCATTGTTGAAACCTGTTGCAATACAGGAAGGCAATATAGAAGATGAGGAGCAGGATTTGGAAGAGGATATCGTCGACCGGTGTCCAGAAGAATTACTGCCGTCAAGCCAAGAATTACCTGTAAAGCAAAACGAACAATGCGAGAGTGTTGACGAAGTGGAACAAGAAACCATAAGAAGATCAAAAAGACAAGCAAAGCCAAAAGAAATATTGACTTATGACATTCTAGGTCAACCGACTTACAGTCAAAGTCATTTAAATGCAGTCCAGACTTACATGATTCCGAGAACTCAAATGACTTATCCAGTAGTTAATGCAGTTCCGTGGTGGCAACCAGTACCTATCTGGACTTGTTAGATGACTAAGAGAAGATAGACCGTCTTAGTATTGATGTCAGGAGTCATCAAGAAAAAAAGTATGGGAGAGTGTGACAGACTGGAAAGGTAATAGTGAAAGAAAAGACTATTATAATAGTAGGCACCCCCAAGAATATTATTTGTTTTGGTTGTTTGCTCAACTTCAGTTTTATTCTATAAGAGACTCTTTGAAAATGTGTTCTAAAGTTTTATGAATTTAAGTGTGTTCTTCAAGATGCCTGTAGGTGGCGTATTACGCTAGAATGAGGAGGAAATTGCGTTCTGGCAAAAGAGCAAGACCATTAAAGAAAGTGCCAGAACGCTGCAGATTCTAATCTGTGTTTGTCTCATTCTATTTTACAGGTATGTAAAATCGGTTTTAAAGACCAAAACACATTAATTCTGAAACATAAGAAGTCCATAAATGTTCAAAGATGATGTTTGTACAGAAAAATTGATTGTATAGTTTTAAAAGGATTACTTTGTTTTCGGTTCAGCCGATGTGATTGCACGTTATGTAAACAGAGTTTAAAATTCATGATACGTTTAAAAAAGGTGTACTATAAGTAAAATGTGAAAAACAATCTTACTAGATTCCTTGTGTAATCTTTATAGATTTATCCAGGTTGAGCTGGACGATGGGTTATATTGAGTTTACCCACTCCATGTTGGTTATGTGAAAACTTGAAACACAAAATGGTGGTTTTCTCTAAAATGTACACTCAGAAGGGTTGAGAATGTCATCTGTATTAACTGTTGATCCTCATTAATTGTTTAATCCATCAACAGGAGTGTGTTGCCGCCTTGTAGTGATTCTGATTTCTCTTGTATAGAATTTCACTAGATCTAAAATAGACAAAGTGAACAGTAAGACACAAGACAAGTGTTTGTTGTATTCAGGTGTTTATTTGCACTGAAAAGGTACAATCAAAAATAAGTTGTTGTGTTGTTCCAAATGTATTACATTTACTGAAGCAAATTTGAATTGAAATGCTGTGAATTGTTCAAAGCATGACCTGTAAAGGAACATTGTTAACAGTTGTGAATGCAAAAGTGTTATACTTGCCTGTTAATTGCAAGAAGAGAAAAAAAGAGCAAGACCATTAAAGAAAGTGCCAGAACGCTGCAGATTCTAATCTGTGTTTGTCTCATTCTATTTTACAGTTACGTTTTCTCATCCTTCCCTGTTTGAGACCGGTAACACTTACTTTATGTTTAACTAATTGTAAAAAAAATTTGATTAGCCACAATATTTTATTTAGATCTTCTCCCATTGCATAAAAGTTTGCAGGGCTGAGCATTGTAGATGATTACATTAATGTCTGAAGAGATGGTAAGTATAAATACTTTGTTACTTTGTTAATGGGGTAAACCGATGTAACAATTTACACTCAGTTTGTTTGGGTAGATTCTATCCTATATATTTGAATAAAGAATACCTGAATTTAAGAATCTACTCAATAAAATGAGGTAAATTGAGGTAACAATTTGCACTAAGTTTGTTTGGGTAGATTCTATCCTATATATCTGAGTAAAGAATACCTGAATTTAAGAATCTACTCAATAAAATGAGGTAAATTGAGGAAACAATTTACACTCAGTTTGTTTGGGTAGATTCTATCCTATATATCTGAGTAAAGAATACCTGAATTTAAGAATCTACTCAATAAAATGAGGTAAATTGAGGTAACAATTTGCACTAAGTTTGTTTGGGTAGATTCTATCCTATATATCTGAGTAAAGAATACCTGCATTTATCAGCTAAAAAAAAAAAGCCCAGTATTAAATGAACTCTCCCGGGAGTTTATTTGAGTCCATATTCAGAGTGTTAAAATGAACACTGAAGCAGTGTCAAATCTAATGAGGTAATTAAGTGATTCATTGAGTGATGATTGAAAATTATTGAAGACACCTGAAGACACCAAAATTTTTATGTCACCATTATACTGGTCAGTGTTAGCATTAGTTGGGCTCTTGACCTGTAGCTTTTTAGCATTAACTTTTGTTTAACTAAACCAACCAGACAAGCTAAAAAGCAAAAGTCATGCAGTGGTGATAATTCTGGTTTAAAATAAACTTAATTTGAGCCACTGAAATCGTTTAGAGTGTGGTCTTTGAGTTTTATATCCTTTATTTGTTACAACTGACTTGTGGTTTCACAGCAGCAAAAAACATAATAAAGCATGTTTTTTTGTTAAATTTTGAATGGTCTTTTTACAAGCTCCTCTGATCAAAATACATTTAGAAGTTGTTAGGCACACACAGACCTCAGGAATCAGCATATGAATCTCAACAATGGTGACAAACAGCATATTCAGAAACAGATCAATTATCAGCTCATAATTTATTCATGCCGCAATGCATGATGGGAGACATGGATGAGTTTTGATTGGCTACAACATACGTTTTTGATGGTCACCATTGTTGTGATTCTCATGCTGATTGTTGATGTCTGTGTGTATATATTTTTTTTGTCAAAATAATCTTTAAAAACACCTCTCTGATTAATCCAACGTAATTAATAAACAAAATAAAACTCATTCAGGTTACTACATTATGACTTTGTCAAAGCATGTTCAACACCATATAATCTAATTTATTCTGGTTTATCTGACCGTTATAACTCAATAAGAACACCCAAACAAAACCTAACATTAAGAAGTTAATGGTAAAGAGCTAAACTGATGCTAACACTGACCACTATAATGGTGACTTACAAAATTAGATTTTCTCCTTTTGGTAATTCTGCTTTTTAACACCAGGTCTTTAATAATGGTCAATCACCACTCAATGAATCACTTAATTACCTCATTAGCTTTGACACTGCTTCAGTGTTCATTTTAATACTCTTGAGTATGGACTCACATAAACTCCCGGGAGAGTTAATACTGGGCTTTTTGCTGTGTAGACTTTACCTACTTTTTTTTTAGTTTGTCTTAGCTGATCAATTCAGGTATTCTTTACTCAGATATATAGGATAGAATCTACCCAAACAAACTGAGTGTAAATTGTTACCTCAGTTTACCTCATTTTATTGAGTAGATTCTATAGGTTGTTTTTTACAGTGGGGTGAGCGGGGCACAACCTAACGCGGGGTTAATTGTAACACACGTGGTTCAAATATTTCCACACACGCTAGCATGACCAAATTTACGGTATTTACTAGTTGCCATAGCAACACTATGCAGAGAAAAAAGAGCGCCAGAATTCAAAAGCATTTTGAAGATATCGCTGAATATTTATTTTACCATAGTAAAAGTACATTTCTGGCTGAAGTAAACTTTTCATTTCTGTTTTTAGTATTCATTTAAAGTTAGACAAAACTGCTATTATTTTAATCTCCAATTTGTTATTTATCAGTTTAGATAGTTTATTAATGCTTGACAAACCAGCAGAAGACACTAACCTGTTTTGAAACTCCAGTGGCGCAGATGGGGAACGTTGTAACACTGTGTTACAATATGCCCCGCTGTTATTAAACTATGCTATTCTATGACATAAGCGGTGCAATTTACACTATTTACTTCTAAGGATTTTGATAAGAAACCACAAGAAACAGGTGAATAAAGGCTGACAATCAATGTTTAATGTTCAGATGTTATTATTTCAAGAAATGTAAAGCATTTTGGCTCGTTTATGTGTGTGGTGTTCTATGAGAGCTGTGTGTGGAGGGACGGGAGTATTTTTCTGAATGTCTATATGTGTTTCATTTATTTGTCCACATTATTTTGAACTACTGTACAGCTGTGTGTTGCGATCAGGGCCGTTCAAAGATGTGTTCATTGTCAAACTCCAAAATTAGACCATTTTTATTAAAAAAAAAACGTCATTACTTCATTTGAAAAAGTTAACACATGTATTTTACTGACAAAATATTTTAGTTTGTTGTGTATATTTTTTCATTAGATCAGATAACATTTTAAGCTGTCATATGGTCGTGTTACAGCGTGCCCCTCAGATGTTACAATGTACCCCATCTATGGGGCATGTTGTCACGTTTCACTTCCTTTCGAGGTAAATAACGAAAACCGTATACACTGTAAATATGAAACAAAGCGATATATTTGTACTAGACAAGTGTGAAAATAATGTGGATAAAAATTGTACTCTGAACCCCAAGTGGATTTACATAAACCGTGAAATTCAAAAAGTGTTAGGTTGTGCCCCGCTCTCCCCTATACTTTACTTCACTATTTTTTTCTGACTACTTTTTTACTTTCACTACTTACATTTTTACACAAATATCTGTACTTTCTACTTCTTACATGTTCAAATCAGGCTCGTTACTTTAGGTTTGATCTGCATTCGGTGCATCACCATTCGATAACAAATCCCTATAATTCATAGTCTGTACTGGCAACACGATTCGGCTGGCGCGCGTGCGCTCCGCCTCTTCGCCAAAAGGATTCTATCAATGACTCGAGAATTGAGTGGAAGCGTCTGAGTGGATCAGAGAGGCAAAACGACTTTCCTGTTCCAGTACTTAAAGTGCAGGTCAGTTTCACCTGTAAGTGGGATACTATAGTTTTGTCTTTGTTTACTTAGTTAAGCATTAAACTGCTAACAACTTTTAGCAGTAGCTGCTAGAGAATTTATAATACTATAAACTAAACTAAATTACGACCATCACTCAAAATACTGTAAAGGACATTATTATTATCTACTGTAAAGTTACAGAAGTAATTTGGCAAACAAATATTATAAAACATCCCAGTTCTGCCCTGCTCTGCATGGTTGTTCATCCTTGACATTCATAACGAAATTTTAAATGTAAATTATTTTGTAATAATGTGCCAATATCACATGAGGTCCAGTTACCAGCGTGACACTAGTAATGGGTACTTTTTACTTAAGTACATGATAGAGCCTATACTTCTTCACTTTAACTTGAGTAATAAAGTGTAGTCAATACTTCTATTTTTACCAGAGTATTTTTAAACATTAGTATCTGTATCTGTACTTAAGTGAAGGACTTTTGCCATCTCTGCATGTTTAAGTGTGCGACTGCATTGACCTCGACATTGCAACTTAATTTCTGTACTTTTATAAATGCTTTCATTCTAACTGACAGTGCAAACACTGTGTAAAAAAGAGATTCATTGTGCAGTGTAGACAGCATCACTGATAACCAGAGTTTTAGTAAGAAAGCAGAATGCAATCATTGATAAATTTGTGCTAAACTGAAGTGATTTACAGCTGTAGCAGTTATAAGGGGGGCATTTTTTGCTGTATATTTTCTGTATATAACTTAATCTGTATAAAACTTAAATAATATTTTAATGCTACTACAAGAGGAACAATTTGAAGTTGACTGTTCAGTCAATATTGGTTTACTTATGTATAAACAGCAATAAGCATTTTTGCGACAAAAATCACATGACGAAAATGATTAGCATTATTAGAATTAACACTGTTATGCCGGTTTCACGCCGGTTTCACACTTGAAGCGCAAGCAGAGCAGAGGCAGCGCAGAAGCAGCGCGTATGTAACCCATATTAGGATTGAGCTGGTTAGAGGAAATTAAATATAAATTAGTATGAATTTATTTTCACAAAAGAATATTAATTTCTTTTAAAAATAGTCTAAAAAAGGCTATTCTGAAAAGTGAAAACTAAACAAAAATAATAATAATTTTTAACTAAAAAGAAAGCACAATGTTTTGTCATATGATCGGCGCTCTGTGTGATGTCACTGTGATGAGACGCATAGCGAGAGAAGAGAGACACGCTAGAAAATCGCGGGTGTCAGAAGAGAGATTAAAAGGCAAATATGACAATCATCTTTTTGTTATATGCATAAATAAGTGTGTATAATGTTATATTAAGTCCTGTACAAATGTTATTGGGTCATTTTTAGTGTGATGTTTGATGATTGAAGCGGATGCTAGTGGATCGTGAGGCCTGTATCTCCAGATGCGGTTTATAATTTGATATTGATATCACCCGGATTTGGTGAGTTTTAAACCAAACAATGTTTAATTTGTTGTAATTTTGAGTCAATGTGTTATATTGGCATTCTAATGTGTTTTTATGTGAGTGTATATGTAGTTACTGTTAAAGGTTGTGTGTTAATATACTATGCACTTAAGAATGTACTGGTGTATGTGATGAAATGCTAACTAGCTCTGCATTATCACACATGTGAATGTTATAATTGCACATTAAGTGACAAAAGTGCTCAAATTGTATTTTTATAATCACTGTTGGTGTTTAAATGTCATTTTCTTGAGCTGTGAGGGTAATACAGTCATATAAATTGTCTGAAATATTTGTGATCCTGTTTGTGTAAACAGGTCAGGTTTTTTTGTGAGGTTGAAACTGTGATCTGAGATGGCGAGCCACCCAGAACCGTAGGCAGAGACGAGAGGGATTTCTGTTCTACATTGTGATCTGTGCCTTAATTGCTGTTACCAACAGGATTCATCTATTGTGTGGTATTTCTCATCCGTTACTCTACCACTAAGTTCTATAAAGAGTTGTCCGTGCCTGGTTGGACATTACACCACAAGAAATTGCACTACCATTACTGCACCAAGAGACTTTACATTCGTTGGATTCATTCGATTTCAAGGAACTTTCGTTACATTTGCATATACACACACATGTTTTCATGGACTGAAATTGTTTACATTGAATTACTGTAAGTTTTTACAGTCAAGTGTTCTTTTTTTTATTTTTTATTTTTTGTTATACAAATCTGATTGTTACAGCTGTTTCATATTGTGGGTTTTGTTTTGAGTGAGGTTTATTCAAAGAAACAATTTAAACCTCAAAGGAAACCACCTAGCAGAAGTTAAAATATACCAGCATTAAAGTAAAATAAATTGAAATATAAGTAATATTATACATATCAAAATAAATAGTCCAGTGAACAAATACATCATAAATAGATACAATTTGGAAAATAACCAAAAAAAAAAAGCATACTTTCCTGGAGGAAAAAAGAAGAACTCATTATTGTATTTTATTTTATTTATTCATTTTGCTGTCATTACATTCCATTATTTTACTCATTTCAATTTAAAGTAAAAAGTTACATTGGTAAAGTCATTCTCTTGGTCTGTCTGGTCCTTGTGTTGATTTAATTGCCTAATTTTTGCCCTCCATAGCGAATCTGGTGATCTGGCCTGTTACTGTGTGTCCTATCATTCATATTGATACACAAGGGAAGTAGAGTATCTATTGTACACTAGGTGTTACTGGCTACAGTTAGTGGCGCGCCAGCCAGGAGGGCATTGTAGTCGAACAAATTCAATTTTGTGTTGTATTTTATTTTGTCAAGGACCCTTAAAGACACAGGAGAATAACTTAACTTTTAAGTGGTGCAAAAACCTTGTCAACATGGAAATAGTTGAGCTTGAGAACGTCCAAATCGAAAACTCAGTGATAGTTAGAGGGCTGACAAATACAGAATCTGATGAAGATTTAACTGATTTCCTAAACAAGTACGGTCGCATTGGTAGACATCTTAGCATAGATGATCCCAAATCTCCTTACCATAGTGATGTCATTGTAGAGTATGTGAGTTGTTCTGCTCTTGATTCTCTCAAACTCTTGCTGCCCTACTCTTACAAGAGCCCGCACAACATCACTTACCACATCCGACTCTTATCAAGTGTCTACATTTCGGCAGTAACCGAGCATGCTACAACTCACTACTTTGCAGAGCTAAAGAGAATAGCAAAACTCAGTGGTAGAACTTTTGATGACCTTTTGAGAGAGCAGCTCCCATCCTCTGCTCCCTCTTGTGTAAATAATACAGCTGATTCAAATGGTCTTGAGTCATCCAGAGCAACAGATTCCTGTTCACCTGAGATTTCTCATTCCCCCAAACAAACTGAGTATTCAGAAAGGCAAGCTGCTGAAACAACCCACCGAGATTTTCCTGAAAAACTTTCACCCACACTGGAGTCTGAATTTATAAACCCGCCTGAAGTCCAAAGGATGGTTGTAGAGCACATTGTTAGAAGTGATGGAGCTTCATCTTCTAGTGCATCATTCAGACTAAGAGTATTCTCAGGCAGAGTTCCCCGTCCTAGTGGCGAAGTTGATTATGACACCTGGCGAAACAGTGTAGAGTTACTACTTCAAGATCCCTCACTCTCTGACTTAAATCGTTCCAGGAAGATTCTTGACAGTTTACTGCCGCCAGCGGCAGAGATGGTGAAGCACTTAGGTGTCAAAGCCTTACCTGCTGCTTACCTTGATGTCTTGGATTCTGCGTTCGACATTGTGGAGGACGGTGATGATCTTTTTGCTAAATTTTTGAATATACTGCAAAATGCAAATGAGAAACCTTCCTTGTACTTACAACATCTGCACACCAACCTTCTCAAAGTGATGAAGCGAGGTGGTGTTCCTGCTGGTGAAGCTGACCGACAACTTCTAAAACAGTTCTGTCGGGGATGTTGGGATGACGCACTAATAACGAACCTTCAGCTTGAACACAAAAGAAATAACCCTCCTCCATTCTCAGAGCTGCTACTGCAATTGCGCTGTGAAGAGAACAAACACTTTGCGAAAGAAAGCCGCATGAGACAACATCTAAGCACACAAAAACAAAGGGCCAATTCCCATGCTCTCTCTGCCAACCCTCTTGATCTAAGGCAAGGTGAAGTGTCAGAAGGAACTGAGGTTGTGGAGTTAAGGAGAAAAGTTGCTAAGCTCCAGAGCCAGCTTTCTAAGCAAAATAATAAGCAGACAGGACATAGCGATTTAACTTCAAATGGTGCTATTCTCGAGTTGAAGCAACAAGTCGCACAGCTCCAAAGTCAAATGACGAAACTTAGAGTCCAAAAGAACCCAGAACCAAAGAACAGCTCAAGCAAAGTAAAGCAAAACGATATGCAGTTTCCTGGGGAAAATCTATCTTCAGGCAGTCAAAGGTCACATCACCGACCAAAGCCAGGCTATTGCTTTCGATGTGGTGAAGATGGACATGTTGCCTCAGTATGTGAAAATATTCCAAACCCATCCCTGGTGACAGAGAAAAGAAAACAACTGAAGGAGCGCCAAGCATTATGGGACAGTCAGTACGGTACGGTCCTACGGTAAACACCGTTCAGTCCTTGTAGCGAGACGTACGAGGGCTGTCACTTGCCAAACAAGTCTCAGAAAATCAAAGTCCTATCGAAATCCTAATTCCTTTTCCTTACCCAAAGGATTAATCGGTGCAAAGTGTACTGCACAATTGGATGTTGAAGGAAACCCATGTCCATGTTTACTTGATACAGGATCTCAAGTGACAACCATTTCCCAGTCTTTTTATGAGCAAAATCTTCCTGGGTTAAGCATAACATCATTGGATAGCCTGCTAGAAATAGAAGCAGCAAATGGGCAAGCAGTACCTTACCTGGGGTATGTTGAAGTGAGGGTCACATTCCCCAAAGACTTTCTTGGGTCCGATGTTGAAGTGTCAACTCTTGCTCTTGTAATCCCGAAAACTGGTGGCACTGCCCAGCCAAAGATACTAATAGGCACAAATACCTTGGATCTTGCATACGAGAAATACCTGGAGACCAATGATTCTGTTTGTCAAGCTGTTCCATTTGGATACAAGGCCGTGATTAAAACCATTGAACACAGACGCCAACAGAAAGTTAACAGCAGCATAGGAATTGTCAGGCTTCCAGATCTTGCCCCTACTGTTGTTCCTGCGGGGCAAAGTGTTGTTATTGAGGGAGTGGTGAGTGTAAGAGGACAAGTAGCAGAGAAGTGGGCTGTGATGGAGCCTCCGTCCTATTCACCTTTTCCTGGAGGACTGCTAGTTGCCAGCTGTTTGCTAAACCTACCTCAGCATCCATTACGGAACGTTCCAGTAGTGTTGAAAAACGAGACTGAGCATGACATCATCATTCCTGGCAAGAGCGTGATAGCAGATATCCATGCCTTACAGAAAGTAATGTCACATAAACTAGTAAAATCTGATAACCCACGATCAAATGTTCCTTTAAAGTCCACTGAAGATCCCTGCTTTGATTTCGGCGATTCCAGTCTCCCAGAGGAGTGGAAAAGGAGGATCACCCAGAAACTGAGTGCCATCCCGGAAGTCTTTGCACTACATGACATGGATGTTGGAAGAACAGACAAAGTAAAACATAATATCAAATTACATGACGAAACCCCTTTCAAACACAAAGCGAGGCCGATCCATCCCAACGATCTTGAAGCTGTCCGTCGACATCTGGAGGAATTGCTCGAAGCCGGCATTATTCGTGAGTCAGAGTCACCTTTCTCTTCTCCTATCGTCGTAGTAAGGAAGAAGAATGGCGATCTAAGGCTTTGCATAGATTATCGTAAGCTAAATCTGCAGACCATCAAAGATGCCTATGCCTTGCCCAACTTGGAGGAAACCTTTTCTGCACTTCGAGGTTCAAAATGGTTCTCAGTGCTCGATCTCAAATCTGGGTACTACCAGATTGAACTGGAGGAGAAGGACAAACCCAAGACCGCCTTTGTATGCCCGTTAGGCTTTTGGGAGTTTAATAGAATGCCGCAAGGCATTACAAACGCTCCTAGCACCTTCCAAAGGCTAATGGAGAAGTGCATGGGTGACATCAACCTTGTGGAAGTGTTAGTGTTCTTAGACGATCTAATCGTCTTCTCAGATACGCTTGAAGAGCATGAAAGACGTCTCCTTCATGTTTTGGGACGCTTGAAAGACTATGGCCTAAAGCTTTCGTTGGACAAATGCAAGTTTTTCCAGACGTCAGTGAAATATCTTGGTCACATAGTCTCGAAAGATGGAGTGGAGACAGACCCCGAAAAAATAGAAGCCATTAAGACCTGGCCAAGTCCACGGAACCTGAAGGAGCTGCGTTCCTTTCTGGGTTTCTCCGGTTATTACCGGCGATTTATCAAAGATTATGCGAAAATAGTAAAGCCGTTAAATGAACTGACTGTGGGATATCCTCCTCTTTGGAAGAGCTGTAAGGAAAAAAATAAGGAGAAAACTTATCTTGACCCAAAAGAGCTCTTTGGAGGGCGATGGACAGACGACTGCCGGCGAGCATTCAAAACACTCATTGAAAAATTCACAAAGGCACCAGTGTTGGGATTTGCAGACCCTGCATTACCGTATGTTCTACATACTGACGCGAGCACTACTGGACTGGGTGCAGCGATCTATCAAGAGCAAGACGGAGTGTTAAGAGTAATTGCATATGCCAGTCGAGGGTTATCAAGAAGCGAAGCCCGGTACCCTGCCCACAAGCTGGAATTTCTCGCCCTGAAATGGGCTGTTACTGAGAAGTTTTGTGACTATCTTTATGGCAGTAGCTTCAAGGTGATCACTGACAGTAACCCCCTTACTTATATTCTCACCTCAGCGAAGTTGGATGCAACAAGCTATAGGTGGTTGTCTGCTTTGTCCACTTTTTCCTTTACCCTCCAGTATCGCCCTGGCAAAAACAATCTTGATGCAGATGCACTCTCCAGACGACCTCATGGTGATCTAGTGAATGATATAACGTCTCAAAAGGAGCAAGACCGTATACGTCAGTTCACTCTGTATCACTCACCTGAAACAGCGAAGTCCATCCTGGTTTCTGCCGATGCTATCCAAGCAGTCTGTGATAAGCACTTAGATCAAGCTGATGCCAGCAACTGTCTTACCCTCGTTGAGTCACTCTCGATGTCCCCCGAAGCAATTCCTGAGGAGTATGAGAACATGGGAGGATCTTCAGTTGTTTCCCATATGTCAGAACCAGAACTGAGAGAAAAACAGAGAAACGATCCAGCACTGCGAGAAATTATAATTCAGATGGAGACGGGAAACCCAGTCTTACCTGCACTGAGACATGAACTACCGGAGCTCCCCTTCCTGTTACGAGAATGCAGGAGACTTGAGTTAAAGGATGGCCTTCTCTATCGAAAAAGGACCCATGGAGGTTGTGTAACCTACCAACTTGTTCTCCCTCCTGACTTGAGAGCTCTGGCCATGGAAAGTCTGCATGACAATATGGGCCATATGGGAACAGAACGAACACTTGACCTCATCCGATCTCGTTTCTATTGGCCCAGGATGGCTACTGATGTTGAAAACAAAATCAAAACCTGCCGTCGCTGTGTATGTAGGAAGACCTTGCCAGAACGAGCAGCGCCTCTAGTGAACATCAAAGTCACCCGTCCACTCGAGTTGGTGTGTATGGACTTCTTGTCCCTGGAACCCGACCGCAGTAACACAAAAGACATCTTAGTAATCACTGACTTTTTCACCAAGTATGCGGTTGCGGTCCCCACCCCAAACCAGAAAGCCAGAACAGTGGCAAAGAGCTTGTGGGAAAATTTCTTCGTTCACTACGGGATGCCTGAAAAGCTCCACAGTGACCAAGGACCTGACTTTGAGTCTAAGACAATCAAAGAGCTTTGTGAGATCGCTGGGATTAAAAAGATCAGAACCACCCCGTACCACCCAAGGGGCAACCCAGTTGAACGTTTTAATCGTACGCTGTTAGGAATGCTGGGTACCTTGAAAGCTCAAGAGAAAGTACATTGGAAAGACTTTGTGAAACCACTTGTGCATGCTTATAATTGCACAAAGCATGAGACGACTGGGTTCTCACCATACGAACTCATGTTTGGACGCCAACCAAGACTGCCAGTGGATTTGATTTTTAACACTCCAGTGAGCCATGATGGTTCAAAGTTTCATTCACAGTATGTGAAGTCATTGAAAACCCATCTTCAAGAGAGCTACAAACTAGCTCAGAGGAATGCAGCCAAAACGGCTGAGAAAAATAAAGTCCGTTTTGATCGTCGAGTGAAAGAACTCTTGAAGAAGGTGACCGTGTCTTAGTCAGAAATGTAAGGTTACGTGGGAAACACAAGCTGGCTGACAGATGGGATCCTGTAGTACACGTTGTTATATGTCGTGCCGGTGAGTTACCCGTCTATACAGTAAAACCCGAAAAGCAGGAAGGTCCCCTACGAACACTACACAGAGATTTATTGCTACCCTGTGGATTTTTGTCTTCGCTTGATGATGACGATGATGATGAGCCTAAGGCAGTGAGATCTCGGAAGCAGCGGGTTACAGGGCAAAGTCAAGATGTTGAAGAGGAATGCCTAGAGAACTCCGAACATCTGAGTTCAAATGAGGATGACTATATTCCCCAGATCCCTGATGTGTCAGTCATTACTTCGGACAGGTTTATCCGAGAGTACGATGTAGTAAGGAACACAGAGAACTCCTTTAATTCAGATCCTTTCAACCAAATCTCACCTGACCCAATGCCTGTTTCCAACGATGCCCTGGAAGGTATAAATGCGGAAAGTGTGTCAAGGGAAAGGGCTCCCCTTGAAAAGGAAGACATATTTAATACCAAATACTTACCTGATTCACAGTACTTACCTGAAGCCAAACATCCATCTGGTAATGTGGAACCTGTAAGAGAAAGCCTGGAAGAGGGAAGTCACTTACCTCAAGTAGAGCAGGAAACACTGGATACACCTGAAAAGAACAAAAAGAGAGGAAAAACTGGGACACCTACAGTACAAGTTGAAGAAACCTTACCTCCTGTCTTGCGACGACAAAGCCAATCAGAGTCCACTGTATCGGATGACCCTGAGGAAGAAACAGATCAAGAAGAAAGCGAGAGTCAACTGAGGAAGTCTAAGAGAGTGAGACAGAAGTCAAAACGACTGACTTACCCTGAGATGGGAAACCCAATGATATCCATCATTCAATCCTTGCTCCAGGGACTAAACACCGCCTTTATTGAGTCACTTGCAGAACAACCTAGATCAATTAGACATCCCAAACCTTAAGGAAAGCCTTGTACAGCTATGCAAAGAGACTTGCATATATTTAAGGGGGGAGGGTGTAACCCATATTAGGATTGAGCTGGTTAGAGGAAATTAAATATAAATTAGTATGAATTTATTTTCACAAAAGAATATTAATTTCTTTTAAAAATAGTCTAAAAAAGGCTATTCTGAAAAGTGAAAACTAAAAATAAATAATAATAATTTTTAACTAAAAAGAAAGCACAATGTTTTGTCATATGATCGGCGCTCTGTGTGATGTCACTGTGATGAGACGCATAGCGAGAGAAGAGAGACACGCTAGAAAATCGCGGGTGTCAGAAGAGAGATTAAAAGGCAAATATGACAATCATCTTTTTGTTATATGCATAAATAAGTGTGTATAATGTTATATTAAGTCCTGTACAAATGTTATTGGGTCATTTTTAGTGTGATGTTTGATGATTGAAGCGGATGCTAGTGGATCGTGAGGCCTGTATCTCCAGATGCGGTTTATAATTTGATATTGATATCACCCGGATTTGGTGAGTTTTAAACCAAACAATGTTTAATTTGTTGTAATTTTGAGTCAATGTGTTATATTGGCATTCTAATGTGTTTTTATGTGAGTGTATATGTAGTTACTGTTAAAGGTCGTGTGTTAATATACTATGCACTTAAGAATGTACTGGTGTATGTGATGAAATGCTAACTAGCTCTGCATTATCACACATGTGAATGTTATAATTGCACATTAAGTGACAAAAGTGCTCAAATTGTATTTTTATAATCACTGTTGGTGTTTAAATTTCATTTTCTTGAGCTGTGAGGGTAATACAGTCATATAAATTGTCTGAAATATTTGTGATCCTGTTTGTGTAAACAGGTCAGGTTTTTTTGTGAGGTTGAAACTGTGATCTGAGATGGCGAGCCACCCGGAACCGTAGGCAGAGACGAGAGGGATTTCTGTTCTACATTGTGATCTGTGCCTTAATTGCTGTTACCAACGGGATTCATCTATTGTGTGGTATTTCTCATCCGTTACTCTACCACTAAGTTCTATAAAGAGTTGTCCGTGCCTGGTTGGACATTACACCACAAGAAATTGCACTACCATTACTGCACCAAGAGACTTTACATTCGTTGGATTCATTCGATTTCAAGGAACTTTCGTTACATTTGCATATACACACACACTGACACTCACTCATTTCATGGACTGAAATTGTTTACATTGAATTACTGTAAGTTTTTACAGTCAAGTGTTCTTTTTTTAATTTTTTTTTTGTTATACAAATCTGATTGTTACAGCTGTTTCCTATTGTGGGTTTTGTTTTGAATCAGGTTTATTCAAAGAAACAATTTAAACCTCAAAGGAAACCACCTAGCAGAAGTTAAAATATACCAGCATTAAAGTAAAATAAATTGAAATATAAGTAATATTATACATATCAAAATAAATAGTCCAGTGAACAAATACATCATAAATAGATACAATTTGGAAAATAACCAAAAAAAAAAGCATACTTTCCTGGAGGAAAAAAGAAGAACTCATTATTGTATTTTATTTTATTTATTCATTTTGCTGTCATTACATTCCATTATTTTACTCATTTCAATTTAAAGTAAAAAGTTACATTGGTAAAGTCATTCTCTTGGTCTGTCTGGTCCTTGTGTTGATTTAATTGCCTAATTTTTGCCCTCCATAGCGAATCTGGTGATCTGGCCTGTTACTGTGTGTCCTATCATTCATATTGATACACAAGGGAAGTAGAGTATCTATTGTACACTAGGCTATCTATTGTTACTGGCTACACGTATGCAGAGCGGGAGCAGTGCGCGCCCACTGTGCTTTCACACTGGCAGCGTTTGTCGCGCGCAGCTGAACCGCGGACTGTGATCTTCAATTACATACGAGTATCGTTCATTCAGTTGCGGATTTCAGGTGTTGTCCGACAATTATTGGTCATGTGCTTTTATTTATGATATGGGCAGCATGCTGTGATGCGGACGTGTTCCCCTCTGTCCCACATACACAGGCTAACATGCTGTATAGTTTACAAGATAAAAAATAACTTTTCTTTTTTATGTTGTAGATTTAAGTAACAAATGAGAAACACTAAATTATTTAATACAATTTCAGACAAAGGTCGTCCTAATGATTCCCAGTTTGGTTTAAGATAATTAAAGCAACCGTTTTTCAATAACGAAAAGAATATGTAAAAGTATGGTATTTGGGTTAAAAGTCGCCCCTGCTGTTGGGGCTAAAGACACAATAATTTACAAGATAATTAATAGATAACTGACTTTTCAATTTGTTGACATGACATGGTTCGATTCAGATAGTAAATATCATATTTTATTATGGTGGTTGTCCACCAAAGATAATCATCAGGTTTATAATGAGACCATTATATTTAAAACATGATAACACATATACAAATATAATTTGTTGTTACTACTGTAAATCTATATTAAATTATTATACACAGCAAAATCCCCGGTGTTAATTTAACACTCCCTAGTGTTAATTGTGGACTCATATATACACACTGAAAGCAGTGTTAAAGTTAACACTGAAGCAGTGTTGAAGTTAATGATATAATTAGGCGATTAATGAAGTGATGATTGATCATTATTGAAGACACCTGATGTTAATAAGCAGAATCACCAAAGGAGAAAAACAAAATTTTTAAGCAACCATTATAGTGGTCAATGTTTGCATTAGTTAGGCTCTTGACCCTTAAATCTGCAACATTGGGTCTTGTTTGGCTGCAATTACTGAGTTATAACAGCCAGACAAGCCAAGAGCAAAAGTCATCAGGTGGCATTGACTATGCTTGACATAATCATCATATAGTGATTTGACATAAAATTTCCTTACAGACTACAAGAAACTGTGAACAAAAGAGCAATCAGTTTTGGCATAATCAGACAGATGATGAAAAAAAAGTTTATTTTAATGTAAACACACAGACATGAAGAATCAGCGTGAGAATCAAAACAACGGTGACCATCAAAAAGCGTGTTGTAGCCAATCAGAACTCATCCATGACTCCCATCATGCATTGCAGCATGAATAAATTATGAGAGTTCAGAGTTGATCTGTTTATCTGAATATGCCGTTTGTCACCATTGTTGAGGTTCACGGGCTGGTTCTTGATGTCTATGTGTGCCAATGTGAAAGACTTAAAAAAAAAAAAAAAAACAGGTTGTAAAAAAAAATCTTTCCAAAAAGTATAGGAAGTGCTGGATCTTCTGTGGATTGTCAAGACTATTACAATTCACGCAAAAAAAAAAAAAAGAGATTAGACACTAGGTGATTCATGTCAAACAATGAATTTGTTAAAACATAATCATCACCTGATGACATGAGCGTATGTCTGGCTGTTTTAACTCAAATACAGCAGCCAAACAAAATCTAGTATTAAAGATTTACAGGTCAAGAGCCTAACTAATGCAAACATTGACCACTATAATGGTTACTTAAAAAATTAGGTTTTCTCCTTTGGTGATTCTGCTTATTAACATCAGGTGTCTTCAATAAGGATCAATCATCACTTTGTTAATCACCTAATTACCTCATTAACTTCAACACTGCTTCAGTGTTAACTTTTAACACTGCTTTCAGTGTATATATATGAGTCCACTGGGCAGTGTTAAATTAACACCGGGGATTTTGCTGTGTAGGATCTCCTTCAGTACTTTCAGAAATTTCACTTTTAAAAATTATTTTCTTTCTACATTTTAAATTACGTTTTATATTAACATTTTAATGACAGTAGCCTATATTTATTTATTTTTTGATTCTTGTATTTATCAAAATAAGCAGAAAATAGTACAAACATTGCTAACGTGATTGAACAAGTGTAACTACGACATTATTTATAAAACCCCATAAAAACATTATTTTGTGCTGGTGAGTCTTTTAAGCCGTGTGTCACACCCTCAGCACGTTCCCTCAGTCCCAATCACTGCACCACGCCCATCACCAGAGCTCTATCACCGTCACCTGCACCCGTAATCACCACTCCCTTTAAATACTCTCCCCAGACATTCACTCGGCGGCTGGTATCGAAGTTGCATAGATGTCTCTCTGTGGATCTTCTCCCCTTCCTGTTGTCTCTCCTGTGCTCCTCGTGGATTGCTCCGATGTTCTCCTGTGAAACACGTTAACCGTGTCAAAGGGAAGTGACTGTTGCTATCGCTACGATACTTATGAACTTGAACTCACCTGTTGTGTTGTGTTTGAAGATTCGACTACAGAGAACCTTATTCACCTGTTTGCACGTGTGTTGAACTGTGCACGTTTGTTAATAAATATCCTGAAAGATACTCACCTTCTTCCTTTGTGTGTGGTCGTGACAGGATACCAGCACCGCAAAAAATTATTTCTTCAGCTCACTCATGGAGGCGAACGCAGCATTCAGCGGTGTCTCTCCCGAATCATTAAAACTGTCGGACGCTGAGGACAGGCTATGGAGCCTACGGCAAGGTGGGCGAACATTGGAGTGGTATGTGGAGGAATTCCTTGAGCTCTCCCATCGGGTAAGCTGGCCCGACTTCACTCTTGCTGTGGTGTTTCGTATGGGATTGGATGAGGAAACAATCCGATGCAACTCCCCCATATGTGATTTTTCCTTGATTGAACTACTCAACCTCACTCTTTATATAAATGGCTCTAGTATCGAGGTTAAAGAAATGAAGAGTGATGGTAAGTTTCCTCATCCAACCCACTACGAAACCCAGCCCGTCTTGCCGGCTTACCCCTCGCCTGGACCCCTCACATACCAAACCAATAGCTTCTCCCACCTTGCCAGCCCGGAACTCGCGGCCAGCCCTCCAACGTTATTGCCAATTCTGATGGCCAACGTGCTCGAACCACCGTTGAGGTCAGTACGGGCGGCCATGCTAGCTCACAAAATGGCCGACGTTCCGGTTTTCCCTGCCAAAATGGCCGATGTTCCTCCAGTGACCGCGCCGCCAGAGCGCCCTCCAGTGACCGCGCCGCCAGAGCGCCCTCCAGTGACCGCGCCGCCAGAGCGCCCTCCAGTGACCGCGCCGCCAGAGCGCCCTCCAGTGACCGCGCCGCCAGAGCGCCCTCCAGTGACCGCTCGCCCGGAGCTAGCTCTTTCAGTGTCTCCGCTGGAGACGCCCAGCCCTCCTGAATCTCCGCTGGGGTCGTCCAGCCGTCCAGAGCCCGCTCCTCAAGAGCGCCGTCCAAAGCCCGCTCCTCAAGAGCACCGTCCAGAACCCGCTCCTCAAGAGCGCCGTCCAGAGCCTTCGCTGGTTCCGTCCAGCCATCCTGAGCCTTCACTGGTTACCTCCAATCCTCCAGAGCCTCAGCTGGTCCCGTCCAGCCATCCAGAGCCTTCGCTGGTTCCGTCCAGCCGTCCTGAGCCTTCATTGGTTACGTCCAATCCACCAGAGTCTCCGCTGGTACAATCCAACCTTCCAGAGCCTCAGCTGGTCCCGTCCAGCCATCCAGAGCCTCAGCTGGTCCCGTCCAGCGGTCCAGAGCCTCAGCTGGTCCCGTCCAGCCATCCAGAGCCTTCGCTGGTTCCGTCCAGCCGTCCTGAGCCTTCATTGGTTACGTCCAATCCACCAGAGTCTCCGCTGGTACAATCCAACCTTCCAGAGCCTCAGCTGGTCCCGTCCAGCCATCCAGAGCCTCAGCTGGTCCCGTCCAGCGGTCCCGAGCCTCAGCTGGTCCCGTCCAGCCGTCCAGAGCCTCCGCTGGCCCAGCCCAGCCTTTCAGAGCCTAAACTGGTCCTGTCCAGCCTCTCAGAGCCCACTCCGCCAAACGGTCCTGCCAAACCCCTGAATTCCCCCAAGAAAATTTTGGGGGGGCGCCATATATTCCAGGCCAACGTGACCGGGCCGAGGAATGAGGCCAAGGCCACGGGGGCTATCCGGCCATGGCCGCCTGACCTACCAAGACCACCTGAACTGCCTATCCGGCCATGGCCGCCTGACCTACCAAGACCACCTGAACTGCCTATCCGGCCATGGCCGCCTGACCTACCAAGACCACCTGAACTGCCTATCCGGCCATGGCCGCCTGACCTACCAAGACCACCGGAACTGCCTGTCCGGCCGTGGCCGCCGGACCCGCCATGGCTTCCTGTTCCGCCCTGGAGGCCTTCCCAACCCAACAAGGTCCTGCCCTGGAACGGCCTCCAGGGCGCCCGCCCCCCCTCCCTGGTGTTTCCATCACGGCGCGAGACGCGCCTACCGGGAGGGGGAGATAATGTCACACCCTCAGCACGTTCCCTCAGTCCCAATCACTGCACCACGCCCATCACCAGAGCTCTATCACCGTCACCTGCACCCGTAATCACCACTCCCTTTAAATACTCTCCCCAGACATTCACTCGGCGGCTGGTATCGAAGTTGCATAGATGTCTCTCTGTGGATCTTCTCCCCTTCCTGTTGTCTCTCCTGTGCTCCTCGTGGATTGCTCCGATGTTCTCCTGTGAAACACGTTAACCGTGTCAAAGGGAAGTGACTGTTGCTATCGCTACGATACTTATGAACTTGAACTCACCTGTTGTGTTGTGTTTGAAGATTCGACTACAGAGAACCTTATTCACCTGTTTGCACGTGTGTTGAACTGTGCACGTTTGTTAATAAATATCCTGAAAGATACTCACCTTCTTCCTTTGTGTGTGGTCGTGACACCGTGATTGTGGTGCATATGATACACGAATCATTAATTTAAAATGTAGAAAGAAAATAATTTTTAAAAGTGAAATTTCTGAAAGTACTGAAGGAGATCCTATAATAATTTAATATAGATTTACAGTAGTAACAACAAATTATATTTGTATATGTCTTATCATGTTTTTAAATATAATGGTTTCATTATAAACCTGATGATTATCTTTGGTGGACAACCACCATAATAACATATGATATTTACTATCTGAATCGAACCATGTCATGTCAACAAATTGAAAAGTCAGTTATCTATTAATTATCTTGTAAATTATTGTGTCTTTAGCCCCAACAGCAGGGGCGACTTTTACCCCAAATACCATACTTTTACATATTCTTTTCGTTATTGAAAAACGGTTGCTTTAATTATCTTAAACCAAACTGGGAATCATTAGGACGACCTTTGTCTGAAATTGTATTAAATAATTTAGCGTTTCTCATTTGCTACTTAAATCTACAACATAAAAAAGAAAAGTTATTTTTAATCTTGTAAACTATACAGCATGTTAGCCTGTGTATGTGGGACAGAGGGGAACACGTCCGCATCACAGCATGCTGCCCATTTCATAAATAAAAGCACATGACCAATAATTGTCGGACAACAACTGAAATCCGCAACTGAATGAACGATATATGTAATTGAAGTTCACAATCCGCGGTTCAGCTGCGCGCAACAAACGCTGCCAGTGTGAAAGCACAGTCGGCGCGCGCTGCTCCCGCTCTGCATACGCGCTGCTTCTGCGCTGCCTCTGCTCTGCTTGCGCTTCCAGTGTGAAACCGGCGTTACGTGTTGCGGCATTACTGTCTGGTCCACATCAATCTGTAAAAGTTTGTTTGTAAAGCCAAATTGCAACTGGTTTAGCAAAGAATCTACTATAAAATGTACTGAACAAACACATATTGCAAATAACAATGAATATCTACGGTGACGCATTGCTGCCACACACATATTTTTTTTTCCCATGTCATAAAAACGATCTGATGTTCCCGTTATAGATGATATGATTATATTATATGAGCGAGCTAAGCGTTTGTCCACGCTGCCGAAGTTATAGCAATACACTGTACACTGTAATAGTTTTAATTGTAGCGGCATGTTATAGTATTAATCCCCAATCCGCCTATAACTGCATTCAGACCCAGAGGACAAAATCGAAATACAATCAGAAAGAAATAAAAGAGAAATGACAAACAATCAAGTGTTATGAATTTCGTTCAGTTTGAAAAATAGACAAAATTAATGGAAAAAAAAATAACAGAGGGTTTTAGTATTTTTTGTCTGTGGGTAAAAAGAGAGCTTATGCTTAAAGCAACACTAAGTAACTTTTCCCTCAACGCTCCCTCTACAGGTTGGAAGCGCAATTGTCCATTACCGCTGTCGTAAATAATTTAGCCTACAGTCGTGTCACATGCACGTCATTTGTTTGGAGGCTATCCAGGACCGGCTTTGGAAATAACGATGTCCAGTGACAAGGTAGAGTATGTTGCATGACTTTATGACAGTACGAAAACGAAATAAAACATAATAATGACATTGTTTGCTATTTATTTTTGTGTGAAACTGACATAATTTTGAAACGGTCTAGCAATAGCCAGATAGGTTTACACAAGGAAAAAAAAAAGTATTGCCTAACAGTTTAGTATGTAATAGCCATTTGCATTGTCTGGGAAAATCTTGAGAATGTTATTGTAAAATGTTATTGTAGAATGTTATTGTCTTGTTTTTTTGCGCGACTAAAGTTCTAAATTACGATTCATGCCTACGAGTATTTGACCTTCATACAGTTACCGTAATAAGTTCGTAATTTAGTTTCCCAGTCAAATGTCCTCCATCGCCAAAAATCAACTCACAACTTCACTAACTCAAGCATGCTAGCAATCAAAAACGCTAAACACAAACTAAGAATGAACAACTTTGGAAACGATCGAACATTTGGGGTGATTTTGGCAGTTATTGTCATCCTTCACTGCATTCAACTCAGAACATCAGTGGTAGAAAACGCTGTATAAACACAAACTTACGTGCTTAGCAAAATATTAGCACAATACCTAACGCCTTAGCTAACATGAGCCAATCGATATAAACAATCTACAATGTATCGTACACAGATCTATGCACACTGTTGGGGTGAAAAAAGATTATTACTTACAAGTCCAGCAGTAACAATGCCAAGTGAGCATCAGTGTCGCATCTTGTAGCCTCCTTCAACTCTCGCCAACGAATGAAAGCCGGTACAATGTTGACTCTAGTTCGAGTTCTTTCTCTATCATGCTCCCGTTTTCTTTTCTTCGCCTCCTCCGACACACTCTTCCTTTTCTTTGCAGGCTCCGTCATGACGAAAATTGTTCAAGCTACCTGCTACTAGGTATCTTCCATTTACATGTACCTGCCGAGTATGCTCCACCCAGAGAGCCTTGCAGGATGCTACACCTACCGGCTTTTGTGAAGCCTGCCGTAAAGCAAGTCGCATTTGTAGTCTCATTTGAACTACAAAACCGCGACCCGACGACCCAAACTTACATAGTGCTGTTATGGCTGATAGAGGGTCGCAAAGCGAATACGAAAGTGCCGTTTCACCCTGTTATGAATTGATGAACCACTGACATGAGTTCGGAAACATTATTTTAAGGTAAAAAAAACTACTTAGTGTTGCTTTAAATATTTGTAGGTGGGCAGAAAAGCCACTTTTCAACTCGGTCTTTACTGTCTATCCCATCATGCAGAATAAATACACATACAAAAATACAAAAAAAATCTAGCTTAATTTCCTTTTTCCCATTCTCAAACAAAACGAAATAATAATAATAATATATTATTATTATTATTATTATTATTATTATTATTATTATTATTTATTAGGCCTATTATTTTTTTTATTATAAAATCTATTCATTTCTTTCTGCTCGTATTTCGATTTGCTGTTAAATCAATCAAAAAGTCGATATTCAGAATTAATAGTTTTGATAATCTTAAATGAGATTTTATAATAAAATAATACGGCTTTATAATAATAATAATACGCCTAATAATAATAATAATAATAATAATAATATGAGTAGCCTATTATTATTATTATTATTATTTCGTTTTGTTTGAGAAACGGAAAAACGAAAATTAAACTCGATTTTTCGTATTTTTGTTTGTGGGTAAAACAAATTAGCTTATTGCTTGAATATTTGTTAACATGCCTGAGCGGCCTTGATACTTAGTCTTTATTATATATAAATTATATATTATTTATTATATATTATTAAATTATATCTTTAGCTGAATCAAGTCATGCATTGGGTTGTTGTTCTGGGTTATACTGTGGGAATAGGCTGTGCTAGGTTTGGGTGTAAGCACAATGGTATTCTACAGATAATGAACTCACACGGGAAAGACTGTACACTACCTCTTGTTGGATTTATACAAATTAAATAAACACAATTTTGTTTTCGATTGTTTTAATGAAGTAGACCTTTCAAGCTGCATATAGACATAAGGTGCGACAGCGCACTCTGTATTTTTACAAAAGCAATTTGTAACGTTTTGTTGTTAATGTGGAAATACAGTCGTGGCCAAAAGTTTTGAGAATGACACAAATATTAGTTTTCACAAAGTTTGCTGCTAAACTGCTTTTAGATCTTTGTTTCAGTTGTTTCTGTGATGCACTGAAATATAATTACAAGCACTTCATACGTTTCAAAGGCTTTTATCGACAATTACATGACATTTATGCAAAGACTCAGTATTTGCAGTGTTGGCCCTTCTTTTTCAGGACCTCTGCAATTCGACTGGGCATGCTCTCAATCAACTTCTGGGCCAAATCCTGACTGATAGCAACCCATTCTTTCATAATCACTTCTTGGAGTTTGTCAGAATTAGTGGGTTTTTGTTTGTCCATCCGCCTCTTGAGGATTGACCACAAGTTTTAAGATCTGGGGAGTTTCCAGGCCATGGACCCAAAATGTCAACGTTTTGGTCCCCGAGCCACTTAGTTATCACTTTTGCCTTATGGCATGGTGCTCCATCATGCTGGAAAATGTATTGTTCTTCACCAAACTTTTGCTGGATTGTTGGAAGAAGTTGCTGTTGGAGGGTGTTTTGGTACCATTCTTTATTCATGGCTGTGTTTTTGGGCAAAATTGTGAGTGAGCCCACTCCCTTGGATGAGAAGCAACCCCACACATGAATGGTCTCAGGATGCTTTACTGTTGGCATGACACAGGACTGATGGTAGCGCTCACCTTTTCTTCTGCGGACAAGCCTTTTTCCAGATGCCCCAAACAATCGGAAAGAGGCTTCATCAGAGAATATGACTTTGCCCCAGGCCTCAGCAGTCCATTCGCCATACTTTTTGCAGAAGATCAATCTGTCCCTGATGTTTTTTTTTTTTTTTGGAGAGAAGTGGCTTCTTTGCTGCCCTTCTTGACACCAGGCCATCTTCCAAAAGTCTTGGCCTCACTGTGCGTGCAGATGCGCTCACACCAGCCTGCTGCCATTCCTGAGCAAGCTCTGCACTGGTGGCACTCCAATCCCACAGCTGAATCCTCTTTAGGAGGTGATCCTGGTGCTTGCTGGACTTTCTTGGATGCCCTGAAGCCTTCTTAACAATGCAGTGGAAAGTTTTTTTCGGGATTAAGTTAATTTTCATGGCAAAGAAGGATTATGCAATTCATCTGATCACTCTTCATAAAATTCTGGAGTATGTGCAAATTGCTATTATAAAAACTTAAGCAGCAACTTTTCCAATTTCCAATATTTATGTAATTCTCAAAACTTTTGGCCACAATCTGATCATCTTAAATGAGTCATATCCTCTGGATCTGAGTGCAGTTATTGTAGACAGATTGGAGATCAATCCTAATAAACATGCAGCTACAATTGAAACCATTACATTAAAATTCTTAAAACAGTGTATTTCTATAAAACGTCTCAGGTTACGTATGTAACCCTGGTTCCCTGAGGGAACGAGACGTTGCGTCATCAACGCTATGGGGAACGCCATTGGCGAGCCTCTCTCTGAACGTAGTCTGCCAACCAATCAGATGACGGGAGTGACGTCACAGGGGCGGTGACGGAAGCGACCAGGAAGTATAAAAGCACATGCATTTGAAGCCGACATCAGCTCCAAGGAATGAGGCGAGCGCGGCAGGAATGTGGGAATTATGGTCCATGACGCAGCGTCTCGTTCCCTCAGGGAACCAGGGTTACATACGTAACCTGAGACGTTCCCTTCCGGGAACTCTCGCTGTGTCATCAACGCTATGGGGAACGAGATGTCAACGCCCCCATAATTCCAAATCCCTGCCTAGTGTCTGTGTTGCTAGGACAAGGGAAGGAAAGCATTGAGTCTGGTGAATCACGCCAGAACACAGAAAGTCTCCGCCTGGGGAAATTGCCAGGACGCGAGTGGTATTACACCTCTGTCTGGGGAACCGCCAGAACAAGAGGGAGAGAATCCACCTCGGCCCTCAGGCACACGAGGAGAAGGTAGTACACCTCTGTCTGCGAAACAGCCAGAGCAAGAGGGACACAAGTAGTGCCTGGTGAACCTGCCAGAACACTGGAATGTCTCCGCCTGGGGAAATTGCCAGGACGCGAGTGGTAATACACCTCTGTCTGGAGAACCGCCAGAAAGCAGAGGGAAGAATACACCTCGGCCTGGAGAACCGCCAGGAAACACGAGGGAGATAAATAAACCTCTGCCTGGGAAACTGCCAGGACCCGTAGGGGGAGTAATACACCTCTGTCTGGGGAACCGCCAGAACACAGAGGGAGGAATACACCTCGGCCTGGAGAACCTCCAGGACACGAGGGAAATGTCTGTCACTCAAGGACAGAGGAGCCTGGAGCGGCTCAGAAGGAAACATATGACCAAGGGGTTCTTACCCACTAACAAGCCACCGAGAGGGGGCGTGGTAGGCCCATAAAGCCGCCACGGATACCTTCAAGGTGGAGTGGGCTAACCCTGCGGAAAGCGAGATTGCAGGAACTCCAATACTGTACCAATCGGGCAGTAAACTGAGTCTAAAGGGCAATCACCACTTAAGCCATAAGGTTTCCTTGTGGCGGGAGCTCTGGATTAAGGAGGGTCTCAGCAACCTCAGTTGAGAGACCGGGTCCTATGAGTTGTGCCCCCTCAGGGGTCACACTCTTTCCAGAACTCCCGGGAGCAGAGCGATCGGGAAAAAGCGTACAGACGAAGCCTCGGCCACGTCTGTACCATAGCGTCCAGTCCCAGAGGAGCTGGAGGCACTAAGGAGAACCAGAAGGGACATTGCGATGTCTCTCGAGTCGCAAAGAGGTCCGACTGAGTCTGGTCAATATTCTCCAAATCTGCTTCACTACTTCCTGGTGAAGCAACGATTCCCCGGGCCTCGGCCCCTGCCTCGACAGGATGTCTGCTCCCACATTTAGACATCCAGGGATGTGCACTGCTCTCAGCGAGAGGAGTTTTCCCTGTGATCACAGGAGGATCTGGTACGCCAGCTTGTACAAGGGGCGTGAACGCAGACCCCCCTGGTGGTTGATGTCATAAACTACCGCAGTGCTGTCGGTGCGGACCAGCACATGATGGTGTCTCAGGTCTGGGAGAAAGTGCTTCAGGGCCTGAAACACAGCAAGCATCTCTAGGCAGTTTATGTGCCAGGAGAGATGGTGGTTGCTCCACAGACCGCGGGCCGAGCGGCCACTCATGACCGCTCACCAACCAGTGAGGGATGCATCTGTTGCTAGCGTGACGCGGTGACAAGGAGCTCCCAACACCGGGCCCTGAGACAGAAACCAAGGTTTCTTCCACATGTCTAAGGCACATAGGCATCGCTGCGTGACCTTGATCCTGCGGAATGGGTTTCCCCTCGGGGAGAATCCCTTGGTTTTGAGCCACCACTGTAGCGGTCTCATGTACAGCAGTCCAAAAGGTATCACGTTGGATGCAGCTGCCATAAGACCTAACAGTACTTGGAACTGTTTGACAGTGAGTGACAAGCCTAGCTTGGCCGCATTGGCTGTAGTGAGGATTGACTCGAGCAGGTGACATATGTGCCTGCGTCATGATCGAATCCCACACGACACCTAGATAACTGGTTCTCTGTAATGGAGAAAGCAGACTTTTCTTGGTGTTGGGTCTCAACCCTAGCTCTCTCATGCGAGTGAGAACAACACCTCGATGTTGAGCCGCTAACCAGTGCTAGGCCGAAAGGAAGAGCTCTGTCTCGGTAAACTTTGCCCCTAAAGCAAACCACAGAAACTTCCTGTGTTGAGGAAGGATGGAGACGTAAAAGTAAGCGTCTTTTAGATCTATCGTGACAAATCAGTCCTCGGACCTGATTTGTATCTGACAGTTCGAACTTCAGTTTTTCTGACTGAGAGGTTCTGTCTGAGACCTAAGATGGGCCGCAGCCCCCCATCCTTCTTGAAGAGGGACCACCTTTCGATGGTCTCCTGTCTAGAGCCTGCTCAGGGCCCACCTCGGTGGGAAACACCCCGTTGAAGGGGGTTCTTAGATATAATAACCCTTCTTCACAGTACGCAGGACCCATGTAGATACTTTCGGCAGTAGTATCAACGCTGCCAGAAATTCTACTAAGGGTACCAGCCTCTCGAGACTGGCCTCTGTTTTGCCCTGAGCTTCCAGCTCGGTGTCCTGTAACGGTGAACCGGCAGGAAACATCTGAACTGACTGTTTTAGCTGTAGGTGCGGGCAATTAAGGGAGCAGAACGTCAGTGACGCTCTCCATATCCACCTCCTCAGAGGAGGATAGGCGGAGCACTGTGGGCCATTGCTGGAGGAAGTACCGTGCAGCGGGCTTCCAAAACCAGCAATTGGTTGCCAGTTTGTCAGAAGGGAAAGGAGATAGGGGGTTAGCCGTCTCAATTCCCAACCGACCTAGCTGCGACCGAGTGCAGCTGCCATTCCGCCTCCTTCTTATTCAATAACCAGACCCTGCTCTGGGCTTACAGTAGTAAGAAACGCCCCATAGAAAGGTGGCGACGGAGCGCCAAAACTGGATATAAAATCCTCTTTCTACAGTATGCAGGACCCATGTAGATATATTCGGCAGTAGTTTTCACGCTGCCCGAAAGTCTACTAAGGGAACCAGACTCTCGAGACTGGTTTCTGGTGTTACTAGAATTATTGATTCGGTGCCCTGTAACAGCTCGCTGACAGGAGACACCTGAATCAATACCTCTGATGACCCCCGTGGGGGTGACGAACTCTCTAGCTCCGCTACGTTTCCGGGCGGAAAAACTAGAGAACAATGTTCGCGGGGGATTGCCGCGCCCTGTAACAGTGGCAGGGTTAGCTGACAGATCTCCTGAGGGCCCCGAAGAGGGGCAGCCACCATAAACTGTGGTGAACCACAAATCTCCCCGAGAGGGGCTTCCCTCATTGGCCCTGAACCACAGTAGTCAGGGCCGTTCAGACTAAAAGCACGGCCCTCAGAACGGGCTTTAGCCTTTGAAGCCCCCGGCCAGGAGTGTTGCTAACCCCGCCCTCTAGGTCTTACTGGAGGGGCATGGGCTGCAATGCTCCTATTATGAGCCTCTTATGTGAGGAGCTGGTACACGGCTGGGGTTTTCCTGCTCCCGTCCAGCAGCCCCGCCACATGTACATTCCCATCAAGCCTGAAGTTATTTTAGGCGGCCTGAAGAGCAAGGGCGGAGCCTTCAAGGATGATGCCAGGCCAGGCGACAGATAGCTGGCTAGCGTCTGTTCGACCCGCGGCATCACCTTATAACCACGCTCGTCCAGCCCCCCAACATTACCATAGTAAACTGAGGGGGGGTGAACAAGCGGGCTAAAAACTGTTTTTCCCATGATCTAGACAGTTCAGCGTGTAGATCGGGGGAAAAACAGAAGGCTCCGTTTTGGAAGTGCAGACTTCATAACATATAATTTGCTTGCTCAAAACATATAATTTGCTTTCCTGCGGCTCATTCTCTATCTAGCACTTCCAACAGCTCCTCATAATGAGGCGATCAGGGGGGCAGTTGAATACTTTTGACAACGTTCTCCATATCAACCTCCTCGGAGGAAGAAAGGAGAAGCGTTGAAGACTCTTCCTGGAGGGAAGATACCGCAGCGCGGGCTTCCTCATCCAGTAGGAGGTCAATCGATCCACCAGGTGAGGAAGGAGATAGGGGATCACCCGTCTCCATTTCCTCTAGTAGATCTAGCTGCGAACCCCACGAGTGCAGCTGCCAATCCGCCTCGGCGGAAGCGGGGCCAGACCCGCGAGGAACGCTGGTGAAGTCCCTCTCCTCGAAGAGAGCCCTCCGGGAGCGAAGCACCTGCAGTGGAAGATGTTCACACTGCAAGCAGCCAACCCCCTCGAGGGCTGACTGTGCATGCTCCGCACCCAAGCAGACCACACACAGACTGTGTGTATCCCCACCAACAATGGAATGTTGGCAGGGAGGAACACACTGTCTGTGAGGCTGCTCAACCGCTTAAACTTCTTTCCCCCTAAATTGTGCTTTTATACTTCCTGGTCGCTTACGTCACTGCCCCTGTGACGTCACTCCCGTCATCTGATTGGTTGGCAGACTACGTTCAGAGAGAGGCTCGCCAATGGCGTTCCCCATAGCGCTGATGACGCAGCGAGAGTTCCCGGAAGGGAACTTCGGCAGCGTGCAGATCCTCCTTTATGTCAGGACTGTACTGTGGCGAAGGCAGCGTGGACAAACGCTTAGCTCGCTCACATAATATAATCATGTCGTTTTAATGACATAATCGTTTTTACGAGAAAAGATCTCATTTTAACAAGAAAAGATGTAGTTTTAACAAGAAAACATCTTGTTATTACGAGAAAAGATGTCGTTTTAACGAGATAATTATCTTGTTTTAATGAGAAAAGATCTTGTTATAAGGACATAGCTGAGTGGGAAGAAAATAATGTGTGTGGCAGCAATGCGTCACCGTATTAATACACTTTGGAAAGTAATGTTATTTTTAGGCCAGTGATCCTGTTTGTTTGGTGTTCTGAAACACCAAGATGGTCAAGATAAATTGTGACATTATTTAGATTATTAAAGGTTTTGTAAAGTTTTTCAAATGTTTTTGTACTCATTTACCAAAGAGACAACAAGTGTCAGTGAAGACCTTAATTGAGATCAAATATAAAAAAAATGAATTTGTGCATCATTTCTAGTAAAGAAGTAATATTGTCAAATTGTGTTGTCAAAAGTGTTAAAATATTACTTAATTGTGTGTATTCGGGATACATAAAATAGCTAGCTATGAAATAAGTCCTAGAAAGACAAAGGAGACTATGATTTTAATACATAATATTTATAGTCAAACTGTCATTTCAACCACTGTCATTTCCTCCACAAATGTCAAATACAGCACATGACTTGAGATGTAGTAAAAATGGCACTGTGGTAAAAATTATTTCCAAAATGACATAATTTTCCTGTGTTTCCACTGCTGGACATTGCTAGTAGATTTGAAGTGAAGTGAAGGTGTAAAACGTGTGTTTTTAGAGTTTATTTTCTTAAAGGGTCAGGTCACTCAAGTCATTCAAAGCCTGTATGCATTTCTTTCTTCTGTGGAACACAAAACAAATATATTTTCAAAAGTACTGGCAACCAAACAGTTTTAGTGTTATGGACAAAAATCTTATTTTATTTTCCAGAGAAGAAAGAAAATAGTGAAAAATAGTCATTTTTTTTCGATGAACAATCCTTTAAAGTCCACAGGGCCAAATGTGCCTTTAATTAACCAAATGAGGCTCTGTGCTAGCCTGTGCTGTATCCAGTGTTTTTATTGCATTGACTGACAGAATGAGTTAATAGTAGTAATCATCTGTAACATCCTCCTCCGTCTGCTCTGTTTGGAATATCATGGCAGACATCATGCACTGAGTCAGCGGCCCTCTGATAGCATTAGTGCTTGGCTTCAGGGCCAGGCAGGGGCAGTCCCTCCTCCAGAGATGCAGAAATGTCAGGGCAATTCATCCATCCACACATACATTTGTCCAGCAATCTTTTTGTCTCATATCTCTGTCCTTTCAGCCTTGTATTCATTTGTGTGTTCATCCATCTGTCCATCCATCTATGCATTCCTGCATCAATCTTCAATAAATGTGTTTTTCTCCAAAAGTCTTGTCTTTCTCATTTCGTTTAGATTCAGAAGCCTGTTTTTGTTTTGCTGTTGATTGGCTTTGGCATTGCTGACTCCTTGAAAAAAGCATTTGTGTGTGTGTTTGAAAGAGAGAGAGAGATTTGTGATAGCTACGTCAGCTTACTCTTTCAAGTGGAAAGAAAAATATAGACAGCACAGAGCACATGCATAGAACCACATAAACCACAAACCGGTTACATTTTAATTTACTATTCCCAATACAGATGGAAAACCACACTGAAATACTCCGACATGGTGTCATCCTATAGGCTACTCTGCGTACTAATTCAGCATCACCGCAACATGTAATCTACCACGTGACTCGCGTGCTTCTTTTCAGAAAATCCAAAGTATTCAGCCCACACCCCAAACAAATTATTTATAATGAGCCGGTTCTTTTTGGTGAATCAAAGGGCCTGTCCCAAAACCCACACTTGCAGTCTTGACCACTTGAGTGCATGTGCATGTGTCAAGAAGGTCCCAGGTTGGAAAGAATACCAAAATTTAGTGCCCTATTAAACTATTTATTACCGAATCGGTGTGGTATTTGGGTCTAAGTCAATCCTATTATTCATTAATGTTCAGGAACTTGAAAACGTGCTATCCAAGAAAACTTCACAGTAAGTTAAATTAATTATGATTTGGTAGTTGAACACTTTCTATTAGTACAGTACTATTAATTCTGTTAGTACAGAGATAGGTATGTGTATTTTTCAATAATTGTTTTAAATGCTTATATAATGCTTTAAATATCTTATATAATCTTATACATATTATCAGTTATCCCAGCAGGCACTGGACATTAATATAACGTAAGGTTGATGTTGGACCCTAACGTCAGACAAATGTTCCATTTTGGTTGAAAATGAAAATCAGGTTGACGTCAGTATTTGATGTCAACTTAATGTTGTATTTTGGTTAGACAACCTAAAAACATAAAAAATATTAACATCAGCTTACGTTGGTACATCAAATTACCATTGACATTTGTCGTTGAATTGACATGAGTTGAATTTTGGTTCCCCTTCAGTCGTTTCACTACGACGTTACATATGGGAACTCGCTTGAGAGTCCAATCATCTCTGAGCCTTATTCAAAAGGCCAATGAAAGTTGGCGAGTGGCATTTGCATGCCAAGCCACTCCCCCGTACATACGGGTATATAAGATGGCGGCATGCAGCCAGCAGTGTTGTTTTCATCAACGATGACGATGACGAAATCATTTCGTTGACGCCACTTTTTTTCATGACGATAACGAGACGATGACGAGATAAAAATGGCTCGTTGATGACTAAAACATGACGAGACGTGTGTGAGTTTTCGTTGACGAGACGAGAATAGACGAAAATGTTAGTGGGTGGTCCGTCAGACGTTTAAAATGCATGACATTTCTGCTTATTGTGCATGCCAATTAAAACCGGAAAGTATCTGCCACTATGGCAAGCCGTTTAGCATTAAAAACTCCTTGCCATACTAGTATGGCAAGCCGCTTTAGCATTCCATCCTTGTTTGTATTTTATGTTTTAAACCATTCCTTCATTATTGTAATTATTAGTGAAAATAGTCAATCTGGAAGCTCACATTGTGTTGAACTATAGATCTGCTATTTTCAGAACTTAAGTGACACTACCCAACAGCAAAATACTTACTGACCTACATTAATTTGTTAAAAGTTAAAGTAATCTGTTAAAAAACTAGACTAAAACCTTTTTGACTTTTCGTCGACTAAAACTAGACTAAAACCTTTTTGACTTTTCGTCGACTAAAATTGGACTAAAACTATCACATATAGAAGTGACTAAAATTTGACTAAAACTAATAACCATTTTAGTCCAAAAGACTAAGACTAAGACTAAATCTAAGATGGTTGTCAAAAACAACACTGGCAGCCAGTCATTCAAATTTTTGCTTCAGAGCCTTCATGCTCGAGCCACTACAAAAGAAGACGAGTGAGTTTGCGAGTTTGCTCTCCCACTGGCGTGCTGCCGAATGAAAAGAGCAAATACCTAAAAGAGTGTTTTGGCAGCCGCCAGCGGGATCCTGCGGGCCATTTAAGCCTCCTGCACTCCAGTGAGCAAGCCCCATTGAGTGCACAGAGTGCCGCGGTTTCCTCCCTGGGCAGACTGGGACTGAAAGAGCAATTTCTCAAGGCTGTGTAAAACGTTCTTTTCAGAATGGTTTTCCGGCCGTGCGCTGCTGTAGGTGGCCGTTTCCTCACCTCTGAGGACGGACATGAACACTGCCTCACATGCCTGGGTTGAGAGCATGCTGAGGCAGCGTTCACGGATGGTTCGTGCGTCCACTGTGAACTCATGACCATGGTCACGCTGAAGAACCGCCGCTCCTTTGCTAGGCGGCTCCCCTCGTTGCCCCGCGGCTCGTCATTAAGCCGCCAATGCTTTTCAGCCGCCGTGGCAAGGCACGAGGGGGACTTAAGAGTCACCGTGCAGAACGTGCCGCCGGCTCCCAAAGCCCCGCGACCTTCTCCACCCCAGCGTGGCCCCGTCGAGTTCCCCACAGCCTGGGCTAAGCGTCTCCTTTGGCGCTCCACAAGAGGAAGAGATGTCTGTCGCAGCATCAGAGGGAGAGTCTGACGGTGAAGCAGACATCTCGGCAGGCCAGCGCCCCACTGTGTTCGCTGCCCCGTCTGACATGGACGCTGAACTCTCAGCTATGCTCCTCCGAGCCCCCAGGGGGATTGACCTGGAGGTGCCTCACGCGCCGCCGGCCGATCCCTCTAAGCTGGACGATTGGTTCCTGGGGAGGGCGCCTGCGGCACCGCCACGCCTTCCCCCCGTTCCATTCTTTCCGGAGGTGAATGTGGAGCTGATTCAAACATGGCAGGCGCTTTTTTCATCTCGCCCGTGCTCCGGCTCCTCCTCCCTCGCCACCCTTGATGGCGGGGCAGCCCGGGGATACGAGTCGGTTCCCCAGGTTGAGCGCGCTGTCGCAGTGCATTTATGCCCGCGTAGCGCTGCCACCTGGCGGGACCAGCCGCATCTACCCTCCAGGGCATGTGAGCGCTCGTCCGCTCTCACAGGCTGGACAGGCTGCTTACGCCCTGCACGCCATGGCCACTTTACAGGTCTACCAGGCGCAGGCATTAAAACAACTGCACGAGGGTGGTCCTGATCAAGAAGTGATGAAGGAACTCCGTGCCGCCACCGACTTTGCCCTCCGGGCGACGAAGGTCACGGCACGGTCTCTTGGTCAGGTGATATCCACGGCCGTGGTCCAGGAGCGACATCTATGGCTCAATCTGGCGCAGATGGCAGACGCCGACAAAGCTCGCTTTCTCGACACTCCCATCTCCCAGAGCGGCCTTTTCAGCGACACTGTCGAGGACTTTGCCCAGCAGTTCTCGGCAGTCCAGAAGCAGACGGAGGCCATCAAACACATCTTGCCCTGCCGCGAAGCTACCATCCCGCCACCGGTGGCCCAGCCTCCGCCTGCCCGTCACCGAGGGCACCCCCCCGCGGCCCCCAAGAAACCAGCTCTTACACCTGCTGAGGCCCACGATGCCAGGCTGGCGGCCCGGCGCAGAGCTGCCCGCATCTCAGGGACCGGCCAAGAACACACGCAAAAGATCTGCGAAACGTCCCTGACGCGGGCAACCCGGAGGTGATGGAGATTGCTCTCTGACATCAGTGCCCCCGCTCCCGGTGGAGGGCCGGGAGCCACGGTGCATTCAAATACCGCCGGCGGTACCCACAATTTAAAAAAAAGAGCAATTTTCCTCATCTCTGGGGTTCCGGCCCCGAGTTCCCCTTTCGAGCAGCACTTACACTCCTCGGAACCGGACGCCTCATATCGCCAGCGCGGGAACCAGGGAAGAAGGTAAGCGCTGCCTATGGCAGTCTGACTTTTCTCCAGGACGTTCATCCTTCTGGGTTCAGTCCCTTTCCCCTTCCCCCACCAGGCTGCCCCACCGTGGTCACGTTGGTCAACGTTCCCTTGATACCCCTGGCGACTCGGCTGGGAGCCTGGCTTCAGCTTCCCAGCCCCTCGCAGTGGTTGATATGTATGGTACGTCTCGGCTATGCGATTCAGTTCGCCAGGCGTCCGCCCAGGTTCAGAGGCGTCCTGTTCACTACTGTCCATTCGGACACGCATGCCGCTGTCCTGCGTGCGGAGGTCACAGTCCTACTGGCGAAGGATGCGATCGAGCCTGTCCCTCCAGCCAAGATGAAGTCAGGGTTCTACTGTCCCTACTTCATCGTGCCCAAAAAGAGCGGTGGGTTAAGACCCATCCTGGATCTCAGAGCCCTGAATCGGTCCCTTCTTAGGCTGCCGTTCAAGATGCTCACGACGAAGCGCATGTTAACATGCATTCGTTCCCAGGATTGGTTTGCAGCCATCGACCTGAAGGACACGTACTTTCACGTCTCGATCCTTCCTCGTCACAGACCCTTTCTACGGTTTGCCTTCGAAGGTCGAGCGTATCAGTACAAAGTGCTTCCATTTGGCCTGTCCCTCTCTCCCCGCATCTTCACGAAAGTCGCAGAGGCAGCCCTGACCCCTCTTTGGCAGTCAGGTTTTCGCATTCTCAACTATCTCGATGACTGGCTTCTCATAGCTCACTCGTGAGACCTGTTATGCGAACAGAGGGACCTGGACCTACACGGATGCCTCCACCACGGGTTGGGGTGCTGTATGCAACGGGCAAGCAGCATCGGGCTCTTGGACAGGACCTCGACTGCAGTGGCACATCAATTACCTCGAGTTGTTGGCTGTGCTTCTGGCCCTTCGTCGCTTTCAATCGCCAGGGCGGTCTCCGCTCTCCTCGCATGTCACAACTCCCCCGCCGTCTGCTTCTTTGGAGTCAAACGTGGCTGAAATGCCATTCACATACCAGGGAAACTCAACCGTGCAGCGGATCAGCTCTCACGGCAGTCCACCCACCCTGGAGAATGGCGACTCCACCCCGAGACAGTCCAGCTGATTTGGAGTCATTTCGGCCAGGCTCAGATAGATCTGTTCGCCTCCCCCGAATCCTCCCACTGCCAGCTCTTTTACTCCCTGACCGAGGCTTCCCTCAGCAGAAACACACTGGCACACATCTGGCCTCCGGGGCTCAAGTACGCCTTTCCCCCAGTGAGCCTCCTTGCACAGACCCTGTGCAAGATCAGGGAGGACGAGGAGAAGGTATTGCTGGTTGTTCCACACTGGCCCACCCGGACCTGGTTTCCAGAACTCATTTCCCTCGCGGCAGCCCCTCCCTGGAAGATCCCCTTGAGGAAGGACCTTCTTTCTCAGGGGATGGGCATAATTTGGCACCCGCGCCCCGACCTGTGGAGCCTGCACGTCTGGCTCCTGGACGGGACGCGTCAGACCTCGCCGGCCTTCCCCAGGCCGTGAGAAATACAATCACTCAGTCCCGAGCTCCCTCTATGAGGCAGGCTTACGCACTGAGGTGGGGTCTGTTCGTTGACAGGTGTTCCTCTCGAGGAGAGGACCCACAGAGATGCACGATTGCAGTAGTGCTTTCCTTCCTGCAAGAGAAGTTGGAGCACAGGCTGTCCCCTTCGACTCTCAAAGTGTATGTTGCTGCCATTGCAGCGTATCACGATGCAGTAGATGGAACATCCCTGGGTAAGCACCAACTCATCGTGAGGTTCCTGCGAGGTGCAAGGAGGATTAACCCTCCCAGACCGCACCTTGTACCCTCTTGGGATCTCTCCATCGCCCTCCGCGGCCTACGGGAGGCCCCATTTGAGCCACTTGCGTCAGTTGAGCTGAAATTCCTGTCACTTAAGACAGCGCTCCTGACTGCACTGGCCTCCATCAAGAGGGTAGGGGACCTACAAGTCTTCTCTGTCAGTGAAACGTGCCTTGAGTTCGGGCCCGGAGATTCTCACGTCATCCTGAGACCCCGGCCCGGTTATGTGCCCAACGTTCTCACCACGCCCTTCCGCGATCAGGTGGTGAACCTGCAAGCTCTGCCCCCGGAGGAGGCAGACCCAGCTTCTGTGCTGCTGTGCCCTGTTCGTGCTATGCGCATATACGTAGACCGTACTCGGGACTTCAGACGCACCGTGCAGCTCTTTGTCTGCTTCAGAGGTCAGCAGAAAGGGAATGCTGTCTCCAGCTCCCTGTCTTATTTATATCAGGGAGAGCCATGCCCCTTAGGTGTTCGTGCCCACTCCACTAGGAGTGTTGCCTCATCCTATGTGTTGGCTCATGGCGCCTCACTAGCAGATATCTGTAGAGCTGCGGGCTGGGTGACACCTAATACCTTCGCTAGGTTCTACAACCTCCACGTAGAGGCCGTATCCTCCCGTGTCTTAACATAAAGACTTCAGGTGAGCGGGAGGACGGCTGGTGTCGGCTTGCTGCGCCATTCCCACGTGGATCCGTGCGCCATTTTCCCAGAATGTTCCCTCCGGCGAACCCTGGGTCCTCCATGCCCCGCAGTCAGGCCTAGATGCGGAGTAGTCCCTGACCGTGATCCTGCCTGGGTCTCCTTCACCCCGCAGGTTGTGGCTATATTTTTATATTTCCAGCGGAGAAGACCGCTGTTTCCCTCGTGTATCCCTAAGAAGCTTTATGGATATATTGAATTATTCTCATTTCCACATGTGAAGATCTCATGTGCTCTGCCCCCCCAACCCATGCTTCAGTACATCTGGCATCCCTGTGGGGCCCCCTCTACTGGCCCCCAGGGTGTTGGGAAGGTTACGTTACAATTTCCATCTGCTGACACGTCCGCCTGTCAGCACGTGGGGTTGTGCGTAACGCGGCATCTGGGTCATGGCCTGTTCCATAGGGTCTGTTCCCATATGTAACGTCGTAGTAAAATGACTGAAGGGGAACGGTTATGAAGGTAACCCTCGTTCCCTGAAGGAGGGAACGGAGACGTTACATCCCCTGCCATGACCCTGGCGTCGCGCTGACGCCAGCTCGATCCGGCTCCTCAGCAAAAACCTGAATGACTGGCTGCATGCCACCATCTTATATACCCGTATGTACGGGGGAGTGGCTTGACATGCAAATGCCACTCACCAATTTTCATTGGCCTTTTGAATAAGGCTCAGAGATGATTGGACTCTCAAGCGAGTTCCCATATGTAACGTCTCCATTCCCTCCTTCAGGGAACAAGGGTTACCTTCATAACCTAGTCGTTACCTGAAGTCACAACTAAAATTTAATTAAATATCAACATCTTATGAAGTTGTGTGCCTGCTGGGATATCATCATTTGGCAATGGAATTGCATTAATTTTTTTCTAAATAATTATTTTTGACAAGGTTTAAAAGATCTGTAAAAGAACTTTTAAAAATTGGTAACTGGGATCTGAATCTGGAATTGTTAAATTCTAAATTTCCCATGTCTAACTAGAAGACGTTTATGGCTGATCCACAGCCTCTGAAAAGATTTTCTGCACTCTCCAGGTTTGATTCGGAATTTGTGTTTGTTTGTAGAGACTGACCATGGACCCCTCTTTCAACAGGTGGATGTAGTTATAAAGCCTCTGGCATTTCCTCAACCACCATCATCTTTCTCTCTGGAGTTGTGACGTGACCCCAGACCAAAGCCGCACCTTTTCCTTTTTGGATGGTTCTATGTCTCATGGTTTATGTTGCTTGCTGCATGACGTCAGATGGGATCCACTTTTGTCCACTGATAAGGTCAGTGCAGCACTTCTGATGGTCTTGTCACAAGAGTGCTTGAATGTCTTCTGTAGTCTCACTTCGGAGCATTTGAAGCAGTCCTCTGTGAAACTGCTGAGAGATACTTCAGGGACTATTTGGCATAAAGGCCAGGACTGAATGTTTCCAACATGCACTGAGGACTGCTGCCATAGGCAGCTAGCCCATGACAAACCCCAATGGGCTCTATTTCTACCTGTCATCTATCTCTCCCTGGCTGTCACAAAGACTTTCCTTGATTGTCAGCTGTCCTTTCACAGCAATCATTGGACTAGTCCAGGTGATGACAGGTCTAAGGATACCAAATAGATACTGTTAACATGTAAATGCGGCAGTCATGTGTTCATATGAATATATACAGAGTGTTTCGGCAGTTTTAATAAAACATTTGTCATAATGTAGTTTTTTGCAAATTGACCCCTTGAAACCATTTTTCAGGGTAAATTATCATAATACATATTATGTTGATGCCAATGTAATATGGTGTTATCTAGTGAAACCAGTGAGCTCTTTAGAAATGTCTTTTTATCACCAGAAGGCGCAAGTCATAATCATCATAGAATTTATGAACCAAATCCAGGGCATATTTTGGCAAATAAGGAGAGAAATGGAACCATGGTTAACAAACATATTTGCAGAAATAAAAGTTCAGGCAGAACCCCACCTGAAGGCAATGCTTATTAGTGCTTTATGAACAACCACATATTTAAATGCACGCTCATAAATATTAGCTGAAACCAGATCTAATTGAAATGGAGTAAAACAGTGTTTTTAAATCTGTAAAATACTATAAAGAGAGATTTCTAATTTCTCAAATATTTGTATATTTATTTTCACTTTATTTTTCGGGAGTGGCTATTTCAGTATTTTTATCGATATGCTATTTACACTAAGTGCAAATTGCGATAGTTCAGTTTTACACTCTGTGAAAACATGAGTATTTTCTTTAGTCAAGTCAAGTCACCTTTATTTATATAGCGCTTGTAACAATACAGATTGTGTCAAAGCAACTGCACAGTATTTAAACAGAACAATATTATATAACAATATCAATTTTCAGTTAAAGGCAGTTCATCAATGAATTCAGTGATATCATCGTCAGTTCAGTTCAAATAGTATACGATATCGCTGGAAAATGTCCCCAACTAAGCAAGCCAGAGGTGACAGCGGCAAGGAACCAAAACTCCACAGGTGACAGAAATGGAGAAAAAAACCTTGGGAGAAACCAGGCTCAGTCGGGGGACCAGTTCTCCTCTGGCCAGACGAAACCAGCAGTTTGTACCAATGTCCAATTGTAGAGAACTCATCAGGTTCCTGTGGTGTAGTACCGATGGCTATCTAGGTTGGCGAGGTCTTCATTGATGATCGGTCTCTGGAGCTCATCTGGTTGACATCCATGGCTATTGAAGTCATCTCCAGGTGGTGATCCATGATCTAAGCTGGTGCGGACTGGATCCGGGGGGCTGCAGTGACCATCTGATCCGAATACAGGCTGGGTCTGGTGGCTACGGTGACCTCGGAATAAGAATGAAACAGACTAATATTAGCGTAGATGCCATTCTTTTTACGATGCAACGAGTGCATCAGATGTAATGTGAGGTGTTTTCGGTTCCGGCTGACCTAATTAATGCAGCCTAACAATCCTTTAACGGATTTGAATTATAGGAATGTGTTAATGTTTTATGTGTAAGCCAGGTTAAAGAGATGTGTCTTTAATCTAGATTTAAACTGACAGAGTGTGTCTGCCTCCCGAACAGTGTTTGGTAGATTGTTCCAGAGTTTAGGCGCTAGATAAGAAAATGATCTGCCGCCGGCAGTTGATTTTGATATTCTAGGTATTATCAAATTGCCAGAATTTTGAGAACGCAGCGGACGTGAGGGACTATAATGCGATAGAAGCTCACTCAAGTACTGAGGAGCTAAACCATTGAGGGCTTTATAAGTAATTAGCAAGATTTTAAAATCTATACGATATTTTATAGGGAGCCAATGCAGTGCTGACAGAACCGGGCTAATATGCTCATACTTTCTAGTTCTAGTAAGAACTCTAGCTGCTGCATTTTGGACCAGCTGGAGTTTATTTATTAAGCGTGCAGAACAACCACCCAATAAAGCATTACAATAATCTACCCTTGAGGTCATGAACGCATGAATTAATGTTTCAGCATTTGACATTGATAGCATAGGTCGTAATTTCGATATATTTTTAAGATGGAAAAATGCGGTTTTGCAAATGCTAGAAATGTGGCTTTCAAAGGAGAGATTGCTATCGAATAGGACGCCTAGGTTCCTAACTGATGACGACGAATTTACAGAGCAGCCATCTAGTATTAGACTGTGTTTTAGGTCATTACTTGTCGAGGTTTTAGGTCCAATAATTAACACCTCTGTTTTTTCAGAATTTAACAGTAAGAAGTTATTCACCATCCAGTTTTTAATATCAGCTATGCATTCTGTTTTTCGAATTGATATGTTTTGCCGGGCTGCGAAGAAATATAGAGCTGAGTATCATCAGCGTAACAATGAAAGCTAACACCATGTTTCCTGATGATATCTCCCAAGGGTAACATGTAAAGCGTAAAAAGTAATGGCCCTAGTACTGAGCCTTGAGGTACTCCATACTGCACTTGTGATTTAAATGATACCTCTTCATTTATTGCCACAAACTGATGACGGTCTGATAAGTACGATTCGAACCAAGCCAGTGCACTACCATTAATGCCTACATAATTTTCAAGTCTATTTAAAAGAATGTTGTGGTCAATAGTATCAAACGCAGCACTAAGATCCAGTAGCACTAATAGAGAGATGCAACCATGATCGGTTGACAAGAGCAGGTCATTTGTTACTCTAATTAGAGCAGTCTCAGTACTATGATATGGTCTAAAACCTGACTGGAAATCCTCACAGATACCATTTTTCTCTAAGAAGGAGCATAATTGTGAGGATACTACCTTTTCTAGTATCTTTGACAGAAAAGGGAGATTCGAAATTGGTCTGTAGTTAATTAGTTCATTGGGGTCAAGTTGTGGTTTTTTAATGAGTGGCTTAATAACAGCCAGTTTGAAGGTTTTGGGAACATATCCTAATGATAGTGACGAATTAATAATATTCAGAAGAGGATCTATGACTTCTGGAAGTACCTCCTTTAGTAGCTTAGATGGAATAGGGTCTAACATGCATGTTGTAGGTTTAGATGATTTAACAATTTTATACAATTCTTCCTCTCCTATAATAGTGAATGAGTGGAATTGTTCCTCAGGAGATCTACAACGCATTATCTGATGCGATACTGTAGCGGGCGGCTGTATGGTTACAATTTTATCTCTAATAGTGTCTATCTTGGAGGTAAAGTACTTCATAAAGTCATTACTGCTGTGCTGTTGGGAAATGTCTGCACCTGTTTCTGCTATATTTTTCGTTAATTTAACCACAGTATTGAACAAATACCTAGGGTTATGTTTGTTTTCTTCTAAGAGAGACGAAAAGTAATCCGATCTGGCAGTTTTTAATGCTTTTCTATAAGATAAGTTGCATTCACGCCAAGCAGTACAAATAACCTCTAGTTTTGTTTTCCTCCAGCTGCGTTCCATTTTTCGTGCTTTTCTCTTTAGGGCGCGAGTGTGATCGTTATACCACGGTGTTACACTGTTTTTCTTAATCTTTTTTAAACGCACTGGAGCAACTGTATCTAAAGTGCTAGAAAAGAGTGATTCCATAGTTTCTATTACATCATCAAGTTTTTCTGAGCTATTGGATATGCTGAGGAATTCAGATAAGTCAGGAAGATTACTTACAAAGCAGTCTTTTGTAGTAGAAGTGATGGTTCTACCGTACTTGTAGCAAGGAGTTGAATTTACAGTTTTAGATATCTGGAGTATACAAGAGACTAGATAATGATCTGAGATCATTATCATTAGATGATCATTAGATCATCGCTTTGCTGCAGAATTTCAACACCATTAACATCAATTCCATGTGACAGTATTAAATCTAGAGTATGATTTCGGCAATGAGTAGGACCTGACACGTGTTGTCTAACCCCAATAGAGTTCAAAATATCTATAAATGCTGTTCCTAATGCATATTTTTCATTATCAACATGGATGTTAAAATCACCCACTATTAAGACTTTATCTGCGGCCAACACTAACTCGGATAGAAAATCAGAAAATTCTTTAATAAAGTCTGTATGGTGCCCTGGTGGCCTGTAAACTGTAGCTAGTACAAACGTCACGGCGGATTTATCATTAGCACTTGTTTCTCTGGATAATACTATATGAAGCACCATTACTTCAAACGAGTTATATTTGAAGCCCTTTCTCTGAGAGACATTGAGAATATTGCTATAAATAGTAGAAACACCTCCCCCTTTACCTTTTAGACGCGGTTCATGTTTATAACAGTAATCTTGGGGGTTGGACTCGTTTAAAATAATGTAATCGTCTGGTTTTAGCCAGGTTTCTGTCAAACAGAGCACATCTAGCTTATGATCAGTGATCACATCATTTACAAAAAGTGCTTTCGTAGAAAGGGACCTGATATTCAATAAGCCAAGCTTTATCAATTGTTTCTCTGTATTATATATATTTTTTATTTGTTGAACATCAATTAAATTGTTAGTCTTGATTTGATTCAGGCGTTTTTTGTATTTTCTTGCTCGGGGAACAGACACAGTCTCTATGTGATATCTTGGTGAAAGGGTCTCTATGTGCTGAGAATTAACTGATTTCTGTGACATGAGGCGGCTAGCAGACGGTCGGTTTACCCAGTCTGTCTGCTTCCTGACCTGGGCCCCAGTTAGTCAAGTGCAAACGCTAAGACTATGTGCCATATTTCTAGATAGGAGAGATGCTCCACATCCGGAGGGATGAAGACCATCTCTTTTCAACAGGTCAGGTCTGCCCCAGAAACTCGTCCAATTGTCTATGAAACCTATGTTATTTCGTGGGCACCACTTTGACATCCAGCCATTGAGTGACCACAATCTACTGTGTATCTCGTCACCACGGTAAGCAGGGAGGGGACCAGAGCATATTACAGTGTCTGACATCGTACTTGCAAGTTCACACACCTCTTTAACATTATTTTTAGTGATCTCCGACTGGCGAAGTCGAACATCATTAGTGCCGACGTGAATAACAATCTTACTGAATTTACGTTTAGCATTAGCCAGCACTTTTAAATTTGCCAAGATGTCAGGCGCTCTGGCTCCCGGTAAACACTGGACTATGGTGGCTGGAGTCTCTATTTTCACGTTCCGTACAATAGAATCGCCAATTACTAGAGCACTTTCATCAGGTTTCTCAGTGGGTGCTTCACTGAGTGGGGAGAACCTGTTTGATGTTCTGATCGGAACGGAAGAGCGGTGTTTTGACCCGCAACTATGCCGTCTCACAGTCACCCAGTTGCCCTGCTGCACGGGCGTTGTTACCGGAAGCGAACAATGTACAGGGCTTTCTGAGCTAGTCGCATCCAAAACCGTATCTAAGGCCCTCACATTCTTACTATCCTCTATTAAAGTTTGGATGCGTGATTCTAGTTCTGAAATCTTCTCTGTCAGCCTGACTATATTCCTGCATTTATCACATGTATAAGGCTCACTGCTGACAGAGATAGATAAGCTATACATGTGGCAAGCAGTGCAGACTACAATTGTAGGAGAAGAAGCCATTACTCACCGTGATTGTGGAATGTTTCCAACTTATCAACTGTTGTTGTTCGAATTCCTGAAAAAACGGAACGGAACTGGCTAAAGGAGTACTAACGATATTAAACACGAGAGAAAAAACGTGAATGGAACGCAGATGACAAGCTAACCGGCTAACGTAATGCTAAAGATAGTAAACAAGAGTTAAAAGCGTGAATGGAGTGCGAGTAGAAAGTTAACTGGCTAATGGAATGCTAACGTGCTGCACTCGTGATTATAAAATAAGGCGAACGATCAAATTAGTCAGATTAGTTTGATGGATAAGATCAGAAATCAAGTTAAGCTATATCTATCAATTTAAAACGGCAGAATTAACAATAAGATAGAGAATCCAACAGAAAACCGAAGCTGCAGGGAGCAACAAACACAGACCACTCTGCAGCAAGGCAAGGCAAACAGGAAGCAGGGAAAACAGCGAAACAGCGACACCCACAGGACAGGAGTAAGTGCGGAGGGGACAATACAATAATAGTAATTAATGCAATAATAGTAGTTACATGCTATTTATATTACTTATGGCAAATAGTGGCAGATATCTGCATCTCAGTATTGTAGTACATAAGAAAACAGTGTGCAATAATAATGTATTGAGTGTAAATTATAATTTTTATTACAATTATTAAATGGATGCTGTTTTGAGACAATAAAGCCCTCCCTACACCTAACCCTAACCAATAAACACCCGTCAGGCACATTATTTTCTACTTTTTGATTTTTTCCTTCATATTTATTGAAAATAAATGCCTTTCCGATGTGATATGTGATATAAAAAGGTGAAAAAACAAGTTAGGTAGATTCAAACTCGAGCTGTACTACCTATGCCAGTGGAACTGCTGTTAAATGGGCATCTTTTGCAATGTTAACTAATGGGTGGAGCTAGTGTAAATAGCCTTATTTGCATTTAGAGTAAATAGACACTCCATTATTTTTATTTTACTACACTTTTTTTTTTTTAGTAAATAAAATCTTTGACAATCCATTCCCCATCTAGGTCATTGTAGCTCCTCTTGGTTTATATGCTTGATATGGCCTGTTTGGCGTTGATGTTGATGGAAAATCCCAATTAGATTAATGAAGCTCCTGAAAATTACATACAGGGAACAGAAGATGTAGATGGAGCTCTTCTACACATTATAGCAAAACGAGAAAACAAAATAAAACAAAAAAATCTCCAAACACTTTGAGCAAATGGGAAACGGGGACAATTTGTAGTCTGGTTTGTTAATTGGGTTGCAGTTGTTCTGTTCCCCTCTGCACATAGACACACATGCAAACAATGCATACAGACACACTCCACCTGTAGACAAAAACAGAAATCTTCCAGAAAGCTTTCATCTGCTGTATCTGGCCTGTAAATCTGATTAACTTCAGTCCTGGAAAAAAGCTCCAAGTCTGCTCTAAAAACTTGATTTAGGAGCGCCTTGAAAACTTTGATTTATGTATATGTCCTGATCGGAGTCTGTTTGTTGGCAAACATAAGAGTTTGGTTTAATTAGTAGGGTTTTCCAGCCTGTCGTTGATATGGCATAACTTCTGTAACTAAAATAACAATATCTAAAGAAATGGTACCATGATCTTGACTTTTCCGTACATATGCACTGTCTTCAAAAACCTGTAAGAACAGGTTCACTGACAGCAAAAGTGAGCAGTGAAAAATCCTCAAAGCCTCTTTTCATGTCAGGGGCTGAATTTGGTGCTTTGGATCTTCCTTCTTCACTTTGCCTTCACACATCAGTATAAAAAGTGAAATGTTTTTAATTTAAATCACTGAACTCAAAAAAGAGACATTAAAAGTTCATGTTGTGTAATGTCTGTATTTGGCTTCCTTTCTTCGTGGAGCTTTCTAAATATTAATACTGTTGAGCACTGAGAGGACACAGGAAGCCAGTGCTGCTGGATATTGTGGTAATTAATCCTGTGTCAAACAGGCGACGCTAACACTATGCATTCTCTCTGAACCCATAGATTAAATACGCAACGAGGGGCCTGATTTGCATAAGAAATAGTTATATAAGACATATAGCACTACGTAGAATAGTTTTGCATGTGGAATTTCAATTATTTTATCAGTGGTTACTTTGCTGTTGGTGGCTACGAAGAAGCTAATGCTAATGAATTCAATCCAGGGACACAGAATAAGGTGTTCTGGAAGTGCATTCAATCCTTTTTCAAATGTATGAAATTGAGGTCTGAAGTGCTGACGTATGATTTTGCTGCCCCCAGAAAACCTTGCGAGTCCCCGAAACTGCCTATTACGAAAGACATGGCAAAGAAAAGGAATAAAAAAGAGAGTAAAAAAAGGAGTTAAACACAATGACAAAGTATTTTTAGTACCATTTTAACTTGCTCCTAAGCTAAAAGAAAAAATTACATTGTCTTCTATGCTTGCATTAGGTACAATTATCAGAAAATTGCCTTTGTGAATATTATCATTTTAGTATGTTACTCGGTGAAAGTGGATGTCTATGCTTTAATGTCTTCCTACTCATCCCATTCCTATTTTCAAATTTCTTTTGAAAAAGTACACCAGTTCACAAATGCACAACACTGCTCATTAGTAAAACAAAATGATGGGTAATTTATGCAGGTCTCAGCTCACTGCTGTAAAGTCTCACATGTAATAATCTGGAAGCCCAGAGGACAGATTTCAGAGGGAACAGCAAAACACCACTGCATTTATTCATTTAACAGCTTCCTGTAAGATCCTGCCAAGGGACTTTCATATCAAATGATTCCTGAGCTGCACACATGTAATGTGAGGATACTTTTAGAAAAACAAAACAAGAACAGATTTAATGAGAACACGCATTGCTTCAATCACAACAGATATTGCAACAGCCATATAGTTTTGTTGTGTGAAAAATCTGTAAAAAAATATTTTCTGACATCATGAATGACTAATGGTGTCATCCATTGGATACTAAATTGCATTTTGTTGGTCAGGTGTAATAACTGCTCATTTAAGTTTTCAATTAATAAAATATCAAGCGGTAAACACAATTCCCATCCAGAATTGCAGGTCAAATTTGACTGTAAGGAATTAGAACCCAGCAGGCACTGGACGTTAATATAACATCAGGGTGACGTTGGTGTCATGAAGCCTGTCCGTGATCTTTCGTCTGCTCGCCACCAGAGGCCACCATGCCATGCTAGTGACTCTCACACTACACAGACTGTTACACCTCACCCTGGACTACACTTCCTATGTTCCCCTGCACAGACTGTACTATTTACCTGTATCCAATCAGACTCGCTATAAATACGAGAACCTTCCTACTATTCAGGGGAGAGTATTGTTGAGCGTTTAACACTCCCCTAGTGTTAGCTACTTTACGAAGCCATTTCCAAGTTTCCTGAGTCTAAATTAAGTCTTGTATCTAGTCTAGTCATGCGTGTCTTGATCTCTGCCTGGTTTATCTCATTCTGTCTGTTTCTTGGCCTGCCCTGTATCTCTCGCCTGTTTTGAATTACTCTTTGTCTTGCTGTTTGGGACTTTTGGGACTTGCTGTTTGGGTCTTGCTGTTTGGTTGCCCCTCGTCTGGACTATAGTTTGTCTGTTTGGATTACCCGATTGCCTCACCCCCTGGGTTACATTTGCCGTTAATCGACCCTCCCCTGTTTATCAGATTACTCTTGTTTCTTGCCTTCAAAATACCTGTTTGCCAGTGTTTGACCCTGCCTGTTATTGACCATGTTTACGAATAAAGCTTTGCACTTGGATCCACCCTCTTCACGTCTCTGACGCTCTGTAACAGTTAGACCCAAACATCGGAGAGACATTGCATTTTGGTTGAAAATGAAAACCGAGTTAATGTCAGTTATCTCAATTTTACGTTGACTTAACGTTGGATTTTGGTTACACAACCTAAAAACTATAAAATATCAATGTCAGGTGACGTCGGTATTTGACATCAAATTAACGCTGACATTAGACGTTGAATTGACATTGACTTTTGTTCACCCGACATCGCACCCGAAAATGAGCCTTATTTAGTCTTATGACGTGTGCTTGCTGGGAATGGACCTAAACTGAAATTTCAAAGAAATTCATATAACTAATTTGAAATTAGTTCAAGACAAGCTTTAAATTCTGGTTTGGCAAGCCTTTTTAAAAAAATATAATTTAAAATCCCTAAAATTTGATAGGCTGTACGAATAAATCACGAGACATTTCCTTGTTTCTTGTTTTTATCCTGACTTAAAGGTTGTATCAGTGATTTCTAGCCTAAAACATAGTGTCAATTTCAGCTGACCTTTCTTCACGATCTGCTCGCTGCCTGCCCCATAAATTGTCTGTGAAAAAAACGCGTCTCTCTGGTCAGCCTAGGGTCCGAGATATGCCAAAAAAACAATCGGCGCTATCAACTATTCCACAGATAAACAAATAGTGTTCCAACCAATCAGCGTCAGGGGTTTGGTGTTGTGGACTTTCCTACTGGTGCAGGGATGTGAGGGAGGCGGAGCGAAAGTCCACAACACCAAACCCCTGACGCTGATTGGTTGGAACACTGTTTGTTTATCTGTGGAATAGTTGATAGCGTATTGTTTTTTTGGCATATCTCGGACCCTAGGCTGACCAGAGAGACGCGTTTTTTTCACAGACAATTTATGGGGCAGGCAGCGAGCGGATCGTGAAGAAAGCTCAGCTGAATTTGACACTTTATGGTTCAGGCTAGAAATCACTGATACAACCTTTAACATTATAGCAGCACAATAGGGGGGTGTTCCATAAACCAAGTTTACCAAATAAGTCATGCTTATTTCAGTTAGTCTGACTTATTTTGAGCCAAATCAAGTGACAATAAGTCAGACTAACTGAAATAAGCCTGACTTATTTGGTAAACTTGGTTTATGGAACACCCCGTAGGTGAGGTCACATTAGCAAAACTTTGCAAACAAAAAATATTTGTTAAAAATTGTGGGACTGTAGCATTTGTTGACTGGTGCAATATTTTTTATACTCGTGTATAAAGCAAAACTGAATCTGCAGGACCATCTTGAAATTGTTGTGAAATCTGTGTAGGAAAATCAATAAAAATTTGCAAAAGAATGGCTAATGTGGACAAGAGACATTTAATTACATTTTAGCTTTAGCTTTTTTCAGCTAGGCTGTTGTAAAATGCACTTACTAAAATGCTTGATTGATTTTAATGTAGTGAATTGTATCTTTTTAAGAATTTATTTTGATGGTTTTAAATAAAATTGTTAGCACTTTTTTTTATTATGTCAAATATTTATCATAGAAATGGGTCATTCTGTAACTAGCTGTAAAATCTGTAATCTGCAAAATCGGTGTAAAAGGGAACCCTGGGTATTATGACATGTATGGCTTAATATAACTTAAATGATGTCTCTTATGTTAATATGTAGTAGAAAACCCATGAAAGATTTTATTGTTTTTTTTTTTTTTTTTTTTTTTTTGATTGTTTTTTTTTTTTATTTAAGATAATAACATTACAGAGCTTGAGTTACAGCATGAGTACCAAGGAAAAAGAAAAGATTAAAAAAAAATAAAAAATAAAATAAAAAAAAAAAAAGGGGGGAAACACCAAACCACAAGTGCAGTGATTAATACTTAAAAGTAACTTAAAAGGAACATACAGAAAAACCATGGCAGCAAATTACCGTACAGAATAATAAATCTTCAATTTAAAACAATTCTTTCAAAGCTTTGGCAATATTGCTCCAATAGGTGACAGTTTGTATTCTAGCCCCGTTAATTCTTGCAGTACTGTGTTCTAAACAAACAATATGATGAAACGAAAGCAGCCAGAATCTTTTAAGATCCATATCAGGTGTAAACCATTGCTGTATAATTGTTTTTTTAGCAGCAGTAAAGCCAGACATTAACAATCTTCTATGAACTAATGTAAACTTGTAAGAAGAATCATCATTTAACAACATAAGACAAGGATCAAGATCAAACTGCAGCTTTGTGATGTACTTTAGCACTTGAACAACATGTTTCCAGAAATTAGATATTACTACACAGTCCCAAAACATGTGCAAAAAGGTACCTTTAGAATTATTATTACACAGACTGCAATTTGGATTTGATGAGAGTTTCATCAGATATCGCTTATATGGGGTACAATACATTTTATGTACAGTTTTGAAATGAATAAGAGTGTGCGAGGGGTTTTTGGAGGTAAGACAAAGATTTAACCAAACTGTGTTCCAATCAGGACTATAACCCAACCAGGAGAGTTCTCTCTCCCACACAGCTAATATCTTCAAGGACTTATATGAGCATTCAAGTAGTTGCTTATAGATCAAGGAGACTATGCCTTGAGTTTTTTCAGTGTTTTTGATCCACTTTAACAATGGGTGATCTTCTAAAATAGAATTCCAAGGCACCCCATATGCTTTCATTGCAGACCTTAACTTCAAATACATAAAAAAGGAGGTGCCTGGCAAGGAGTAGTCTGCTTGGATATCCTGAAATGTGCGGAGTCCACTACCATTGAATATATCACCAAATGTGGACACACCTTTTAAGGACCAGGGAGGGTAAATGAAAGGTTGATTACCAGATAATAGGCGGGTGTTGTTCCAAAGGGGAGACTGACTTGAAATTTTTTTAACATGACCTGTAATCTTTTCTGCGTTAAACCAAGCTTTTAAAGTAGTTGGAATAATATTTCCAAACTTCTGATGTAAACTTCTTGAGCCTATACCAGCAAAAGGCAGATCTTGAAGCCTATGGGGAAGAACACGGTCAGACTCAATACTCCTCCAGGGTACTTTGGAGTGAGTGTCCACCCAGACACGCATGGCCCTAATTTGGAAAGCAAGATAGTAAAGCATTAAGTTAGGAAGAGCAAGACCGCCATGCGGTTTGGCACGCTGTAGTACTGAAAAACTGACTCTAGGACGCTTACCACCCCAGATGAATTTAGAAATTAACGAATTTGTTTCTTTAAAAAAAAAAAAAAAAAAAAAATTAGGGGGAGGGAAACAAGGGAGCATGAAAAATAAAAAGTTAACTCTAGGTAAAATGTTCATTTTAACCGTACTGATTCTAGCTTGCATTGACATTTTTAAGTTGTCCCACCTCTGTATATCCCGCTTAATTTTCTGACTGATTTCAGAGAAATTTATCTGAGTAACCCTAGACAGAGAGTCAACAATTTTAATACCAAGATAAGTACATGAATTGGAAAAAGCAAGGCCAATAGGTAAAGATATTGCCTTAGTAGTATTATTAAGTGCCATTAAGGATGATTTTTCCCAATTTATTTTGTAGCCAGACATAGTACTAAAGGAACTGAATAATTGCAAAACCTCTGGTAGAGAGGAATTTAAATCTGAGAGATAGAGCATAATATCATCAGCATACAATGAGATGTGATGATGGGAATTATTGATAGTTATAGGTGTTATTGTTTGGCTTTGTCTAAGAGCTTGTGCGAGAGGTTCTAATGAGAGTGCAAACAAAATTGGTGATAAGGGACAACCTTGCCGGCAACCCCTTTGAAGTGAAAAAGGTTGTGATTGACAGGAACCTGTTGTTACAGAAGCAGAAGGGCCAAAGATTTTATTGTTTAAAAAAAAAAAACAGTTTTACATATATTTTGAACTATGGGGGTGCCATTACGACGTGAAACGATTGCGTTCGGTGAGCCAGAATACACAACTCTGAAAATAAAATACTGATACAATGACCACAGCTACTGAAAGAGCTTACAGATGGCAAAATCGTACCATCGGTTTTCCCCACAAGAAGTCTAAACGCTCGGATATTGAGTGAAATCCGCGCTGAGAAACTCCTTCAGTGGCTGCAACGTCATGACAAGCATCGGAATGTTTACATCCTGCCATGACTGCATCTAGTGTTTCTTGTTTCTGCCATCTTTTAGTAGCTGCTGTCCTTTAAAAGCCTCAAAGGCATCAGGGCTAAAGTGGAGAGTACAAAGACACAGGTCTTTGCAAAGTTTTATTCATCAATGGTCATCTTCCCATGCTTTGCTTCTCTTCTTATCACTAAGAAAAGCAGTATAGGCTTACATCACTTATCTTGTAGTCAAACAAAAGCTGCACAATGTGGCATTGCATTAGTATTTTATTTTCTGAGTTGTGTTGCAGTAATAACAACAGGTAGTGGCAGTAGTGCAGCCATTTCACATTATTGAAATAATAGTGCACCCCATAGCCCAAAATATGTATAAAATATTGTGGATTTTTTTTTAAATAACTTAAGTCTTTCATGATTATTTTGCTACATATTTCAATAAGAGATGTCATTTACGTTATATTAAGCCATACAAGTCTTAATATCTTTTTAAAATGGCACAGTTTTCATGTCATGAGTATGATTAGCTAATCATGCTGAGAAGTGGATGGAAATGTATGTTAAAAAAAAAAAAAAAAAAAAAAAAAAAAAGCCAATGGTTACCCACCATACTCAGAGCTGTTTAACCCAAGGAGGGAAAAAGGCTTTTGCAAACACATCAAAAAGTTGCCATTTAGAGTTGAGCCATGATAACTGGTGTCTGCAAGTATAGTCTTAAAAACTGCAGCTGTGGATGAAATCCTTAATGGTGACTGCACTTCCAAACTGATAATTTCACTCTCCAGTTAACACTCATTTAGCTTCACATTGAGTGAGAGCTGGACACGAAGACACACCACCACATTTTGTTTCGCTGCTTCTCTTTCCCTCCATCTAATTAATGTAGCCCTGTTGGACTGCAACACTCTTGCCAAGCTTCTTTTTCCTTGTCCCTTTAAAGGCATCTGAAGTTAGAAGAATCAAGCTGGCAGATGTTGTCCCTTGAGAGCCATTAGTGTATCTAGCTTAGTGAGAACATGATTAAAGGCTCTTTCAATGGCCACATGAAAAGCAATATGCTGCTGGTCAGATGACAGTCAAGCGGTGTCCTCCCATCTCCCTCTTATAAATGTCAGAGCGCTTCACTGCTCTGCCTCTCTCTCCTACACGAACAGAGCTAATAGTAAAGACCGCGTAAGTGTGTGTTTTTTCAAACATAACTAACTCTCTTTTGTTTCTGTGTTCTGGTGCCTATATAGGCCCTGCTATGAAAAGATCTTGGTTCACTTATTGGTCCTACACTTAAAATCCTTTGCTTTAATAGTATTTATTTTGTTTAAACTGCAGATAAATTGAAATGAAGCCTCTAGTATCTGATAGTTTCCATGTAGAGATAACATGAATAGATTCCGTAAAAAACTTTCCTCAAACTCTTAAAATCTTCTCAAGAACATCATAAACACTCTTGGTGCTCCAGTGCTGTTGGGGGCAGCATAGAGTATGTTGTATCTTTTGTTTAGAAAGACAAATACTGTACTGTGAATCCATGAAACATGTTATTAGTTCACCTCGATCAGAACAACAATGGTCGGATACCTAGTTTTAACCTATAGGTTTAATATGGGAATTTAATTCCGTTTCAGTGTTGTCTACTCTTAGTGCAGGTCTAATGTAGTAACGAAGCATTTTGAAGATTAGGCAGGTGGATGTATTCTTGTTACTATGGAAACTATTACACAGCACATGCTCTCAGCTGCCCTCTCAAAACTCACTAGACAGTAATTTAATATAGAGAGATGATTTGGCATGTTGTCACACTATATGGGGTAAGTCGTCAGCCTATTGTTACTCCTATTATTAATCATTCGTGTAATTAGAGTTCTGACTTAAAACTTTGCAGTTACTAAGATAAAGACCTTGTGAAAACTTCCCTGTAGCTCAGATGTCCCCTATCTAATATATGAGCATAATCACACTTGTAGACGTGAGATATCGCTGTATATCGGCACTGCTGTGATTCGGCCATAGGCATAAGTCAGCAGGCTAAGTGCTGTAGGTAATCACAGTGTGCCGATATACATCTATGAGTGTGATATTGCATTTATACAACAGTTCGATGTGTGTAAACATAAGAAACAACAGCGGAGTGTCTTTAAATATAAATATATATATATATATATATATATATATATATATATATATATATAAATAGTAAAAAAAAAAAAAACTATTTTGTGCAGAACTACTTTATTCCGCCATGGATTCAAATCTCAGTTTGACAGTTGAACAGCTGAGCACAATCCTCCGTTGCTAATTTCAAAACATCACTTTAGAAGTAGCAGCTGCATCAAGCTGTTGTTGAAACTAAAAATAACTAGTATTTCAGTATAAAAGTCTTTACTGCTGACTACTGAACAGTCTCTTGTTGCCATCTACTGGTGGAACAATGTAACTAAAATCACCATCCCGAACACACGCACCATTTTTTAACACCATTTCGTTCCACTAAGCACTTTTAAATACTACTATTATTTATATAAAATAATATGTATTGAATAATAATATTTATTAAAAAACAACAACAGCCATTATAAAAGTTGGTAGGCAATTTAATCAAAATTACACAGGCAGTGCTCTGATATACAGCATTGAATTTACATAAACATGATGACATTTTGCCAAAACGATTCGCTCTGAAACAAATAATAGATTAATGAGACCAAAGACTGCACGTTAGATTTGCCCAAAACAAATTATATCTCATGTTTAACCACTACAGAGACATCAGAGTCAGTGGTAACGCAAAAGTAACGCAAAAGTAACATAATGCATTACTTTTCTTAAAAAGTAACTAATCACAGCAACACAGTTCTTTTTTGGAGTAACTAAATCATTTTATAAATAACCTTCCCCAAAAACTGTGCCTAATAGCAAGAATGTCCCCAGTTCCAGTTTCAACTGAGCTAAGAGGGCTTTCTGTGTGGAGCTTGTAGGTTTCCCCTGAGTTCCCTCATAACCTTAAGATATGTGGAACAGGGGCATAGGAAACACTACATTACCTGTAGGTAAGACATACAAAGCTGAATTTTCATCAGCCATTACTACAGTCTACATTGTCACATGATTTTTCAGAAATCATTCTGTGTTGGAAACAGTTGTGCTGCTTAATATTTTTGCACAAAAAATAATAGTTTTATTCAGCAAGGATATGTTAAATTAATAAAAAATGTGATAGTAAAGACTTTTTTACAAAAGGGAAACCATGGGACCACAGGAATCAGACGAGTCCTCTGCACAATCTGATTTTGTTGCAGTCTGGAATTCTGCAACTGCTGGATTTGTCTGGCCAGAGGAGGGTTCCCAGACTAAGCCTGGTTTCTCTCTGATGAAGTTTTGGTTCCTTGCCACTGTCGCTTCTGGCTTGCCTATTTGGGGACACTTAATTTCCAGCAATATTGTCGACTTGATTGCACAGATACAATTTGAACAGAACTGGGTTGGATGATGGCATCACTGAATCAATGATGAACTGACTGATGAACACTGTTCTGTGTCAGCCGTAACACACTTTCTACGTTTATTTATGCTTTGATTCGGATGAAAACAGCGTATCCGTGTGAGGTAGCGTATGCTGTTTGCGCTGTTACAGTGATGCGAAGAAGACAGATTGTTGAATAAAGATGTTATTTTTGTTTTCTTTGAGTACAAAAAGTATTCTCGTAGCTTAGTAAAATTATGGTTGAACCACTGATGGCAGATGGACTATTTTGACAACATCTTTCATACTTTTCTGGGCCTTGACAATATTATTCACTTGGCAGTCAATGGGACAGCCACAAAGATCCCAGTTTTCATTCAAAATATCTTAAATTGTGTTCCGAAGATGAACAAAACTTTTATGGGTTTGGAACGACATAGGGGTAAGTGAAATTTATTTAACACGGTCATCAGTAGCATTATTGGTATTGATGATACTAGTCTTTATTAATAATGAGCTACTTAGTAAAAATATGTCATATATTTAAAATATACTATCTTTATGTTGTTTGGAGATTTGTACTTTGGAGTGTAATTATGTCTAATTCAATGTGTAAATATGACAATATAAATATATTGCATTAGTACGTGATTACAGAAACATAAATATGGTAATTATTCATTTGTTATTTTTTTAATCGAGTGACAGCACTAATAATAGATTAAATAAAAATGAAAATGAATGAAAAAATGTAACTTGTACATTAAAACACACCCACACAATCTTGCTGGAAGCCATAGCACAATCTGATCACATTTACGCTAACAAGCTGGCAGCATAGAAGACACTGCATCAGAAATGAGGTGAGTCATTCACCCAGGGTGACAAAAACCACATAAACACACTTAAAAGCTGAGAATGGCTCACATATGCTAAAAACAATAATAATATAAAAAATACCATATCATGAAATTAGTGCAATACAAATCTGAAGTAACTAAAAATATCAATGTACCATATGTAATCATCTTGGTTATAATAGTCTAAAGTTATATATAAAAAGCAGACTTCTAATGAACGTTTGAAGAAAATAAACAGAGACCTTTTGTCACTTTTAGTGATACTAAAGAGCAGAATGCTGTGCTGAAAGTGGTAATGTTGCTGTGACATATAGGGTCTGCTCCAAAACCTGCTGCCAACTGCCTAAATAGGCAGCATCCTAGCAGAGATGGAGCATCATAATTGACTGATTTGGAATGCTCTACCTAGGATGACGCTCCTAATGCCATACTCTTATCAGTTCCAATAGATTCTGGCGTTAGCACGCATGCTAAGCTGCCTGCCAGGCACAAAGCAAACTCTAATAGAATCAGCGCAGTATCCTGATCAACACATTGTACACAAAAATATTATGTAAAATGATACATTTTTAGGAAATATATTAAAATACATTGTAATGAATTATTTTAATTAACTATTAAATATTGACCCAAATACATTTATACATTTTGCCCATCTTGGATTTATTTTCAGTTGGACTTCAGTAGCATTCTGTGATTGCCTATATACTCGTCCTTGAGAAATGGGGTTCCTGCTTTGAAACAGAACTAAAACGTGTTTGTTGATACTATGAGCTTTGACGTTCACTCAATGCTAGTCTGACAGAAGAAGATATATTAAGTCCTGATTGATTTCATTACCATTCTAAACTCAGTGTGGCAATGTTGTTTTATTTCAACGTTGAAAGAAAGAAATTTGCTACAGACATCTGAAAGAGAAGGATTACTAGCCTACATGTTTAAGTCAGTGTGCAGTAGTGTGCTATAAACAGTGACAATAGTGTGCTGACGTTTTGCCTTGGAGCAGTGAACAAAGGAAAAAGTGTGTAAGTGTGTGTGTGTGTGTGTGTGTGTGTGTGTGTGTGTGTGTGTGTGTGTCCTTGCAAATCCCTGTAACTCTGCTGAGTAATGAGAGAGGTTTAAAATAGTGAGTCAGTAGCTTTACTTCTCTCTCTCTTCTCTGCTTTAGCTCACGTCTGTGCTATCAAACAAACCCTGACAAGAGTGACCAATAAACTACATCACAACCATGACTTATGGCTAAGCTTCTGATTCATGCACACACACACATTTGCATCCTTTCTTAGTGCCTGCAGCTGTTTTCATCTCTGGGGAGCTTTGACACAACAGGAAAGATGACTGTTTAAAAAGTGTTGAGGTTGAAGTGTTGCAGGCGTGAGAGAGGGATACCAAACAAAGAAGGAAATGTGCAAAGCAGTGAAATTGCAGGAAGTGGAGCTCTCTATGGGGTAACAGCTGCAGGACAAAGAGGGAAATGCTAATAACAGCATGCTAATAGTCTGCAAGTACTGAAGCAGATGGGCTGCTGATGTTTAACTCTTAATAACAAGTGCTGTTAAACAGATATTGAGTTATTGAATCCCACTGCACCGTGAGATGGGACACAATATCAATATTTGCCAAAGAGACCTCAGAGAGACTATGTACTTGCACTGTTTCACTAATCAGGAGAAGATTTGTCTTGACTTTGCCAAGCAGCACCAACCTCCATTATTAATTTCTTCATTATTAATATCTCAGTTTGGATGGCACTGAGCTACAGTATAACTGAGTTCATTGTTGCTAATCTTGAACATGTTTGGCATGACATTCATTTCGGAGAGAGCTATAAATGGAGTCTGCTTTAGAAAAAGCCATTTCACCCACCATTTTTTGTAGCAAACCTACCGCGTTTTCGAATATGGGAGAAAAAAAAGCCTAAAACAAATAATTCTGAATAATATACACTGCGCTACAAATAATCCTTATGTGTACATGTCCTTCATGTTCTAATTTTAGTTAGAATGATATAACACTTGATATTTTAATTTACATCTATGGCAAGAACTCTTTTCAGGCTGCTGCGTTCTTTTCTTTCTGATTATTTTCTTTTTTCCCTTTGTATTCTGCTGTAACAGTATAAAAAAGACAATATACTGTGCATTTGTGCTCTGCTTTCCTGATTTAATTTACTATATATTCCATGAATAATTCACTGGAATGCACTAAGAATATGTTATTTTTCTGCCCAAATCCTCACTGTATTTCCAGGTTTGTATTAACATAGACACTTTAAAAGGTAATTGTCTCCCCTTTTTATTTCTAATCCCTATTGTTTACTGAGATGTTTTTAAAGCAGGTAAATACAGTATTTTTTGTCTTTGCAATAGACTGTAATCACTTTGAAATATTATCTTCCAATGTTAATGTTAATGAACATTTTTTGATTAAGGCAACATATGTTACATAATAAGGTACAACAGGGCCCTGAGGAAAAAAAGTGCTTTCTAGAAAAATACATATGTTTGTATTGAAAATATATGGAGCAACAGATTTTGTATGAAAATAATAATAATAATGATACATTATAATGTCTAAAATAATATTTGTTAACTCTTTAGCAGAGTTTGTACCATTTTCTGTTTATTTTCATGAATAAAATAATTTATTTTGTTCAATAAATATTCTGTAATTAAAATATAATAAAACTTTTATAATACAAATACAAATGTTAAAATACAGAAATAAAATAATTTTAAAATGTAAAGATTCTGAAAGCATTGAAGGAGATCCCATATAATTTAATATAGATTTACAGCAGGAACAACAAATTATATATTTTTTTTATGATATGATTAATAACATTTTTAAATATGATTTCATTTTTAAATATGGTTTCTTTCTAAACATGGTGATTATCTCTAAGATGGACACCCAACATAGTATATGATATCTATCATCTGAATCTAACAATGTCATGTCAATAAATGGAAAAGTCAGCCTTCTATTAATTATCATGTTAATTATTGTGCCTTTTAGCCCCACCAGCAGGTGTGCTTTTTACCCCAAATACCATACTTTTACATATTCTTTCGTTATTTAAAAACTGTTGCTTTAATTATCTTAAACAAAACTGAAAATCATTAGGAAGACCTTTGTCTCAAGATATCATTTGCTACTTAAATCTATAACATTTTTAAAAACAAGTATTAGATCATTCAAATATTAGATCAAGTAAGCACAGAATCGACTTTGCATTGCTGCCTGCGATAACGTCAAGGATAAGCCAAATTTGCACGTGTATCTTGAAAAGCGGATGTCTTGGAAAGTGCTACGCCACGTTTTTCTACCATCTAGTGGTTTAGAGGAAAATAATATTAAAGGCGCTTTTTACCCCGGGGCACCTTTAGACCCATTGTACCCTACAGTATATACATATATCACTACAGTGATATTTAACACATCTGTAATATTGTGTGAAAATATTTTGGCTTTTGGAGTTATCAATGGTATGTTAAAAGTAAACTGTTAATGCATTTAAATTTTTAAACCCTTTAAGTGTCACCCCCCATTTTTTAACATTAAAGTGCACTAACCAAACTTAAATTGTTATAATTCATGAATGCTTTGAATTACAGACATGATGTTGTACTCTTTTTTTAAGAAGACAATCTGTAGATTATTGCAGAAGAATCAATTCAAAATATTAAAAGTATCAAAAAGTTATACAAGTTTAAATTTACTGTAAAGAAAATGTACTGTACCAAATTTAAAAAACTGTATATAAAATAAACAAATAAACAAACATTTTACACAATATTTTTTTATTCAAAATTTCTATAAAATAAAGACTTAAAATGTCTAAATAAGTTATGTTCCAAATTTGAAGTTGATATTAAAAAAACTCTCCTAGGTTACATATGTAACGTCTCGGGTTAGGTATGTAACCTTAGTTCCCTGAGGGAACGAGACGCCGCGTCAGAAACGCTATGGGGAACGCCATTGGCGGGCAGCATTCTGAGTCATTGTCTAACAACCAATCGTACGACGGGAGTGACGTCATGGGCGCGGTGACGTCAGCGACCAGGAAGTATAAAGCACGTGCGTTTGAAGCCGGCGGCAGCTCTTTAGGAATGAAGCGAGCGCCGCAGGGTGCGGGAATTATGGTCCGTGACGCGGCGTCTCGTTCCCTCAGGGAACTAAGGTTACATACGTAACCCGAGACGTTCCCTTCCGGGAACTCGAGCCGCGTCAGAAACGCTATGGGGAACGAGATGTCAACGCCCCCATAATTTCCACGCCCTGCGCAGTGTCTGCTAAAACAGGGCGGAAGAAAGTTGTGTCTGGTGGTCCTTGCCAGAGCACGGAAAGAAGCCATTGTCTAGTATTCCACGGACAAGAGGGCTGTATGAACCTCGGCCCTCGGGCACACGAGGAAGGTATTAGACCCCTGTCTGGTCGCCAGCCAGAGCAAGAGGTACTCCTCGGCCCTCAGGCGCACAAGGAGTCTTAGTCCTTTGTCTGGGAATCGCCAGAACAAGAGGGACCGCAGTAACCGTTGTCTAGTGTTCCATGGACAAGAGGGTGTATGAGGTCCTCGGCCCTTAGGCACACGAGGACAGTGCACTCGACCTCCAAGAGTGTTCCTCTGCCCTCAGGCTCACGAGGAAAGTGATAGACCTCCGCGTGGTAGCCAGCCAGCGCAGGAGGCACTCCTCGGCCTTTGGGCACACGAGGAGTCTTAGTCTTTTGTCTGGGGTTCCGCCAGAACAAGAGGGACTGGATAAGCTCGGCCTGGTACTCCCGCCAGGACTCGAGGGAAGTAAGCCATTGTCTAGTATTCCACGGACAAGAGGGCTGTGTGGTCCTCGGCCGTCAGGCACACGAGGATATCATTCTCTACCGTTTAGAGGATGGCGAAAGGGACTTCTCTGCGCCCTGAGAAGTCTTCTCCTGGCTAAGGAAGGGCTGACTCTCTCAGACCTAGCCCTGCTAAGTCGAGAGGACGAACGAGCCTGGAGTGGCTCGGAGGTCGAGTTCGTAGAACCTGACGAACGTCAGGGGCGAGGACCAACCCGCAGCACTGCAGATGTCCTGGATTGGGACACCTGCCATGAGAGCTTTCGAGGCTGAGACGCCTCGAGTGGAGTGAGCCTTGATCCCCAGTGGAGATGGGAGACCAGAGGACTCATAGGCAGTAGAAATGGCATCTACGATCCATCTGCTGATAGTAGGCTTTGAAGCCGGATGCCCCCTTTTTGGGGGGCCGAAACAGACAAACAGTTGCTCTGTTTTATGCCACACGGCAGCTCTGTGGATGTATGCGTCCAGCGCTCTAACTGGACACATACAATTATACTTCCTATGGTCGCTCTCCAGGAATGGAGGAGGATAAAACGCCTGAAGCGTAATAGGCTGAGGTGCTAGGGACGGGACCTTGGGAACGTACCCAACACTCGGGTAGAGGAATGCTTTCGCCATACCGGGAGCAAACTAAATGTGAGAGGAGGCCACCGAAAGGGCCTGCAGGTCCCCCACTCTCTTTAGGGAGGTGAGCGCTAGCAGCAGCGCTGCCTTTATGGTAAGCAAGCGATCTGAGATCTCCTCTATGGGCTCAAATGGAGGCGTACAAAGGGCTTCTAGCACCACTGCCAGGTCCCACGTGGGGACCCTCGGTTTCACTCGAGGCCTCAACCTGAGTGCACCGGAGGAAACGTACGACCAGGGGGTGTCTGCCCACTGAGAGGCCACCGTGAAGGGTGTGGAAGGCAGATATAGCCGCCACATACACCTTCAGAGTGGAGTGAGCTAGCCCCGCGGAAAGACGAGTTTGTAGGAACTCCAGTACTGTATCTATTGAGCAGTTAACTGGGTCTAAGTTGTGTTCTTGACACCATACAACAAACAGGTTCCACTTAAGGCTGTATAGTTTCCTCGTAGAGGGAGCTCTGGATTGAAGAAGGGTCTCAACAACCTCGGTTGAGAGACCAGCTTCTATGAGTTGCGCCCCCTCAGGGGCCATACCCATAACTTCCACCTCTCTGGGTGGGGGTGGTAGATCGCGCCCCCAGCCTGAGAGAGAAGGTCCCTCCTGACAGGAATCTCCCATGGAGAGCCGTCGAGGAGGGCGATTAGGTCCGAGAACCATACTCGGGCCGGCCAGTACGGGGCTACTAGCAACAGCCGCACTTGATGCCGGCGGACCCTTTCCAGAACTCCCGGGAGCAGAGCGATCGGGGGAAAAGCGTACAGACGCAGCCTCGGCCACGTCTGTACAATGGCATCCAGCCCAAGAGGAGCTGGAGGAACTAGAGAGTACCAGAGGGGACATTGCGATGTCTCTTGAGTCACAAAGAGGTCCACCTGAGCCTGGCCAAACACTCTCCAGATCTGCTTCACCACTTCTGGGTGAAGCATCCATTCCCCAGGCCTCGGCCCCTGCCTCGACAGATGTCCAGGAATGTGGACTGCCCTCAGGGAGAGGAGTTTTCCTTGAGACCACAGGAGGATCCGGTACGCCAGCTTGTATAAGGGGCGTGAGCGGACACCTCCTTGATGGTTTATGTAATAAACTGCAGTGCTGTCTGTTTTTTCTCTCATTACGGACCAGCACGTGACGGTTCCTGAGGTCTGGAAGGAAACTACTCAGGGCCTGAAACACAGCCAACATCTCTAGGCAATTTATGTGCCATGAGAGGCAGTGAGTGCTCCACAGGCCTTGGGCTGAGCGGCCACTCATGACCGCTCCCCATCCAGTGAGGGATGCATCCGTCGCTAGCGTGACGCGGCGACAAGGAGCTCCCAGAACCGGAACCTGAGAGAGGAACCAGGGTTTCTTCCACATGGCCAAGACACGTAGGCAGCGCTGCGTGACCTTGATCTTGCAGAATGGGTTTCCCCTCGGGGAGAACCCCCTGGTTTTGAGCCACCACTGCAGTGGTCTCATGTACAGCAGACCAGAAGGTATCACGTTGGATGCTGCTGCCATAAGACCTAACAGTACTTGGAACTGTTTGACAGTGAGTGACAGGCCTAGCTTGACCGCATTTACTGCAGTAAGGATCGACTCAATCCGAGCAGGTGACATTCGTGCCTGCATCGTGGTCGAATCCCAAATTACACCTAGATAAGTGGTCTTCTGTAATGGAGAGAGCACACTTTTCTTGGCGTTGAGTGTCAACCCCAACTCTTTCATGTGAGCGAGCACAACACCTCGATGTTGAACCACTAGCTGTTCCGAACTGGCTAGGATCAGCCAGTCGTCTATGTAGTTGAGTATGCGGATGCCCTGGAGTCGCAGAGGAGCCAGAGCAGCATCCACACACTTTGTGAAAGTTCGGGGTGAGAGAGCTAGGCCGAAAGGAAGCACTCTGTATTGGTAAGCTTTGCCCCTGAAAGCAAACCTGAGAAACTTCCTGTGTTGTGGAAGGATGGAGACGTGAAAGTATGCGTCCTTTAGATCTATCGTGACAAACCAGTCCTCGGACTTGATCTGAGACACGACCTGTTTGACAGTCAGCATCTTGAACTTCAGCTTTTTGACTGAGCGGTTCAGTTGCCTGAGATCTAAAATGGGCCGAAGTCCTCCATCCTTCTTGGGAACAATGAAGTACCGGCTGTAGAACCCGGACTCTCTGTACTGTGGAGGGACCACCTCGATGGCCTCCTTCCTCAGGAGAGTTTCTACTTCTTGCTCCATTACCAGACCCTGCTCGGGGTTCACCAGAGTTGGGAACACTCCGCTGAAAGGTGGTGGCTTGGTGCCGAATCGAATGCAATACCCTTTCTCTACAGTGCGCAGGACCCACGTAGAAATATTCGGCAGTAGTTTCCACGCTGCCAGAAATTCTACTAAGGGAACGAGGCTGGCTGGCGAGGCTGGCTTCTGGATTTATTTGAGGAACTAATTCGGTGACCTGTAACAGCGTACTGGCAGGATGCACCTGAACTAGTTTCTCTGAGGACCCCCGTAGGGGTTGCGAACTCTCCAGGTCCGCTACGTTTCCGGGCGGAAGAGCTAGAGAATACTGTTCGCGGGAGACTGCCGCGCCCTGTAACACTGGCAGGGTTAGCTGACAAATCTCCTGAGGGCCCCGAGGGGGTTTGGTGACCATAAACTGTGGTGCAACGCAAACCCCCTCGAGAGGGGCTGCCCTCATCGGCCCTGAGACACAACCGTCAGGGCCGTTTAGCCGAGGACCTCTTAGATTGGAGGACGACCCTCAGGTCAGGCCTCTTCTTCGAGGCCAGCGGTTGTGGTGGTTCAGGGCTCTCCACATCAACCTCCTCGGAGGAAGATAGAAGAAGCCCTGAAATCTCCTCCTGGGGGAAGAAACCGCAGTGCGGGCTTCCACATCCAGGAGGAGATCGCTCGTTCCGCTGAGAGAGGGCGGAGATAGGGGTTTACCCGTCTCCATACCCTCCAGCAGATCGAGCTGTGAACCCCACGAGTGCAGCCACCGCTCCGCCTCGGCGGAAGCGGGGCCAGACCCACGGGGCGCGCTGGTGAAAGCCCCCTCCTTGAAGAGGGCTTTCCGGGAACGGAGCACCCGCAGTGGAAGACGCTCACACGAGACAGTCAGCCCTTTTCGAGGGCTGACTGTGCGTGCCCCGCTCCCAAGCAGACTACACATAGACTGTGGGTGTCCCCACCAGCAATAAAACGCTGGCAGGGAGGAACACACCGTCTATGTGGCTGCTGAACCGCTAAAACTTTCTTTCCCCTTTTTAAAGTTGCCATCTGCTCAAAATAAATGTGTGCAATTGGCACAGAAAAACAGCAGAATGACAGACAGACAGACACAGAACGCTCTCGCTGAATGAAAAAAAGCTGCCGCCGGCTTCAAACGCACGTGCTTTATACTTCCTGGTCGCTGACGTCACCGCGCCCGTGACGTCACTCCCGTCGTATGATTGGTTGTTAGACAATGACTCAGAATGCTGCCCGCCAATGGCGTTCCCCATAGCGTTTCTGACGCGGCTCGAGTTCCCGGAAGGGAACCCTAGTTCCCCTAGGGAATGAGAGCTACGTCCGGAAATGCTATGGGGAACGTCTTAAGCGTGACACGCTCTGAAACACGTGTGTAATCCGACCAACGGGAAAGCAAAACGTCATCACGTCGGTGACGTTGATGACGTCAGACCAGGAAGCTATAAAAGTACATGGGCACAAGCGATCGGCAGCTTCTGATTGGCTGAAGCAGCGCGATGCAGAGGTGCCGGAAGTATGGCTCGAGACACAGCTCTCGTTCCCTAGGGGAACTAGGGTTACATACGTAATCTAGGAGAGTTCCCCACCGGGACATCAAGCTGCGTCCGAAAATGCTATGGGGAATAATATGCCCACGCTGCCAGACTTGCAAGCCTCTGCTTAGGGTGTCCGAGAACCACTAGAGCGAGAGTACGGCAGAGCCTGGAGTTGGCCGAATGTTGAGGCCATAGAACTTGACAAATGTGAGAGGCGTGGACCATCCCGCAGCGTTACAGATGTCAGACAAGGAAACGCCTGACAAAAAGGCCTTAGAGACAGCCATACTCCTAGTGGAGTGAGCCTTGATCCCCAAAGGAGTGGGGAGGTCAGAGGACTCGTAAGCCATAGAAATGGCCTCCACTATCCATCTATGAAGGGTCCGCTTAGAGGCGGGGAGCCCTTTCTTATAAGTACCGTAGCATACAAGCAATTGGTCAGATTTTCTCCACAGGGCAGCACTGGACGCACACAATTAAGCTTCTCTTGGTCTGAGTCCTGAAAGGGAGGAGGACAGAAGGCTTCCTTGGCAAGGTCTGTACCATAGCATCCAGTCCCAGAGGAGCTGGATGACTCAGAGAGAACCAAAGGGGACATTGTGTCGTCTCCTGGGTCGCAAAGAGATCCACTTGGGCTTTCCCAAACTTGCTCCAGATGACTTCCACCACCTCGGGGTGGAGTCTCCATTCCCCGGGCCTCAGCCCCTGCCTCGACAGGACGTCTGCTCCCATATTGAGAGGTCCAGGGATATGAACTGCTCTGAGCGAGAGGAGTTTCCCCTGAGACCACACAAAGATCTGGTGTGCCAGCTTGTATAAGGGGCACGAACGCAGACCTCCTTGGTGGTTGATGTATGAGACCACCACTGTACTGTCGGTGCAAACTAGCACATGGCGATCTCTCAGATGTGGAAGAAAGCGTTTCAAAGCCTGAAACACGGCCAGCATCTCCAAGCAATTGATGTGCCAATAGAGATGGCGACCACTCCACAGCCAGCGGGCTGAGTGGCCACTCATGACCGCCCCCCACCCTGTTAAGGAAGCATCCAATCGCTAGCGTTGCGCGGCAAGTCGGAATTCCTAATGCTGGGCCTTGAGACAGAAACCAAGGGTCCTTCCACATGTCTAAGGCATGAAGGCAGCGCTGCGTGACCGTGATCATGCGAAACGGATTTCCCCTCGGGGAGATTCCCTTGGTTTTGAGCCACCACTGTAGGGGCCTCATGTATAGCAGGCCAAGAGGCATGACGTTGGACGCTGCTGCCATGAGCCCCATAAGTACTTGAAACTGTTTTACAGTGAGTGACCTGCCTTCTCTGACTCTCCTGACTGCGGAAAGGATCGACTCGATATGAGCAGGGGACATTCGTGCCTGCATCGTGGTCGAATCCCAAACCATGCCTAGATAAGTAGTTCTCTGCACTGGAGATAGCACACTTTTCTTGGCGTTCAGTCGTAACCCCAACTCTTTCATGTGGGCTAGCACAGCATCTCGATGTTGTGCTGCCATGAGATCGGACTGGGCTAAAATCAGCCAGTCGTCGATATAGTTCAGGATGAGAATGCCCTGGAGCCTCAGCTTCACAAGAGCAGCATCCATGCATTTGGTAAAAGTGCGGGGTGAGAGAGCCACACCCAAAGGAAGTACCCGATATTGGTAAGCTTCGCCCCCAAAAGCGAACCACAGGAACTTCCTGTGCTGAGGAAGGATGGAGATATGGAAGTACGCGTCTTTGAGATCTATGGTGACAAACCAGTCCTCGGATTTGATCTGCTGAACGACTTGTTTTACAGTCAACATTTTGAACGCTAGGCGCATGACTGCGCGGTTCAGAACTCTGAAATCTAGAAAAGGACGCAGCCCCCCATCCTTCTTGGACACTATGAAGTACCGGCTGTAGAACCCAGATTCTCTGTGAAGAGGAAGAACCACCTCGATGGCCTCCTTCCTCAAGAGTGTTTTTACTTCTTGTTCTAATACCGGAGCCTGCTCGTGTCCCACTACAGTGGGAAGAACCCCACAAAATCGTGGTGGTGGTGCACCGAACTGGATGCTGTGACCTTTTTCTATAGTACGCAGGACCCACTTTGAGACTCCTGGCAGATGCTTCCACGCTGCTAGGTAATCTACTAAGGGAATCAGCCTCTCGAGGCTGACCTCCGGTGTTTTTAGGGTGGCTGGAGTGATGCCCTGAAGCGGATGACCGGCAGGAGTGGACCGCCCCAGCCTTTTGAAGGACCCCCTCAGGGGTAGCGCGCTGTGCAGGTCCCCTGGTAAAGGGGGGAACACTGCACAGGAAGCTCGCTGGGAACCGCTGTGTTTTGGGATGGTAGCAGAGGCAACAGGTTGGTTCCTTGGGGGCACTGGGGAGAGACGGGTTCCGTGTGATGAGGAAAACTCCGCTCTTCCCCAGAGGGGCGCCCGTCTCCATATCCGCCACCAGATCCATCTGCGAACCCCACGATCGCAGCCGGCGCCGAAGCGGGACCGGAACCGCGGGGGGTAGACACGAGGGCTCCCTCCGCAAAGAGAGCCCTCCGTGCGGACCGACATGCGTTCGCAGTGCGGACAGCCAGCCCCCTCAGGTCTGACTCCGCATGCCTCGCTCCCAAACATGCAACTCAAAGATCGTGTGTGTCCCCACCCGTAATGAAGCGAGGGCAGGGAGGCACACACAATCTAAACTGCTACTTATCCCTCTTTGACATTCTTTTTTAGACGTGTCTCTCTCAAAATAAAGTAGTGCAAACTGGCACTGAAAAACAGAGAGACATAGGACACACACAGAGCGCTGCTGAAAGACAGAAGCTGCCGATCACTTGTGCCCATGTGCTTTTATAGCTTCCTGGTCTGACGTCATCGACGTCACCGACGTGATGACGTTTCACTTTCCCGTTGGTTGGATTACACACGTGTTTCAGAGCGTGTCACGCTAAAGACGTTCCCCATAGTGTTTTCGGACGCAGCTTGAGTTCCCGGTGGGGAAATGGAGGTTCCTGTGAGAGTTTATTTAGGATGTTATACCACAAACAGCCACTTGGTGCCATCAAATACTCCATGTCAATATTACTTCTTTCACGAAATACCACAAACCACCTAAAATGGAAACTTGAAACTTAGACCTTTCCGACAATATGTATTTTTATCAAGATTATAAAAAGTTTTCATTCTAAAAAAACATAATACATTTTGTATTATGACATTTGACACCGCTCACTAAGAAGAAGGAGACTGCTAAAATATTTTAAAGTACAATTTCTATGGTAACTGATTTCAAAATGGTTTTCACAGGATGAATTTTAAGGTTTTAATCTTTCAAATGATACTCGTAAACCCGGTTGCACCCGGTGGCAGTTTGTGGTACTGTATAACCTCCGAAATAAAATCTCACAGGAAACTTATTTGGAAATAAGGCTATAATTTTATAGCAATTTTGGATTCAACAATAATTTGTAAAATATTTATTTTATATGGTCAAGAAATTGTTTTCACAACATTTTTTTGACTTCTCTAATTAAACAAGACATATTTACGGCACCCCATATTCATTTCTTGGCTGGTTCGCTTCAACAGTTAGCCCCAGCTGGTACTACATTTAATCATTTAACAGATGCTTTTATCCAAAGTGTCCTACAAATGAGGAACATCACAAGCAATAAATCAAACATGAGTCAACATTCTCAAAGTTTAAGAGTGCCAAATTACAAGAGTAAGTATGAGTACAACAAAATGAGAAGTTTAGGTAACACTTTACAATAAGGTGTCATTTGTTATCATTAGAAAATGTATTAACTTACATGAATGAACAATGAACAACATATTTATTACACTATTTTTGAAATCTTTGTTAATGTTAGTTAATAAAATACAGTTTTGGTTGTTTGGTTATGTTAGTTCACAGTGCATTTGGTTATGTTAGTTCACAGTACAACTAATGTTAACAAACACAACTTGATTTAATAGTGCATAAATAAATGCTTAATTAACATTATCTAAGATTAATAAATGCCGATGTATTGTTCATTCTTAGTTCATGTTAAATAATGTTAACTAATGAACCTTATGTTAAAGTAACATGTCCAACTTTGCACTTAAGTTTATGATTTTCACATAATTATTGCTCAGCATGCTTTAGATAGATAGACAGATTTTCTTCCTTTGTTTGCTGTCATCTGATGTTTGGTTTTGGAGGTGGTTTGGATTTGTCACATATGGCTTACATTGAACTGCGTGAATTGCGTGAAACACCTGACAAATGGCCATAAACATCTTTCTTCTGCATTGTCCAAATTCTCAGTTTTGGATCATTTCTTTCCATCACTTTTCTCCTCCCATTTTATCTAGCACTTACACTCAGTGTGTGGCATAAATCCTCTTGGTTTGAGGGCCCATTGAAAGCTGTGAGATGCAATCTCCCACACCTTGTCTTGTTTTTGTTATTTTACAAGGGAAACAAAGACACAAACTTCACACACCTCCACACCAATTTCACACCTGAACTATGACCACTGTGTGCGAAAGAACCGCCCCTGTTGTGACTGAGTGAGAGTTATCTTGTTAAAACGTTAGAAGGGGAGTGAACAAATAACATAATGTTTACAACAACAGTAACAAACCGTCTACTGGTAAAATTGCAAAAAGAAGAGAATTGATGTGCAGACTGACCTTCAGTGTTGTCATTTTCTTTCCATCTGTATCTGTCAGTGACACATTTTACAAAACTCATTCTGAATATCTGGAAAGTCTGAACTTGAAGAATTGGTGTCAAAGCGTAGAGATTTGTTTTGGACAGTTTATACAATGTATTCAAGACTTTTTCAAAAAGCTTGGTCGGAATGCAGTTGCCTTGGTGGAAACTAAGGGAATCCATTATCCGAATAGATATTCAAGAGCAGGATACTTGTATTATGTTCTGACAGCGCTGAGGTCAGAAACAGAGAGCCCAACATCTCCCACAAGCACTAAGGTGTCATGAACTGTGAGAAATACCTTCTTAATTGGATGTCTGGTGAAATTTCCATGTAACCAGAAAAGAAGCGAGAGGGAGTTATTAAAGCTAAAGCAGAAGGAGAAATTCAGGGCCATTTGAAAAATATAAGCCAAGAATACCCATAATGCCCTGGGGATGTGAGTTGACCTCTAGCTTCATTTGCATACAAGCACAAGTTGGCATCCATGGTAACAAGCTGACAGGGACTTGGGGCTTGAGTCAAGATATTAATAATGGTGCTTGTGCTGCTTGGTGAAGTGAAAGAAGAATCTTTTTTCTATTGATTAGTTTTAAGTAGTCTTTCTGAGGTACATGGAAAATATTGAGACTGTCCCCACTGTAGTGGAACTCAATAACTCCAATATTTTACTGTACCTTATATTCTGAGTTAGTTGCCCATCTACAGTAGTTCCAAAACAAACAAATGAAAGATATTAATGACTCATGACAAAAGTCTAAAAAGATATATGTATCAGTGCTACTAAAATAAAATAAAACAAAACATAACAATAAAAAGTTATGGCCATTTGTAAGTATTCTACATTTTGGTGAATTGGTGGCAAATTCATATGCATTCATACAATTTTTGAACAATCTGCTTACGTCCCACTGACAATTTTTAGACTTTTTCTAAAAATCGTTTCTGTATGAATAACTTCATTGGGTTGACAAATATAGCATATGTATGAAAAATGAATTAGATCAGAATAATAATCCAATTTCCTTCAAGAGGGAAATATATTATGCATAATATACAGTATATTGATTTGTGGGAGTTGCTCAGCTGGAGCATGTAGCCATCTTTGTTTCACAAATTATTTTATTTTTATTTATTTATTTATTTTTTATTTAGAGCCAATTACCTGATTACCAAATATAATGTAATTTTTAAGATCACAAACAAACATTTTGTCGAAATATACAGTATGACTAGTTTTGAAAGGTTGTTAATACATTAACATAGTTTACTGTGGCATACTATTGTACTTAACACACTTTCTTTAATTCAACTTCGGTAACACTTTATAATAATGTTCAGTTGTAAGTCTTTTATAAGTGTTTAGTTAATGATGAAATAATCATTTACAAAACATTCACAAATGATTACTAAGTGATATGCTAACAAGTCATTTACAAATTAATTTACAAGTAATTAGTTAATGGTGAACTAATTATTTACAAAACATGACTATGTGTTTATAAATTATGAAGTGATATGTTCATTTATTGTAAGTACTATGCTAACGTTTTACCCATCTGTCGTAAATTATCAGAAAAAAATGGCATATCATGAAATAATCAAACAGATCCTTAGTAAATGGTTAAAAATTACTCGTTAACCCCTTAACTGTCACCCCCTTTTTAAAGTTTATCCAAACATAAATTGTAATTCATGAACACTTTGGATCTAAGGTAGGTCTCTTTTTAAAGAAAACAATCAGCAGATTACTGCAGAAGCGGAATTAAAAAAAAGTATTAACAAATTACAGAAGTTTAAATTTACTGTAAAGAGAATACACTATACAATTTTTATTATATTTTATATAAAATACATTGTACATAACAGGTTTTATCCTAAATTTGATATCAATTTGAAGTCTTACATCTAAATAAGTTATTCCAAATTTGAAGTTGATATGAAAAAAATGAGGTTCCTGTGAAAGTTTGTTTAGGGTGTTATAAAATTCTAAATAACTGTCACAAATGCGGTCTCTGTGGCTCCCTCTAACCAACGTCAGCGGGAACCTTCACCTGAGTTCTAAAAAAGACTACATTACCCAGCATCCCCGTACCTAGGACGCTCACTTCCGGTTCCGGGTCTCCCGGGTCACTTCCTGTTTGTCGGCCATTTATAGAGCTCCACGCTGGCTGTTTCCTTGCGAAGTTTTGTTGAGCCATGCTACCAATCCTGAGCGTTTTCTCTGACTGTCTACCTGTTGCCGACCGGACTGTTAAACGTGTGTGTGAACTCTTGCTGCCTGCCTTTTACCGACCTTTGCCTGTTCCACGGATTACCCCCTTTGATCGCCGCCAGCCCCGATCCATTGCCTGGACTCTGACTCATCTTATCGGTTTGTCTTCACCACACCAGTCTGCTGTCATTGAAACTCGCCTGTATACTCTGTCTGTATATAATAAACTGTTGCATATGGATCCTACGTCTCCGGATCAGTCTATGGCCGCGTTACAATAACCTTAATTCATACACTACATGGTGCATAAGTACATAGTGAAAAAGTGCAGAGTGTATAGCGCGTCATTTGGGGCGCAGCTCATGTTTGCCAAAGTAAACATCTTTACCCACACAGTCAGCACTTACATTGCAGTACACACTACAAAGTATTCAAAAGCTGTTGATGAATAAATAATGAATAAATCATTTACAAATCTTTTTGCATCCCCTAATCTAAAGTGTAAACTACTCATCAGTTGTAAATGTTTTACAAACCTGGCGGTTCCAGGTTGTGTGGGCATCAGGTGGGTATACACACTGGGCGAAAGACCTTTGGATAATGAGTAAAACATTTACAACTGATGAATTGTTTACACTTTAGATTTGTAAATGATTTATTCATGATGTGATCTTCAGTAAAGGATAAACATTTAAATGATTGATATCTTAATTATTTTTAAGTGACAAATAATATATTAACTAGTAACGTATTAACCACTTACAAAGGATCTGTTTGATTATTTCATGATATGCTATTTTTTAAGATAAATTAAGACAGATTTGTAAATTGTTAGCCTATTACTTATTAATCATTTGTAAATGTATAATCATGTTTTGTAAATTATTAGTTCATCATTATCTAATCACTTGTAAATGATTTATAACTTAATCTACAAAACATATATAAAAATACTAACATATCACTTATTAATCACTTATGAATGCATAGTGATGTTTTGTAAATGATTAGTTCATCATTAACTAATTACTTGTAAATGAATTAGCAAAACATACGCAAATTGTTATCATATCACTTATTTATGAATGTTTTGCAAATCATTATTTTATCATTAACTAGCCACTTATAAATTACTTACAACTGAACGTTATTATAAAGTGTTTGGTTTAGGGATGGGGTTTGATTTACAAATCACATTTTACAAATTCATATGAAATTTTCACCACGTATTATTTACATTTTTTTTATATAAAAATGGGCTGAATTCTTTGATCGTTGCTGTGTTACACTGTTAGTGATAGTTCACTTTGTAGAATTCAAAGCAAAATCAGTTTTAGTTTTTTGAATCAACTTTTTATAATCAGTATGTAATCTAATCTGGGTATACACAGATGAACTCTGTAAATCTAACACATTGTAATATTAAAAATATGTACACTGCTACTTTCAGCCAGAAAGGTTAATTGTATGTTAGGTGTCCACTAAACACGAATTGGTAAGTTCAGAAGTAATCAGCTCCTGCTGTGTGCCATAAACGTCTGCTGATGGTTTAGTGCCCTCGGGTTAGAGTGGAAATGCTGACCCGTCTTCTCCTGAGTAATCGTCTTATTAAACAGCAGGGCTAGCAGCACAGACCTCAGCACACCATCACCTCTGACTTCACCTTTTTGCTTTCATCTGTCTCTGATTGACATGATTTTGATAGAAGATACTGACTGTGAACTCAGAAGAGATAATGCTTGAAATTGGTTGAATTTGTACATGTATAGTACACTTACATTCCAAGTATTTACACAAGTCATACAAATATGAACAGTCAAGAAATATTCTTTAATAAATCCTACATTTCTACTAGTTCTTACTGCATGGGTGTTCATGATCCAACCTGATCTCATGACGAAAGCATACCTGTGGGAACTATGTACCCAGTGGCGGTTCTAGACAAATTTGACTAGGGGGGCCAAGAAGGGGCCAGTGTTTAACCAGAGGGGCACATTAAAAAAATGACAACAAATGATAATTAAAGATTATAAACTTTATTTTACTTTAAAACCATACAAACATTTTAGGGATGCTCATATTGACCGTTCAACCGTTAACCGACAGTAAGAATTTTAACCGATTTTTACTATAAGTTAAACGGTTTTAATTTTTTTTAAGTTTGCTGCATGGTGAAAGAAAAAAATAATGTTTACTCACGGGCGCGTGTCGACACGTGCAGTGCGGCTGTTTAGACATATTTTGATGAGTAAGCACCTGCTTTACCTTCTCTTAGTTTGTGTAACTGATGTAGTAGCCTAAATGCTGCACGATAGCAATGGCGATGTTGCGTTATCAGAGAGTGAATCCGTGAATAAATTAATTCAAATTCTGAATTAATTATAGTCTTAAAAGTGCGCGCTCCCCTTACAATCACTGGAAAGCTGTCACTCATACATTACTGTAGTTCATGGCAATCTCTCAAAGTTGATAAAAGGTAATAAAATCACATTTACACAGTACAATTAATCTCTTATTTACATCATGTCTACACTTTCTTTGTTTTAATGAGACAGTTCTCAGAGGTGTAGAATTTCAGCAGAACTGAACCGGAACTTTAAGTGGTGAGTGGATCGTAACATAGCTGCCTCTGATTGGCCACTGCGATAATGACATCAACAGAAATGTCTGTGATTGGCTATTGAACGCTGTGAGAACACGTTTATCCACATATGACCAGTGGATGAAAAGACCCCAACCGCAAATTGAAATGATTTTTGTGATGTGTTTTTGTCGCGGATCTAAGAGTTAACAGACAGCGTCCCAGTCTATCCGTACAGCATGTCGACATAAGTAAAAACTAGGTACACTGAGGGATAGGCTGGCCTGCTATATATTTTTATGTCCAACGAGAAGAATAAGAACGGTACCGTTCTTCAAAGTGCATAGAAAGATTTCAGTGTGTTTTAGTTTTGTCATCTTAATTAGGTAGTTATTTAATTTATAAATATTTAGTGTAGGCCTGTTTAAATTATTCTTTTTCTTTTCATTCTGATTTTCTCTGTTCTCAGAAGCGCAGCTGATGCGTGATAATTTGAGTATATGAATGCAGTTTTTGTTGTTGCTCTGTATGCTGCTGTTTGCACGTTAAAATAAAACATTTGCTTGTATTTATGTATCATCACAGATAATCGTGCATTCTATTTTTTTATTTTAAACAAGTTTATTATTCTAATTGTATCAGTTAAGGTTAATGTTCGGATAATGAGCAGCGGTTGTCGGTCAGGAAAATTAACTGAAATGAGCATCCCTAAAACATTTATTTTGTACAGGAGTGAGTGCAGGTGCAAAAGAGGTAAGGCCATAAAAAATGATAAATGCAGTACAGGGTACAAATACAGTGTGTCAATTCAATGTGAACAAAACTCCAGGGTACAACAAAGGGTACAACATTTTTGTTTACTGGGGCAAAAAAGGACGCTATGTCCCTTCCTCGTTTCATGATAACTATTAGAATAAGAAGAAATTTAGGGGCATGCATTGCCTTTCGTTTTTTGCTTAGATATGATTTTCTGTGAAGTTTTTGGTAGCACTTTACAATAAGGTTCGTTGGTCAACATTAGTTAACTACATATAGTTCACATGAACTAATAATGAACTGCACGTATACAGCATTAATTAATCTTTGTTAATGTTAATTTCAACATTTACTAATACTTTATTAAATTCTTGTTAACATTAGTTCATGCACTGTGAACTAACATGAACAATGAACAGCTGTATATTTTTATTAACTAATGTTAACAAAGATTTTACAAAGCCATTTACAAACTTGATTTAATTATCAGTGTGAAAAACAAAAGTAACACGGTTATGTGAAAGAAAGTCACTCACGAAATGAAATTGTTTTGCTTACCTTCGACTCTTGCAACAGGAGAAATAAATCGTAGCTCCTCTATCCAAGAGTAGTTCTAATTTTTGCTGCAGTGTTTGTGTGCGCCGCTCTAATTTACCCATGTTAGTAGAACGATGCGTCGCATTAGTTCCGCTTTTGGCGCTCGTGTGTAAAATCATAATTAATTAATACTTTTTTATTTGGTCAGCACGGGGGGGCCACAGGGGTGGCCAAGGACATGTCTACAGGGGCACGGGCCTCCCTTGGCCTCCGTGTAGAACCGCCACTGTATGTACCGCCATGTACGTTTTGTGACATATTCAATGTGAAATGTCCAGTGAGTGACGCTAAAAGAGTGTTTTTTTGTTTTTTCCGGAACAGATGAATGTACATATGTTTTATGTGATGTTGTTTCTGTACTTGTCACTGCAGTTCTAACGAAATGTCAGTTGAGTGGCGCTATCACTCTAATGCTCCGTGACATTTTAAAATAATGTACCATCTGCACTACACCTAAACCCAAAAAATATGAACAAAAGTGATTGTGACGTAAAAACGCAATCACAAACATGCCATTTTAGCTTGTTTTTCAATCACTTTCAATCAGTCTCTTTCATCGCGAGTCATGTTTTTCAAAATATTTATACCCAAGGATTCCAGTCTGGATGAGCTACCGAGCAAGCTCATGTCCAGAAAGCGAAACATATAGAGCTGCAATCATAACTGTATGAAAACTATTACATGCTCGCAGTTTTACTGCCTCTAGAGTTCATTTCTGTTGGAAACTGCAGTGATATGTCCTTATTGGTATGTTTTCGTCATTAGATCAGGTAGCAATTATCTCTGTATTTGTGAATATCATATTTACAAGACTAAAATCCATGCAACATTCAAATAAATTAATTATTTTTATTTATGAATACATGAATACAAGCACATCTGTTCTTTTTTATGTGGTTGATTCTTCAGTGAGATACATTAAAAGAAAATACAAGTTGGTCATCATGATATCATCCATTATGTATGTGTTTATCACTAGTTTCATCCTTTTTTTTCCTCTTGAAAGATAAAATCCTTTATCGCATTCTGTCCTCTACCTCCTCTAACAGCTTCCTGTTTTTTTCTGACAGATTTGGTAAATAACAGTAACCATGGCTAATTGAAAAGCTGATTAATATTTAATATTGTCTTGGCAGAATCCAGCCAGCTGTCCTTTTCCAAATCGCTCATGGTGTCCCTCGGTACAGGAATGACCTTCACGGCCAACTACCCATGACACTCATTTGTCCTTTTCTATTCCCATTGCCTTCTTTAATGTGCTTTCAGTCAACAAAAATTCAAAATTCACTGTTTACTTGATGCACATTCCTGGCCTGATTGTGTGGGAATCACTAATACATGTTATTCCAAAGGAAATGCTTGTCTTTGATTAATTTTAATCAAAAAGCAATAATGCTCTTCTACTGAAATAACTTTCCATTAGGCTGCAGGGGCTGGTTCACGAGTTCACGCTTACATATAATTAGCCGGAGTATTGTAATGCATATTTGGCATGCTGTCCGGAGAAAGGCTCTGCGTTCAGAAGTGGCCCGAACCCAGAGTACCCCCCGAATGGGAGTAGTGAGAACTCGGAGTGAAGAGATGGGATGGTGGAGGCATACTGATAAACCGTAAAATGGATAGAGGTGAGTCAGCTGTATTTAAACCTACAGCGTTGATTGACTTGAGTGAGCTCCTCTTGTGATTGTTAGGCTAGGTATCTGACACACTCTTCCCGAACCTTGTTAATGAAACATCATTTAAATTAGCAAAAAAAGCATTTAACTTTTTAAAGGTAATAGCTAACAGCTATTAGTGAACTGTAAAGCCTAAGTACTGTGGTCTGACTCTGGTATGTAACAGGCACTTTTCATGATCCAAAATAAAATAAAATAAAATAAAATAAAATAAAATAAAATAAAATAAAATAAAATAAAATAAAATAAAATAAAATAAAATAAAATAAAATAAAATAAAATAAAATAAAATAAAATAAAATAAAAAAATAAAATAAAATAAAATAAAATAAAATAAAATAAAATAAAATAAAATAAAATAAAATAATAAACTTTAGGTCTCTCCTCACATACCCTGAATAGTAATTGTACTACAAGACTAATGTTAACCCAAAAATAAAACTGAATAGAAAAAAGACCTTAGTTCATCTTCAGAACACAAATTAAGATATTTTTTATGAAATCTGTGAGCTTTTGAACCTGCATAGACAGAAACACAACTACCATGTTGAAGGCTCAGAAATGTAGTAAGGAAATTAATAAAATAGTCCACATAGTTTAGCTGTAATTTCATGAAGCTACGAGAATACATTTGGGGCACAAAGTAAACAAAAATAATGACTTCTTTTCAACAATTTCTTCTACATTCAACAACTTTCCTGTCAGTCTTTGATGCATGTTTATGACGTGTGCGGTGCTGCTGACACAGGAGTTGGCACATAGAAGAAGAATATGGATGTGCCGCCCCCTGTTCCGTCAGAAAGCTCTCGGATTTCATCCAAAATATCTTAATTTGTGTTCTGAAGATGAACAAAGGTCTTATGTGTTTGGAACGACATGATGATTCATTTTTGGGTGAACTATCCCTTTAATTCAGAGTATATAAAATCATAAAATGTCAACTACACTTATACATTATGACACACTGTAATTTACAAAATAGTAAATAGTAACCCATATTGTTACTTTGCAAAAAATGATTTGTGTACACATATATATTAAATATGCTTTGCACTTATGAGGTAAGTAAATACATATAGCACTTTTACCAATAGGTTTTTTTTTTTCTCTCTGTTAAAATCCTTAATTTTTATTGCAACTCTGTTCTGTTGTATTTTTAGCTTGGTTGTTTTGTTGTGTTGTCAAACCCTGGGGCACCATAGTAAAACACTTATTCATTCACTGAAATCGGTCGAGTGGTTTTCGAGTTACAACTCCTACTTATCCTAGCACAGACTCTAGCACCATGTTGCCGCCCCCACTCTCCACTACTAAAAGCAGCGATAGCCATAGAGTTTTTTTCATGGACAACTTTAACTTGAGTTATTTTCCATAAAGATATCTTGACTTGTACTCAAGAATGACATGGACTACTTTTATGGTGCATTTTTGTCCTTTTGGTGCTTGATAACAGTTTTTCACATAACTCCCGCTGTATTTAATTTATCAATATACATGTAATAAAAAAAAAATAAAAAAAATAAAGCTCAAAACTGAAAAAACTTTGAGTACACCCCTCACATTTCAATCTACTCAAGGGACAATACTATAGAAATAAAACTGGAATATATTTTAATGTAGTCAATGTGCAGCTTGTATAGCAGTACAGATTTACTGGCCTCTGAAAATAACTCAACATACAGCCATTATTGTCAAACAAAAGTAAGTACATCCTAAGTGATAACAGCAATATATCGTTTAACTATGCAAAGCCACATGTCCTATTCATCATGTTAATGTTTTCATCTGCTTGACAGGACCATACAAAGTTGTGTATCTTGTATTAGAGCAGTTAAAATTTTGTGCTTTGAGTACAGTTCTCTCATACTGACCACTGACCATACTGGCGCCTCATGGCAAAGAACTCTGAGGATTTGAGAATTAGAATTGTTGCTCTCCACAAAGATGGCCAGAAGAGGTTCAGTAACACACTGAAACTGAGTTACAGTGCAGTGGCCAGGATCATAGAGGTTTTCCAAGATGGGTTCCATTCAGAATAGGCCTCACAAGGGTCGATCAACAAAGTTGAGCACTCATTCTGTGCGTCAGGTGCAGAACTTGGCTTCAAAAAACAGATGCTGCCAGCATTGCTTTAGAGCAGGGGTGCCCAATCCTGTTCCTGGAGATCTACTATCCTGCAAAGTTCAGCTCCAACCCTGATTAAACACACCTGAACCAGCTAATTAATCTCTTAGGAGCACTTGATAATTACAGACAGCTGCGTTGGAGCAGGGCAGGAACTAAAGTTTGCAGGTAGGTAGATTTCCAAGACCTTCCATGCCCAGGATGATAAGGCAGTGCTGGATAACAATGGTGCTAACACAAAATATTGACACTTTGGGCACAGTTTTGACAAGTTCACTTAGGGTGTACTCACTTTTGTTATTTTCAGAGGACAGTAAATATATACTGCTATACAAGCTTCACATTGACTACTGTCACGGATTGGCCAGGTTCTTCCACCTCCTTCATACAACGATCACAATCACCTGATTATTAATGACACACACCTGCACCAAATCAGCCACCACCTCATATAAGCACACCTCACACACCACTCAGTGTCCGGGCTCGTTTGCACGAAGCAGACTCATTGTGATGCTCAGTCAAACTCACAATTCTACCAAAATACTTACCTGTTGTTACTTACCTGATCCTCTGCTCTGTTCCAGTCAAGTTCAGCGATCCTCCGAATCCAGTCAACGGTGTGTGCGTGTGGGTGTGCTGTAAGTCTGTCTGCCATTCTTCAACGGTGTGTGTATATCACATCTCTGACACCTCGTCCCACAGCACCACCAGCACCCAGCACTTCTTCGGACCCCGTTTCCTCCAGTCCCATGGCTCGACCGGCGCCCTACTCTGGCAGGGCGGAGGAGTGCAGCGGATTTCTATTACAATGTTCTTTAATATTCACGATGCAACCTGCTTTATACCCCACAGATCAGTCTAAAATCGCATTCATCACTTCGTTACTCACCGGACCAGCCCTCAAATGGGCTGATACCATCTGGCGCCAGGCCGGGCCGGCAACCAGTTCTCTCCAGGCTTTTGTCAACCATTTTAAGGAGGTTTTTGGTCATTCAGATGATGAAGTATCTGCTGGTGAACAGTTGTATCATCTGAAGCAAGGAGCTGTGACGACTCAAGAATATGCTCTTCGTTTTCGTACCTTAGCGGCCGCCAGTGGATGGAATGAGCGGTCCCTCCTAACAACTTACCGGCTCGGTCTGGAACCTAAACTCCGATTGCAGTTGGCGGCTCTGGATGACACCATGGGCTTGGAGAGATTCATTCAACAATCACTTCGATGTTCTGACCGTTTAAAGTCAACTCAAAACAACCCGGAGACCGTCGATACTGCACTCCTCCGTCCGACTGAAACCGCCAACCCTCCAGAACCAATGATCCTCGAGTCTGGAAAAATCACCGCAGCTGAGCGACAGAGAAGGCTGACCCAGGGTCTATGTATGTACTGCGGAGCCAGTGGACATGTTCGGCTGAACTGCCCCCTTCGTCCAGTACGATCTTTGGTGAGTGGTTTGCGTTCAGAAATAGAGAACATGCACCCACTAACTACCAATGTTCAGTTAACCACTTTGTCATACTCTGTTACAGTCTCTGCCCTCATCGACTCCGGGTCAGCGGGAAACTTCATCCCGGGCACCCTCTGTCGCCAGCTTCAGCTCCACACCCAAGCTTCAATGACCATCTACCAAATCCAACCCATAACCAATAAAATATCAACTTGAACACGGATCCATCGTAAATGTGAACCCATAATTCTGCAGATTGGAGTCCTTCACAAAGAGGAGATCCAATTTCTGGTTCTGGAGGGCGCCACCATGGATATTATTATAGGGCGTCCGTGGCTAGTGAAGCACGATCCCATCCTCTCTTGGGGCACTGGAGAAGTGACAAAGTGGGGAAAAGGATGTGCTACAGGCTGTTTCCCGGATCTACCACGTCCGAACCAGAAATCATTACCCATTTTCATCACGTCAGTAGAGAGTCCTGTCGAGAAACAATCTGTTCAGATCCCCGACATCTAGTCATCCTTCCAAGATGTCTTCTGCCCCAAGAGAGCTTCCCAGCTACCTCCGCATCAGTCATGGGACTGCGCCATTGACCTCGTTCCGGATGCTCCATTGCCCAAAGGCAAGATCTACCCGTTGTCCCTTCCGGAGACCAAGGCCATGGAGGAGTACATACAGGAGGCTCTTAATCAGGGTTACATCCGTCCTTCTACTTCCCCAGCTGCATCCAGCTTCTTCTTTGTCGCCAAGAAGGATGGAGGGCTGCGGCCATGCATCGATTACAGAGTATTAAACCAAGGTACCAAGGTACCAAGGTACCAAATTCCGATACCCACTTCCTCTCGTCCCTGCGGCCCTCGAACAACTCCGGACAGCCAAGGTATTCACCAAGTTGGACCTCCGCAGCGCCTATAACCTGGTGAGAATACGAGAGGGGGACGAGTGGAAGACTGCCTTCGTGACCCCTACTGGACACTATGAGTATCTAGTCATGCCCTATGGATTGGTCAACGCCCCCTCCGTATTCCAGAATTTCATCCACGAGGTACTCCGGGAGTTTCTTCATCACTTTGTGATTGTCTATATAGATGATATCTTGATCTACTCCCGGAGTGAGGACGAACATCGCCACCATGTTGCGGAGGTCCTACAGAAGCTCCGGGAACATCAACTCTACCTGAAAGCCGAGAAATGTTCATTTCATCTATCTTCCGTACAATTCCTGGGATATGTCATCGACCAACAGGAGGTTCGTATGGATGAGAGGAAGGTATCAGCAGTCGTTTCCTGGCCAGAACCCAAAACCATCAAAGAGCTCCAGAGATTCCTCGGATTCGCAAACTTTTACCGAAGATTCATCCAGAATTACAGCCACATCACTACTCCACTCACAAACCTGCTCAAGGGCAAACCAAGAACCCTCCTCTGGAACTCCGACTCTGCCGCAGCCTTCCAAGCCCTTAATACCTCCTTTACACAAGCTCCACTCCTAACTCACCCTGATCCAGATCTTCCCTTCGTGGTGGAAGTAGATGCCTCCACCACAGGAGTAGTGATCCTGTCTCAACCTCATGGGAATCCACCAGTACTCCATCCATGTTCCTATTTTTCCCGGAAGCTCAGCCCAGCGGAGAGGAATTACGACATTGGAAACCGTGAGTTACTGGCCATCAAGCTTGCTCTGGAGGAGTGGCGACACTGGCTGGAGGGGGCCATCCACCCTTTTCAGGTGATCACCGATCACAAAAATCTGCAGTACCTCCGAGATGCTAAACGACTCTGTCCACGATAAGCCCATTGGGCTTTGTTCTTCTCCAGATTCAACTTTTCCATAACCTATCGTCCAGGCTCAAAAAACACCAGGGCAGACGCTCTCTCCAGAATCCATGACCACCAAGACTCGGCAGAAACTCCCACAAGTATCATTCTGGAACACATCATCGTCAGCCCTATAGAATGGTCTAACCCTCCATCCGTCGTCGCTCCAGAACCCAGATCTCCGCCGGGCTGTCCTCCTGGTCGTCAGTTCGTTCCTCGAACCCAACAGGTAGATCTTATTCACTCGACACACACCTCCCTGGGCACTGGACATTCAGGGGCCAACAATACCCTCTTGCTGCTTTCCGATCGCTTCTGGTGGCCAGACATGGCAAGGGATGTGAGGCGATATGTCCAGGGATGCAAGGAGTGCGCCATGTCTAAAAGTCCTCAACATCTACCTGCAGTAAAGCTCCATCCCTTGCCCATCCCGAACCGCCCCTGGTCACACCTAGGAGTAGACTTTATGGCGGATCTCCCTCCTTCGGATGGTAACACCTGTATATTAGTCATCGGTGATCGTTTCTCGAAGTTCTGTCGTCTCCTGCCCTTGAGAGGACTCCCGACTGCTCTGTAAACCGCCGAACACCTCTTCAACCATGTCGCAGTGGATTACTGGTTCCGGGAGAGCGAGAGAGTCTGGGACGAAGCTCACCATCATGTACAAAGGGCAGTGTGCAGAACCAAGTCCACCACCGATCGAAGAAGAATCCCAGGTCCTACCTACACTCCTGGACAGAAGGTTTGGCTCTCCACACGAGACATCTGTCTGCGCCTGCCCTCAAAGAAACTAAGTCCCAGATTTGTTGGCCCCTTTACCATCTTGGAACAGGTCAACCCCGTCACCTACAGACGCCAACTTCCACCTCAGTACAGATGTAACCCTTTTCTTAACCCTAGGGGTTAATTTACTTATTTCTCTAACAAGAATCCTGGATTCCCTGCAATTAGATAGTGAATTAGGCCGGTAGAGTGTTTGTTTTCTTTATTTATTTACAAAAAATGAAATGTAAGGGATTTTTTTCTCCTGTACAAATTTTACTCAATCCCTTTACTACAGATAAATTAAATAATTCAAATTTTTGCTAATCACAAGAATTCTGGAACTTAGTAAATTAATTAACTTGCCAGACTCAAGGAAATATAAAAGTGCAAATGTTAAAGAGAAAAGTAACAAAATGTATTTATTTTTCTTTACATGAATGTATTAAGTAGTACCAGTAAATCAAGAAACCAATAACAACGTTCTCTTTAAGGAAAGCAGATAAACAATTCTCCCTGATGTTATCCGAATTGCTTCTTTTAAATAAAATATATAAATCTCTTTTGTAGTCTCAGAACGATTCTTGTTCTTTCCCAATTATTACACTCTCCTTTTCAACCTTAGCTATATTCCTATTTTGGAACAATGTAGAACTCTATTCTAGTAAAAGACTTTGTTTCTTCTAGAACCCCGTAATACAGTAATGAAAAAACAATATCTCTTTCAAGATTCGTTATACACTTGAGAAAAACACTGCAGTTCAAACCACACACACTTTCTTTCAGTACTGTATGCACGTTACATATCTTACGATCCTTTAAATGTACATCAGTCAAACAGTTCAAATGTACGCGAGTCAGTCAAACAGTTCAAATGTACGATCGATCATATCGTTGGGGCCCAGGTCGTTGGTGCACATTAATCAGATGATCAATTTAAAGTAATCCAAGATGAAAATGAAGTCACTTACGTTCATCCAGTTGACAGTGAAACAACATTACGTTCCTTACACCACGAATACTCAGCGTCCCCTAACGATCCGTCTTGAACTTGATATGAAATCAGACGATCCTCGTCCAGTGATGAAACACACGATCTGTCCAGTTCCACCCGCAATTCTGAAGTCCTCCACAAGATGGCTGATAATTTTACAAACACAGTTACTGTTCATGACTGCAATCGTCTCTATAGCCACTAGGACATCATCACACACAGCATAACTAATTGACTCACAGGATCACGGAAAACAAAGATGAGTTGCACGTAAGAAAATAAAATAAACAAGCGTCGTCACTCTATGCTTTGGGCCGTTTATTACAAGGAATATAGTAGTCTCCAAATGGATGATGATACACTTTTCTCAATAGAGACAGCCGATCTCGCTGGCAGCACACTCTTTTACCATGTGCAATACTTCTTCCTCATTACGTGACTCGCGTTATGACGCAACCTCAAGCTCAACAGTCACTGGCTTGCAATTATACACCAGTATTAAATGTGCTTTTTTCATTGGATATAAGCAAATCACATAATTGTTGCATCATCTTTCAAAATAAAGAAAAAAAAACAATAATAGAAAATACATTATAATACTTTATATTATTTCTGACACAGAGCATATTAAACACAGGTATATTTTAGGAGTCCCTACACAGAATTCACCCTACATTCCATGTGTCATTACTAAAACCCTTTCACCCCCCTGTGATTCCCTCCACAGAGCCTGGCCAAGAAGAGGAACCCCCTCCCCCTGTCTCTGCACGTCGCCATCCATCCGTTGCTCTGCTCACCTAAATAAACATCATTGCTTTTACTTACCTCTCTCGTCGGTCTGCTTCCTTAACAACTACTCTATTCTACTACTCTACTCTTTATTTCTATAGTATTGTCCCTTGAGAAGATATACTAAAATTGTTGCTGAAATGTGAGGGGTGTACTCACTTTTGTGAGATACTGTATATGTACGAATCACAGGCAGTAAAACTCTGACAATTTTTGTTCATTTTCACACAAAGTATGATTTACAGGTAGAGTTTTGATTAATAAAGCATAATTTCCACACAATTACTTGCAGAATATTATGTTATGACTTCAAAACTATTTTACCATTCTGTGCGTAAAATACTGTACATATACAGATTCAAATGCATGAGTTTTCTAATTGAGTAGGTTTATTCGGTAGATCACGTGATACAGCATTGCACTTGAGTAAAGAAGAGATCCGGTATGAACCCCTTTGAAACTACGGTGTGACAAAACAGCTGAAATCCACATGGAAGTTAAAATAGCTTGGCATCGTCAAATGCATTTTATATCACTTTTGCATTTGTTAACAGTATTGGGTAAGTTTAGAGTTGGGTTTGGTGTAGGGGATATTTCCAACACAACAGAGCATTATCCTTTAGTGACACTCTCTGGATAGTTTAATTCTAAACGGCTGCAATACGTACATGTAATAAAAACATGCCACAGTCATGTATTGAACGTGTATTTTAGCTCTCTGAACATTTCACTTTGAAACTGCTGCAAAACTTCCAGTAAGGCACGTAAATACAGTGTTGCAAAAATCTATATGTATTTTCATGATCCTGGGTTGGCCAAAAGATATTATGCTTAAGTTATATGAATGTCCAATGACAATTTTACATCTAGATCAGTTTTGGCGTTGTACTGTATCACAAAGAATGCTAAAGCATTTTACAAAAATCTGACAGGACAACCAGTTCCTGACCATGCTTTTACATGAATATGTCAGTGTGGTGGGTATCTTATGTCACGGTAAATCACATTCATTTGTTCAGACAGTGTACTCACTATCAGCTATACAGTACTGTATATGCATCAGCTGCTAGCAGTGCAGCTGTAGATGTAAACCTCAGTGATGCCAAGAGACTTTCTCATAGAACAATGGTGAGTAGCTGTCAGTATGGAAAGACAGGACAGAAAACTGGAAATGCTGCTTTATGTCTATAATGACAGCTCGGTGCAGTGTTGACACAAGATGCACAAGAGAATATATGTGACAAAGGCATTTTACACTTCACTGTTTGTTACATGTCATACGGTAGTTCCTATGAGGAAACAGTGTTTTTGGACACATTTGGCATACTTCTTGAAGAAAAACATACTCTAAATCTGATTCAAAATATCTATTTTAATTGGACTTCAAATCACATATGAATAGTTTGGATGAGATTCGTAAACAATGTGGCTTTTTGTTATTTAGACTAAAAAGCAGATTTGAGTTTTATACACCAAAACATTGGAAGTTGGCTGCCTGTCTGAAGAAAGAATATCTGAGTGTAACAATAGTCCACTGAGACGGCGAGATGTGACGAATCCAAGTGCAGCTTTATTAATCCAAATGTGAAATCCAAACAATAAACATAATCCAAACAATGATGAGACTTGACTTGACATAAACTTGACTATGGAATAAACAGACTTGACTTGACTTGAAAGACTTGGCTTGAACAGACTTGATATAAACTTGAAAACAGACACTCACCAAACAGCAGGTTACAACATTAATACGCGACAGGGGACCATTCAAACACAAGGGCTATATATACACCAGACAATACAGGTCACATGACAAACTAACCAATGAAAAACAAGGAACAGGACCATAGCAACCAAATACAACCAATGAGAATGGCAATGGAACTAAGGGACCAATGACAGGAATACATGAGGGCAAGGGAAGCAAGGTACAACAGCATGAAACAAATACAAAATAAAAGACATGAAAACATGAACATGAAAACCCCAAGACAAAACAAAACCCCACGTTACACTGAGGCTACGTTTACATTAATCCGGATACATTTGAAAACGGAGTTTTCATTTTAAAACGCTCTCCGTCCACACTAGCGTTTCCAAGCGTTTTCCAAAAGTTTCTCATCCACACTGAAACGTAGGAAAACAGCAAATTCGCCTTACTGCGCATGCGTAAAGCCTCCAAACTTATACAGACGTAATAAGTTTTCACGCAATTCTTCTGGCGGGATAATTTACGGAAATATCTCATTATCCACTGACGCGTCTATATATCACGCTCATTCATATTTTATCTGAAAAGCAGTTGTCGTCATGTTTTGCAGGACAGCAACTGTGAGTAAATTTTCCGTCATCATTTTAGGACTGTAATTTGAAGAGTGTACAAGGTAAATCTCTTTAGCAGCAGTGTGTGAATAGCACAGGCACAATTACTGGTGTAAACATAGATATCTATTGGTACAATATGCGTCACATGACTATAAATATGCGTCATCGTTTTCAAAAGCCTCCGTTTTCACAGTCCACACTACAACGTGAAAACGGCGTTTTCTAATTTATCCACTTTGGCCGGAGTTTTTAGAAATAATCGTTTTCTGTGATAAAAACGGGGTTTTCGTGTAAATGAGAGGCCAAACCGCAGGGAAATATCTGCGTTTTCCCTTCGTGTAAACGGGGCCTGAGTGGTCCAAATTACTACAGAGAAGGGAAAAAAAAGTTGCTGTAGCAACTGTAAAATAGAGTTTGACAATGTGCCATAGTTTAGAGGAACAGTACAAACATTGTTTAATTGGGGTTTTCAAGCCACACTCCAGCAACAGTCTGTCTCAGTCTGTTGTCATTTCCATGAAAAGTGTGCAAGAGAGTAAGTGTGAGTCAGGTTTTGTTTTCACTGTGTGACCAGCCAAGATACATGGCTTGATAAACACAATAAAAAATGAAAATAAAAATACAGAAAGGTTTGTATGAAAGTTTAGAGAATATAAAACTTCATTAGCTTAGTATGTAGGTTGGCTGGTTTTAGCTGGTCATAGCTGGAAGGCAGGCTGGTTTTAGAGGGGTTTTGTCCACTTTTCCAGCCTGGCCTGGCTGGTCAGGCTGGGAAACCACCAGCTAAAACCAGCCTGACCAGCCTGGGAGACCAGCTAAAACCAGACACTTCCAGCTTAAACCAGCTAAGACCAGCCAACCAGCCTAGGCTGGTATTAGCTGTTTTTTTTCAGCAGGGTAACGACCACAGAGGCAATGGGAAGTCCTTGCCATGGCCGAAAAACAAACATTTGCATGTAAGAGTTTGTACACATGCACAATCTGTCTTTTGTCTATGTTTTGAAACCAAAGAAGTTGAAATTAAATAAATTATACCTCATTAAATTAATTAAACCGAGCCGGGAAAGGGAATGAAAAACAAAGAGAGGAGCTACCCCTAATTTAACAGGGCATCCAACTGTCATAACTGTGTATGTGTGATCTGTTGTGCAGTCTTAAAATAACCAGAGCGGATAACCCTGACAGGCATCAGAGGGAGGGAAAGAAAAAGAGGGAGGGAGCTGTGAAGAAACTACCTGTGGCCATACACATCCAACAGCACCACTCATTATCTCTGTTTGTGCTTTCCCCCTCATTCTTATGCATTTAATTTTTTTTCAGCCCTTTATTTTTACCATGACGTTGGATGGTTACCATGATCCCGCTCTTTCTCTCTTTCCTTTGCGTCCCCTTTTTCTTGCTATCTCTCTACATTGAGTTAAACCATTGTGACGGCTTGGGTTTTGGCAATGGTGAGTCTGATGCCTTGGGTCGGAGCTAACATACTCACAAATACACGCACATACATACATCAGAAGGCCATTTATTGATGTAAGCTGATGGAAAAGTGCTCTTACATGTGCATTTGGCATTATGCAGGGCCTTTTATGTTATTCATATGGCAACATGGCATTTTCTGTTGATAATTGATGGATAAGTATTATATTGACAGGCCTGCTGCTGGCATTCAGCTCTTTAATGATGTGCATAATTAGAGAATGCACATTATGATAAGAGACCATTTTGTATGTCCCAAAAGAGCAATGTTTCTTCTCTTTTAACTGTCAGCTATTTGAAAGATTTTAAAAACATCATAATTTCCATTTGTGTTTTTTTACATCTACTAGGGTGTCTGTGTGAAAAAAAAAAAAAATGGAAAAGACAGAGAAAGTAATTAGGCAAACGGATTGTCTTTGTCAGATGTCACATTCAAATCCAGCTCAAAGAAACAACACTATCAAAGTTCTGCCAAGTAATGCAAGCACAGCCGTTTCTACCCATTGAGAGAACTGAAAGATCAGCGTTTTGTTAGCGTAGCATTTGAGCCTTTCTTCTCTCTCCTTGCGTCTGATTCATAAAATTTCTCATTATCCTGATAAGATGGAAGCTGATAAACAGAAGTTTGACTGTAGGAGAAAATTATCTTCAAATGAACACCTTGCATTTGTCTCAATGTACGGTCCAGTGCACTTGAATATGTTAATATTCTGTTGTCAGCTAATCAGGCTAATTGAATATTTCCTCATACTGTTCAGTTATATCTATGTTTTGGCATTGGTTTGGCTGTTAGAAAGTTCCTTGCTTCGTTGCACACTGTTGAAAGTTGATAAAATATAGATTCAAGTAAATTTAAATTTCATTTAGGAAACTAAAGATTGTTTTATGAAGATGAAATGGCATCAGGAAATGAATGCTAAAGACACAATATACAGTCAAACCCAAATTTATTCAGACACCTTCAACATTTCTCACATTATCAGTTTATTTGCTATAGTTTAGAAAATGGTAATAAAATGATAAGAACAAGAGTTAAAGTCAAAGTCAAGAGTTAAACTCTCTCGTAACAAATTCATATTGATAATGTCAGAAAATTCTGATAAAAAAGGTATGTAACAAATCAAGTTTAGTGTCAAATCAAATATTTGGTCACACATTTTTATTAGTTTTACTGATAGTCCACTGTATGAAGAATTTTTGGGTATAATATCAGAGCTGGGTAGTGACTGGTTACATGTAATCTAAATTTCGGAATCAGATTCTAAATATTAAGTACTTGTAATTAGATTACATTACGTTTTTAAATACTCTTAATCAGATTACAGTTACTTTTTTATGGATTACATGATTACATGTTATTTACACAATAGCAATAAATTATTCAGAATGTATTGATTCTCCCTAATTCCTCTTTTTCATCTTTTAAATGTTCTTTTCTAAAATAGCCTATGCTTATATACATTCAGAATGTTTTACAGTTTTGTGGACATCAGTCTGGTGGACATCAGTCACCAGTCAGAATTTACAAAATTGCAGCAACTACTGATGAACACATTCATTTTTATTTGAATTATCACTCAGTAGGCTATTTAACCATGTATTTCAATGTCTTTGGAAGACTTTTGTGTTTCAAACACATTATTGCATAATTGCACACATTCACAAACATTTTTGTCATCTGATCCTCTTACATCCTCTTATATTTACTTGTAATACCCCTGAAAACCATTTAGGAAAACCTTGATGTACTGTAATGCACTTCATGTTGTTAATAAGAACAAATAGAATATATTTCCTTACTCTTTGTGTTTATTTAATGTCAATATGGTACAACATTGTCCTGTTTAATTCAATGTTCGGTCAAAAGTAATCTAAAAGTAGTCTGATTATATTACCTAAAATGTGTAATGTAATGAATTATGTTACTAACTAAAATTTCTGTCATGTAATTTGGAATAAGTAACAGATTACAATTTGTAAGTAATGTACCCAGATCTGTAAAATATGTCACAGTTTGTTTTGCTATCCTCACTTACATAAATGAACTAAAGTGGCTTGCACCCACTAGTAAAACAATAGCAAAAATTATATCTGGTGTCTGAATAATTTTTGGTTTGACTGTATGGCTAAAATGCTAGTAATTTAAAAAAAAAACTCATTAATCTCAATAGACACAGTAGAGCTAAAAGATGGCTATACACAGATGATACTCCACAACAATGCCTAACTGACATGATCCATTTTGTATCTTTGTGTGAGCGTGCCTTTGGCAAAGCCTGGGGTGATGCTGTCAGGTTGTAATTATCAGTGAGGATGGTTCATGGTAGTTGTGTCAGACGAATACAAAACACATGTAACAGACACTCTTTAGAAAACACAACAGAGCAGGAAAGAGGAAAGATAATGTGTGTCCACTTGAGTTCCAATGAGGTAGGCACCTAGTAACCAGTAAGTTTCTGTGACTATAACTTGTTTGGTTCTCAATATGTGCATGTGTGTGTGCATGAATGGGCTCATGAGGCCTTATTTACGTATTGAACCATGACTGTATTGACTCCCAGACTGCATTGTGCAGCCACGGCCCCATTAATATAATTAGCGCAGACCACTGTCTAGTCTGGGATGTTCAAAATCGAATGGAAATTTAAATCTTTTGAGACCCTACAGGAAGGAATGTACCCAAATAAATTGTAATTAATGTTAATAAATGCAATCAAATGATTTTTCTCCATGTGCGTCCCATGGGGAAATCTGTGGTAAAGTCATTGCGATTATACCAGAGAAACAGCGTGTTGTGTTTGAAAACAACTATTGAATTAAACTCCTCTACCGCCCAAGTGCTTGTTTGTGCTCAAGTTGATCAAAGTAGAATACAAGGACAAAAAAATTCAAAAGATGTAAAGAGAAACATTCAAAGAGGTACAAATTGCATATTTGTGACAATGGACCACAAAAGATTAAGTTGTAGAAATAGCCAAAAAAAAAAAAAAGTAATTTTTCTTTTATGTCAAAAATCATTATGATATTAAGTAAAAATCACGTTCCATGAAGACATTTAGTAAATGTCCTACCGTAAATATATCAAAATTTAACTTTTATTTAGTAATATGCATTGCTAGTAACTTCACTTGGACAAGTAAATGCGATTTTCTCAGTATTTTGATTTTTTTGCACCCTCAGATTCTAGATTTTTAAATAGTTGTCAAATATTGAATATTGTCAAATACCTAACAAACTATACATCAATGGGAAGCTTATTTATTCAGCTTTCAGATGATGTACAAATCTCAATTTAAGAAAAATAAACCCTTATTACTGGTTTTGTGGTCCAGGGTCACATTTGTGATTTACACAGTTTGCTTGTGACTGGCAGCCTAGGGTTACAAGTCTTTCTCAAGAAAAAAAAAAAAACAGTCAAATTCACTTCATTGTTTGATCCTACAATCTTTTAACCAGTCCAGACTTTAATCACTACACTCTTAAAAAAATAAAGGTGATTTAAAAGGTTCTTCAAGCGATGCCATAGAAGAACCATTCAGTCAAAGTGTCACAAACGGGACGACCAAGAGTGAGGATCCAAATGCAAGGCTTTATTAAGCAGATCGTAGTCAGACAGACAGGGTCGAAAACACCAGCAAACATGAACAGCGAAGACAATCCAATAGCGTAATCCAATAAACAAGCGTGGGTCAAAATCCAGGTGGGCAGTCCAAATGAAACAATGAAATGAAAACAAGAAACTAGAAAACCAAGACTAAGACTGGGAAAACAAAAACAGAACTATGGCTAGGGAACAACAAGGAGACTAGGAAACCTGAGAGCAATGGAAAACGCTTGGTAGAGTCCGCTGGAGCAAAACAATACTTCGATGTGTGTGTGTGATGAGCTGGCTTTTATGTCTGATAAACAGGAAGTAACCATAGAGGCAGCAGAGGGAGCAGCAACAGTCAGTGGGGGTAAGGGCTCCCTCTGCTGGCCTGGCGTGACATAGCCCCCCCCCAAGGAGCGGCTTCCAGACGCTCCAAAAAACAACAGGAGGAAACAGTCCAGGGGAGCGGTGGGGGGGCCAGGAGACTGAGGCAGAACAGGTTGGGCAAAGGCCCTCCAGAGCAGGGCAGGAGATTCAGGAGCCCTCCAGGGCAGGGCTGGAGGCAGAGCAGTCCTTTGAGGTGGAGCAAGAGTCTTAGGAGCCCTCCAGGGCGGAGCAGGAGGCTTAGCGACCCTCCGGGGCAGAGCAGGAAGCGTAGAAGCCCTCCAGGGCGGAGCCGAAGGCGGAGCAAGGGGTTTAGGAACCCTCCAGGGCGGAGCAGGAGGCGGAGCGGCCCTCCAGGGCAGAGCAGGAGGCGCAGGAGCCCTCCAGGGCGGAGCAGGAGGCGCAGGAACCCTCCAGGGCGGAGCAGAAGGCGCAGGAGCCCTCCAGGGCGGAGCAGGAGGCACAGGAGCCCTCCAGGGCGAATCAGGAGGCGCAGGAGCCCTCCAGGGCGGAACAGGAGGCGCAGGAGCCCTCCAGGGCAGAACAGGAGGCGCAGGAGCCCTCCAGGGCGGAGCAGGAGGCGCAGGAACCCTCCAGGGCGGAGCAGAAGGCGCAGGAGCCCTCCAGGGCGGAGCAGGAGGCACAGGAGCCCTCCAGGGCGAATCAGGAGGCGCAGGAGCCCTCCAGGGCGGAACAGGAGGCCGCATTATGGACTGGGACCTGGGGAGAACAGAGATAGAGGAGGCAGACAGAGCAAGGAGAGAAGTAGAGAGTTCATGGGAGAACGTGGCCTCCATAGCCGTGACCAGGCAGACGAGAACTTCAGGAACGACTTTCGTGGCAGTTCCTGGGCAGACAGAGACTTCTGGAACGGCCCCAGACGCCAAGACAGAGATGACAGGGAACCTAGGCGGTGCAGGCAGAGCAGGGAGTCTTGGCGGGGCAGACAGAGCAAGGGACCTTGGCGGAGCAGACAGAGCAAGGGACCTTGGCGGAGCAGACAGAGCAAGGAGTCTTGGCGGAACAGGCAGAGCAAGGAACCTTGGCGGAGCAGGTAGAGCAAGGAGTCCTGGCGGAGCAGATATAGCAGGGAACCCTGGCGGTGCTGGCAGAGCAGGGAGCACTGGCGGTGCTGGCAGAGCAGGGAGCACAGGCGATGCGGGCAGAGCGTGAAGCCTTGGCTGAGCGGGCAGAGCGTGAAGCCTTGGCGGAGCGGGCAGAGCGTGAAGCCTTGGCGGAGCGGGCAGAGCGTGAAGCCTTGGCGGAGCGGGCAGAGCGTGAAGCCTTGGCGGAGCGGGCAGGGCGTGAAGCCTTGGCGGAGCGGGCAGAGCGTGAAGCCTTGGCGGAGCGGGCAGAGCGTGAAGTTCCGCTATGTACGCCACCTCCGAAAGAGGTATAGGCGCAGCGGACATGCCTGTAGATGAGGTCTCCAGAACAAACTTGTGGGCAGACTCATGGGCCGAAGAGGCAACTGGGGCGCAGTGTGCAGCCCACACACTCAAAATGGCGATAGCCATAACAGGTAACACAGTTGGCAGAGGAATGCCCTCCGGGTCATTGGGCGTGGGGCTTGGGAGCGTTGGCTCTGTGTGACTTGGGAGCGTTGGTTCTGCATGGCTTGGCAGCGTTGGCTCTGCATGGCTTGGGAGCGTTGGCTCTGCATGGCTTGGGAGCGTTGGCTCTGCATGGCTTGGGAGCGTTGGCTCTGCATGGCTTGGGAGCGTTGGCTCTGCATGGCTTGGGAGCGTTGGCTCTGCATGGCTTGGGAGTGAAGGCTCTGGATGCTCAGGGGAGATGTGACTTGGCAGTGAAGAAGTAGCTATGACCTGACTCGTCATGACAAGAGCAGCAGTGACTTGATTTGGCGTGAGAGGGACAGCTGTGGCTTGGCTTGGCTCGGAGGGAACAGCTGCTTGACTTGGCCTGACAGGAACAGCAGCTGTATCTTGACTTGTCCTGGCAGGGACAGTGACTGTGACGTGACTTGACTCGGCAGGGACAGCAGCTGTAACTTGACTTGACTTGGTAGGAACGGCAGCTGGTGCAGGTTCGAGAGAAGCAGATATGACGTTCACAGGCGATGGCTTGGTTGACGTGGCGTGAGCAGACGCTGGCTTGGTTGACGTGGCGCTAGCAGACGCTGGCTTGGCTGATGTGGGGTGAGCAGACGTTGGCTCGGCTGACAGTAAGGGACCAGCCGAACGAGCTGACAGCAGTGGTGGGTCCTCCAAGCTAGACATTAGTCTCTGATACGTCCTGGAAGGGTGAGAGTCTGACGCTGTAGCCACCCTGTTAATAACAGCCTCAGGTATGGCGGCCATTTTGTGTGCCAGCACGGGCGTGGCGGTCATCTTGGGTGCAGGCTCTGGCGTGGCGGCCCTCTTTGCAGCAGGCTCTGGCGTGGTGGCCATCTTTGCAGCAGGCTCTGGCGTGGCGGCCATCTTTGCAGCAGGCTCAGGCGTGGCGGCCATCTTAGCAGCAGGCTCTGGCGTGGCGACCATCTTAGCAGCAGGCTCTGGCGTGGCGGCCATCTTTGCAGCAGGCTCTGGCGTGGTGGCCATTCTGACCGGGAACTCAGGAACGGAAGCCATCTTATGAACGTGCTTTGGAACGGCGGCCATCTTGTGAGCAGGGTCTGGAAGAGCGGCCATTTTGCGAACAGGATCAGGAAGGGCGGCCATCTTGGGTGCAGTCTCAGGAAAGGCGGCCATCTTATGAGCTGACTCGGGAAGGACAGCCATCTTGGAAGCAGGCTTTGGGACGGCGGCCATCTTGTGAACTGGCTTGGGGGTGGCAGCCATCTTGTGAACAGGCTTGGGGATGGCGGCCATCTTGTGATCGGGCCTTGGGGTGGCAGCCATCTTGTGAGAGAAGTCAGACGTGGTAGATTTCTTGTGAGCTGGGTCCAATCGGGTGACCATCTTGAATGCGGACTCAGGAAGGATGGTCATTCCGAAAGCTGATTCGGGAAAGGCGGCCATTTTGTGAACAGGTTTAGGGAAGGTAGCCATCTTGTGAAGGGGCTCCTGAAAGGCAGACATCTTATGAACAGGCTTTGAACTAGCAGACATCTTGTGCTTTGGCTCTGGGCTAGTAGACATCTTGTGCTGTGGCTCGAAGCTAGCAGACGTCCTGTGCTGTGGCTCGAAGCTAGCAGACATCTTGTGCTGTGGCTCGAAGCTAGCAGACATCTTGTGCTGTGGCTTGAAGCTAGCAGACATCTTGTGCTGGGGCTCTACTAGAATACCCACAGTACATGGAGAGCCGCATAACGACAGTGCATAGTTCATATAATCCTTCAGTGAGCATAAGGATTTCCCCCCAGGCAACATTGATCTTGTTGGTTCATTCAGCCCCATACGGAATAAGTCCTTAAAGTATACCTCATCAAAAAATGATACTTTATGCAACAACTCACTGAAACGTTGAACATATTCCTTGATGGGGAGATCTCCTTGTCTGAGGAGCAGAAGTTGGTCGACTGGGTCCATGTTGTGATGCTGGTGGTGAGTAAAGCCGCTGGATCCGGGTGTGGCGAAGTATTCTGTCACAAACGGGACGACCAAGAGTGAGGATCCAAATGCAAGGCTTTATTAAGCAGATCGTAGTCAGACAGACAGGGTCGAAAACACCAGCAAACATGAACAGCGAAGACAATCCAATAGCGTAATCCAATAAACAAGCGTGGGTCAAAATCCAGGTGGGCAGTCCAAATGAAACAATGAAATGAAAACAAGAAACTAGAAAACCAAGACTAAGACTGGGAAAACAAAAACAGAACTATGGCTAGGGAACAACAAGGAGACTAGGAAACCTGAGAGCAATGGAAAACGCTTGGTAGAGTCCGCTGGAGCAAAACAATACTTCGATGTGTGTGTGTGATGAGCTGGCTTTTATGTCTGATAAACAGGAAGTAACCATAGAGGCAGCAGAGGGAGCAGCAACAGTCAGTGGGGGTAAGGGCTCCCTCTGCTGGCCTGGCGTGACACAAAGGTTCTTTAAAGAACAATCTCTTTCTTACCTTTTTATAATCTGAAGAACCTTCTTTCACCAGAAGGAACCTTTTTTGAAACAGAAAGGTTCATCAGATGTTGAAGGTTCTTTATGGAACCATTTAGACAAATAATGTCATTCTATGGCATTGTGAAGCACCTTTATTTTTAAGAGTGTGGGCTACACTGGCAATAGGCAAATTGGTGAATATTGTTGTCTGTGGTAAAGCTTATGAATACAAAATACATTTATGGATGTTCTACTAAAATAAAGTATTTTGGGGGTTGGCAGAAGGACTAGAAATGAACCAGGGCTCAAGGCACTGAATGTGGCAGAAAATATATGTATTTGTTTTTAGATATTTTCAATATGCAGGCAAAAATGTCCCTGTAGCTTTTATCTGTCAACTAACATTTGATAGATTTCATAATATTCTAATTTTGGCCTGTCTTGAATTTAGCAGCACCGCCATGACTTGTAACTGTCAAAAATCTATATTCATTGTCTCAGAGGACAGTGTTTATAATATGAGGTGATTTTTCCATGCAGAAAGGACAATTAAACCTAAAACACTTCCAACAACTCTAAAAACTGAAACAAAATTACACTGAAATACAATGACAAAAAGGAAATTCATTGTAAAATTTATGACACTGGATATTTCAGGAAACTGCATTTCTCAAAATCTAGCAAACTTGAAGATGTAGTGTTTCATCATTTATTTTAAATGATCATATTACAAACTTTCATCAAATGATGACACTAAAGATCCACAGACATCTGGTCTAAGTGGAAGAAAAAAATCTCACTCCTATATTCACCCCTGAACTACTTTCATTATAAAGCATTTATAGTCAATGAAATACAAATATGACAAAATGCAGTGCATTTTATGCATTTATTAACATCAGCTAAATTATTATAGCATGGCTATGATAAAAAGAAATTATACAAAAGCATTTATTAGAAACAGAATATAAAGAAAGCAAAAGGATCCAAATTAAATTAAAAAAATGTGAAAAAAAGAAAAAAGTTAAGGAAGACAATCTCTCTGTGTCCCAAGTGTCCACAATTCTCATGCAAACGAGCCATGCCTTTGATTAAAAGGTTTTTAATATTAATATTTTTTCATGCTTGGTACCTAAGTCCTCATTATGAGCTTTGCATTAGCATTTCCTCTTTGCGATTATAGCATTTTCTAATTTAAATAGAAAAATAAAGGAGAAACGCACACAGACACAAACACACATAGGAATTTTTTGCATGATTTCCTTCAGGACTTGCACTGACTATAAATTTCTTTGTTGAGTGTATACTGCTCGACCTTGACATGGCTGAAACTCACACACACACACACACACACACACACACACACACACACACACACACACATGTTGGGTTTACATGTTTTATGGGGACATTCCATAGGCGTAATGGTTTTCATACTGTACAAACCGTATTTTCTATCGCCCTACACCTACCCTATACCTAAACCTAGCCCTCACAGGAGATTGTGCACACTTTTACTTCCTCCAAAAAACTCATTGTGCACAATTTATAAGCCTGTTTCCTCATGGGGACATAAGAAATGTCCCCACAAGGTCAAAATCTACTGGTATTACTATCCTTGTGGGGACATTTCTTAGGTCCCCATGAGGAAACAGGCTTATAAATCATGCACAATGAGTTTTTTTGATGAAGTAAAAGTGTGCACAATCTCCTGTGAGGGCTAGGTTTAGGTGTAGGTAGGTGTAGGGCGATAGAAAGTACGGTTTGTACAGTATAAAAACCATTATGCCTATGGAATGTCCCCATAAAACATGTAAACCCAACATGTGTGTGTGTGTGTGTGTGTGTGTGTGTGTGTGTGTGTGTGTGTGTGTGTGTGTGTGCGTGTGCGTGTGCGTGTGCGTGTGTGTGTGTGTGTGTGTGTGTGTCTGTTTGTGTATGAGTTAAACCCTCTAACACAGTCCTGTGCTCATCTTATTGGGCCTGTCACACTTACATATAGGCATAAAATACTGGAGGCCTAGACTGCATAATCTCATTAGCTGCTTTTATTAAGATGAATCATTGGAAATGAATACCTTTCCTCATCAGAGCTACTTGACTCACCCGGCTTGTCTGTTCAACCGACAGGCGATCCAAATCAGTCAATGCAATCATTTTCCACAGGGCATGTCAGTAAATTAAAGACAGGGGTTTGATTTGAGTGTACTGGGAACTCTACAGTAAACATTTAGACCTCAACCACTTGCTGATGTTGGAGATTATATGGCTATGAAGGAGCCATACATGATCAGCATTTCTACTTGGAATATCGTTTAGAGTGCAGGCTCAGATAAGCTACTGGAAAGGATTTTAAGTCGAAGCAGTAGATGCTAAGGCAAATAAATGCACTAAATGGATCATATTCTGTCATAATTTACTCAACCTCAAATAGTTCCAAACCTGTATGAGTTTCCATTTTCTGTGGAACATAAAAAAAGAAAGGGAAGAAAAATCATACTCAATTCAATGTAACAATAACAGAATTTTCATTTATGGGTGTTATCCCTTTAAGTCCTAGAAGTCACTTTTTAAAATGGCTCAAAAAGCAACTAAACTCAAGTTCGACTTATTACACTTAATATAATTTTAACTTATAATACATTTTCATTGAACTGCAATTTACAGCATTACATGAAAAAGTTTGTACTTTTTATAATCTATTTAATAAAATGGTTATTGTATAAGAAAAAAAGATTGAACGGGACTTAATTTTATATATCTTTTGCTCACTGGGTTGTGAAAATTGAGTGTTATATCATTAGAAAATAATGTGACGGGCTTGACTACAGTGCTGCTTTGCATACGTCAGCAGAGAGAAGACAGTCATATCACAGGAAGAGCAGGTTATGACACTGAATAAAAAAGATTACACCCAGCAGGCACACAACGTCATAAGACGTTAATATTAGGTTAGATTTAGGTCGTGACGTCAGGTAACCAAAATCCAACGTCTAGCCAGCGTCTAAGGACAACGTTATTTTGACGTCCAATATCGACGTCAAATGACGTTGATATTTGGTTGATTTTAAGTTGTGTTGGAAAGTGACCAAAATCCAACGTCGAGCCAACATCTTAAGCCAACGTCATATTGACGTCAAATACTGACATTTATTCGTCAGGTATGGCAACCAAAATCCAACGTCTGATAGACGTCATAGTGGTAACGTCCACACAACGTCAAACTCTAACATCATTAGACGTTGATTTTTGGTTGTTTTTTGGTTGTGTTGGAAAGTGACCAAAATCCAACGTCGAGCCAACATCTTAAGCCAACGTCATATTGACGTCAAATACTGACATTTATTCGTCAGGTATGGCAACCAAAATCCAACGTCTGATAGACGTCATAGTGGTAACGTCCACACAACGTCAAACTCTAACATCATTAGACGTTGATTTTTGGTTGTTTTTTGGTTGTGTTGGAAAGTGACCAAAATCCAACGTCGAGCCAACATCTTAAGCCAACGTCATATTGACGTCAAATACTGACATTTATTCGTCAGGTATGGCAACCAAAATCCAACGTCTGATAGACGTCATAGTGGTAACGTCCACACAACGTCAAACTCTAACATCATTAGACGTTGATATTTGGTTGATTTTAAGTTGTGTTGGAAAGTGACCAAAATCCAACGTCGAGCCAACATCTTAAGCCAACGTCATATTGACGTCAAATACTGACATTTATTCGTCAGGTATGGCAACCAAAATCCAACGTCTGATAGACGTCATAGTGGTAACGTCCACGCAACGTCAAACTCTAACATCATTAGACGTTGATATTTGGTTGATTTTAAGTTGTGTTGGAAAGTGACCAAAATCCAACGTCGAGCCAACATCTTAAACAAACGTCATATTGACGTCAAATACTGACATTTATTCGTCAGGTATGGCAACCAAAATCCAACGTCTGATAGACGTCATAGTGGTAACGTCCACACAACGTCAAACTCTAACATCATTAGACGTTGATATTTGGTTGATTTTAAGTTGTGTTGGAAAGTGACCAAAATCCAACGTCGAGCCAACATCTTAAGACAACGTCATATTGACGTCAAATACTGACATTTATTCGTCAGGTATGGCAACCAAAATCCAACGTCTGATAGACGTCATAGTGGTAACGTCCACACAACGTCAAACTCTAACATCATTAGACGTTGATATTTGGTTGATTTTAAGTTGTGTTGGAAAATGACCAAAATCCAACGTCGAGCCAACATCTTTAGCCAACGTCATATTGACGTCAAATACTGACATTTATTCGTCAGGTATGGCAACCAAAATCCAACGTCTGATAGATGTCATAGTGGTAACGTCCACACAACGTCAAACTCTAACATCATTAGACGTTGATATTTGGTTGATTTTAAGTTGTGTTGGAAAGTGACCAAAATCCAACGTCGAGCCAACATCTTAAGCCAACGTCATATTGACGTCAAATACTGACATTTATTCGTCAGGTATGGCAACCAAAATCCAACGTCTGATAGACGTCATAGTGGTAACGTCCACACAACGTCAAACTCTAACATCATTAGACGTTGATATTTGGTTATTTTTTGGTTGTGTTGGAAAGTGACCAAAATCCAACGTCGAGCCAACATCTTAAGCCAACGTCATATTGACGTCAAATACTGACATTTATTCGTCAGGTATGGCAACCAAAATCCAACGTCTGATAGACGTCATAGTGGTAACGTCCACACAACGTCAAACTCTAACATCATTAGACGTTGATATTTGGTTGATTTTAAGTTGTGTTGGAAAGTGACCAAAATCCAACGTCGAGCCAACATCTTAAGCCAACGTCATATTGACGTCAAATACTGACATTTATTCGTCAGGTATGGCAACCAAAATCCAACGTCTGATAGACGTCATAGTGGTAACGTCCACACAACGTCAAACTCTAACATCATTAGACGTTGATATTTGGTTGATTTTAAGTTGTGTTGGAAAGTGACCAAAATCCAACGTCGAGCCAACATCTTAAGCCAACGTCATATTGACGTCAAATACTGACATTTATTCGTCAGGTATGGCAACCAAAATCCAACGTCTGATAGACGTCATAGTGGTAACGTCCACACAACGTCAAACTCTAACATCATTAGACGTTGATATTTGGTTGATTTTAAGTTGTGTTGGAAAGTGACCAAAATCCAACGTCGAGCCAACATCTTAAGCCAACGTCATATTGACGTCAAATACTGACATTTATTCGTCAGGTATGGCAACCAAAATCCAACGTCTGATAGACGTCATCGTGGTAACGTCCACACAACGTCAAACTCTAACATCATTAGACGTTGATATTTGGTTGATTTTAAGTTGTGTTGGAAAGTGACCAAAATCCAACGTCGAGCCAACATCTTAAGCCAACGTCATATTGACGTTAAATACTGACATTTATTCGTCAGGTATGGCAACCAAAATCCAACGTCTGATAGACGTCATCGTGGTAATGTCCACACAAAGTCAAACTCTAACATCATTAGACATTGGTATTTTGTTAGTTTTAGGTTGTGGCATTAACCCTTTAATGTGTATGTTTACATCAATGTGATCACCACTGGCTTGGTGTAAAAAATTGCATTTTTCAAAATATAGCTGTACATTTAATAATAATTTGGATTTGTCTGTGCATGTTTTTGTTTACTTTTAAAGGTCTGGTGCAAATCTATGTCCATTATTTGGCTGACAGACTGCAACGATTTTCGTTAAAAAATCTTCGTCGCTCTGATTACGTCACCTTCTTCGTTGCTCTGATTGGTTGTAGCAATATCCTATTGCGTGGAGAGGGAGTTTGAAAGACAACCGTTTATCCCACCCCTCCGGTTGAGCCCTGTCTATGGAGAGTGCCCAGACCCTACATTTATGTGGGTCTGGCTTGTCAGGCTAACAGAATGCAGTAGCTGCACAACTCTCTCTAGGTCGAAACTTTCAGGCCTCTGCCTACACATCAGTTGATTCAAATAGCTTTACAAAGGAAATTGTGAGCAGAGAAAGTAGAAATAATCTTTAAAAGCTCAAACTCTCCAAAAAACAAACAAAAAAACATTGACCAACACGTCATACAGCCATCGTAAAGTATTGGTATGTTATCTGATCTGATCAGAATATGCATTTTTTTTGTGTGAGAGAAACCCTATACCTATGGGAAATTTGAAATCAGAAAAAAAGAAAAAAAAACAGCATAGAGAAAAGGGTCTGAAAGGACTGGAATGCATACAAGGGTGCAATGTGTAGAAAACGCACAATCAAATATGAAAAAAAATTGAATCCTCAATTTGTTTGTTACTAGGAGTGCCTCTGTGACTCCCTTTTCGGGCCATCAGAGGGAATTTTCCCCTTCCCCATTTTGACTTCACTACATTTCACATAATCTCCATACCTGGTACTGATCTTGCATGCCACCTGTAGCTCAATACCTGCTTTACTATCACAAATACAGCTGCAAATGGATCCCAGTCTGATTGATCACTATATTGTCATATGTGCATGTTTGCATTAAGGAAACACCTTGCAGTGAGGTGCCAGGTTAACCACTGAATCATCTTGCTGCTGCAAGCAATGCAGTGACAAAATTAATAAGAGTAGTCAGATGATGTCATCAGTGTGATTTTTATTTCAAAATAACAGATTTTTGTTAAAGGTAACAGTGAACTCCAGGGGACCACTGTTTGCATTATATATTTTATAATATTTTAATATTTATTCAGCATTTTGTTTTATTATGCCATTTTCATCATATATTAGATAATTGTGTTGATAAATTATTTTAAATGACAGAAAAACCTGTTTTTTTTTTTTTTTTTTTTTTTTTTACTTCAAAATAAAGCACTTTCCTGCTGTACATGGCTGTGGGGACAAGCAATATTGTGGTGCTTGGAATTATTTATAATTAAAACCAAATATTGTCTCAGTGATGGAGCAAAAAAGTCTAATTGTTCAAATAAGACATTGTTTTAATGTGAAAAATTTTTTTAAAAAATATATATATGTGTAGCCTATTGTATATAATTCAACCCCAATGTGTTTTTCATTTGTAATATTTACAAGGTTAGGGTCAGAAAAGGTAATGCATACATCTATGTTAGCCTACATATATGATGGAACATATTGCTTCTTTAAAATATATATAAAAAAACAATTTCTGTCAGTAGAACTAATTTAAATAATAGTATTATTATTATTGTTATTATTATTAAAATCATATAACAAGTTTACTTTTTAACTAATTTATTTATTTTTGAATTGCGAACTCCCATGCCCCCCTTGTGCAAACATGCAACACGGTAACGCCCTTGCGCCATTTTGTACTTGGCGGTCTTTTTTTATTTTTTTTGGAGGATCAATTTATCACGAGGTCTGAGGTGCACAGCTGGCAGCTAACTGTGGTAAGTACATTTGGAAATTTGATTATATATGATGTAAAACTGTTTACTACAGCCTATATAATATTACATGTACGTATTTGAAAGAAGATGCGTAAAGGTAATTAAAGGTGTTAATATTCCTGAAATAAAAAATGCACATTAGTAAGCCATAAAAGCCATGTAGCGCTGGAAAACTGCAATTTCTCGGATAAAATGCTCGCACAGTAGTTATGCAGATATGCACATAACGCATGCACAGTGGTGGACTGGCTATCCAGAGTAGGCTACCGGGAGTTTTTCCCCTTTGTGTAACTTAATGTAAAATTGATTGTAACGTTAGTTACGTTATATGATGTTTCATTAACAAAGTTCGGGAGAAGCGCGTCAGATACTTAGCGTAAACAGCACAAGAGGAGCCCACTCAAGTCAATCAGCGCCATAGGTTAAATACAGCTGACTCACCTCCATTCACTTGATGGTTTATCAGTAACCCTCCACCACCCCATCTCCTCACTCAGAGTTCTCACTACTCCTATTGGGGGGTACTCTGGGTTCGGGCCATCCCCGAGCTCGGAGCCCTTCACCGGACAGCACGCCAAACATGCATTTCTATTCTCCGGCTAATTATATGTAAGCGTGAACTCGTGAAATGTATATTCTACCATCGGCCCAGCACGCGGCCCACTTCAAACAAAAATTCGAATTAATATAGCACGCTCTGGCTCAGTGCAGCGGTTCAAAGGCGCTGGTCATTAGCAAAATGTTTGAAATGACCAATCAAAGTGTAGAACGCAGGATTTAGGGACGCTGAGCTGCGCACGACTTGAATGCCGTTTGCGAAAAACGATGATGGAAACTAATTGCAAATGAAATGTAAACTACTAGGGACCCTTTCAAAATTCTCAGACTGTCATTTACGTTATTCGTCACAATGTAGGTTATAGCAGTTTTCTATTTAAAATGTACCTAATTTATTTCTTATTTCCAGTCTTCAGTGTCCCTTCAGAAATCATTCTTATGCTGTTTAATTATTATGAGTTAGCCTATTATTTGTGATATATTGGTTGTATTGTTGGTGTAATGGTTTTCAGTTAAAGAACAGCAATTAATTAATAAGTGTAAATATCAATCATATCAGACTTTTTACATTCTATATTTGTTTTAATGCAACATTGTTGAAAAAAGTATTAATTTATGTCTTTTCATCTTACACAAGACTGAATGGCATCCCATTTTTCACAAAAAATATGAAGCAGCACAGCAGTTTTTAACACTGATAATAATCAGAAATGTTTCTTGAGCAGCAAATCAGCATAGAATGATATTTGAAGGATCACGTGACACTGAATTGGAATAATTACGCTGAAAATTCAAATTTGCAATCAATTATATTTGACTAAATATTTGCATAAAAGACAGCTATTTTAAATTGTAACATCATATATTTCACAGTACTGTTTACTGTATTTTTCATCATCAAAATAATTTGTATACTCTTATCCACAATTGGAGATAATTTCCTTAAATGATTTCCCCCACTCATAGCTGCTGCTTTTGTGAAAAGAGGGGAACATACTTTTCTAGCTTTAATGATTTATCTATATTTAATTTTAAATTTAGTGTTTGATAACTTCAGTTTCAATTTCTGCATATTTCTGATGAAGGGTACAGGTAAATATAACACTTATTATAATGGGTTTATGTGAAAATTGTTTTAAGTTCAATAAAATTATAAGTGTATTTTCTAATAAATGTTAAAAATGATAGCTCTCAGTAATACTGTAATGTTGCATGGCTATAGTATATTTAAAAACTTTAAGTAGGATGACTTGTGATTCATTTTGGAAAAATGTGCAATTGATTTATTATTATTTTTTGACAGTACTAATTATTAGTAGGCTATTTAAAATTGTGTGATTTCAGATGTTGTGGAGCTATGAAATACGAGGTTATAACATTCGTTTTGTTTCTGCTTCATGCTTTTATCTCCTTGCCATGGTCTGAAGAAGCTGTATTGTTGCAAGGTATGTTTTTTTGTTCATTTATAAATGAGCTGCTAAAGAACACTGATGGTTGTACATGTACATAAATTATTATATAACATTAATTTGATTAAAGGTATTAGATTGAAGGTAGTTAATCTGATTCTCCTGTAACCTTGTCACTCACAGTGGGTTTTCTTGTGTTCTCTTGTTTGCGTATTATTTATGTTTTATAGACGACTTCAAAGTGTGTGAAAAACTGTGACTTCACAACCACAGAAGCTGAAGAAGGTTCACTGCAACCAAAAAGAAGAAAAATATCAAAAACATTTAAGGACTGTTTGACAGGTATGCTTTTTACTTTGCAGTTGTCAATATTTTACTAAGTTGTACTATCATTTATGAATCAACAATATCTCATAAAGCTATGATGGATTTGCATAAATTCCAGGATTCCTGCTTGATTTCTTCAAAGTCTTTCATTTCTCAAATAATGTAAAAAAAAAAAGGCTACAGATAATATATATAAAATACATTTAAATAAAAATGCCATGCTATGTTGCTGGTTTAATTATTTTCTGCTTGAATGTCTGAGTATTGGAGACTGAGAATGATTCCCATGATCCTCAATCTCTAGTGCTTTGGCTCTGAGGAAAGGATGCAGTTAATGTAAATGAAAGGGTGTTTGACCCCCCTTTTAGATTTCAAACTTTGTAGGTTGTTTTCATTCACTTAGAGCTGTGTTACACACTGCATGAATGGTCATTCTAATGGTCATCTAGCACCAACAAGCTATGTATGATATCTGCATTACAGTAGATGATGATGAGCCTAAGACAAACACAAACAACTGGCTAATAATGTGTCATGTATAATTAATTATGTATTACTCTTGTATCTACAGGTTGATGACAAATGAGGTCAATATGAAGGGGGGGGGGGGCAAACTTGCCTTCATCAAGCTCAAACTGTACACTGTTGTCACAGGTAAAGAAACCAAACTACCTAAATAATAAGAATATTAGTGTTGCATGACTGTGATAGATTTGTTTAGCTTACTTTTTGGTTGTTAAGTGAAAACCACATATTGTAGTCAGCAGGTTGGTCAGCTGAGTAGATCAATTTAAATGATACCCACAAAAACTGTCACATCACTGCACTTTTTTAAAATTGTTTTCTTTATTGTTTTCAGTGTGGGCCTGTCAAAACTATTTTTTCAGAGTTACTTATGTCACACAGAAATAACACAAATGTTCAAATATACACTGATTTCTTGATTGGCCGGTCATTCCTGTTGCTAGTCTACCTTTCTGTTTGAGATATTGTTAGTCAGAACTTGAACAATTGTTTTTGCATTCATACTGATGTCTTTCATCTATTGTGAATTTACCTTAAAACACTCTTATTTCTTACAGAGAGTATCCAGGAAACATCAAAAGAGACAGAGGCAAATATTGCAGCAGTCATCGCCTTCTGTTTAAAATATGCCAAAGACAGAGTAGGTGGATGTGGCAGAAGAAAAAGCTGTGAATAAAATTCATGTTAATATGTTTTGAAAAATATTGGAATTACAGGTGGATCTTGACCTCTGTCCAATCTTACTGTAACACTCTCACTCTCTCTCTCTCTCTCTCTCTCTCTCTCTCTCTGTGTATATATACAGTGGGTACGGAAAGTATTCAGACCCCCTTAAATGTTTCACTATTTGTTTTATTGCAGCCATTTGCTGAAATCATTACAGTTAATTTTTTTCCTCATTAATGTACACACAGCACCCCATATTGACAGAAAAACACAGAATTGTTGTCATTTTTGCAGATTTATTAAAAAAGAAAAACTGAAATATCACATGGTCCTAAGTATTCAGACCCTTGGCTCAGTATTTAGTAGGGATGCACCGATCCGAATCGGCCGATCATGCTTGCGCGTTTTGTCAGTAAAGCCGGTTCTGTAATCAGCGGTAAATGCCATCAGGTGCGTGATTTCACGTTGAGCCGTATATACTACACACAGCCGTTGTTTACCGACGAGCTGCGCAAATCAATGTTCATTATCAGTGTGAAAGTGCACAGCTCGTCAGTGAACAACGGCTGTGTGTAGTATATACGGCTCAACGTGAAATCACGCACCTGATGGCATTTACCGCTGATTACAGAACCGGCTTTACTGACAAAACGCGCAAGTGATCGGCCGATACGGATCGGTGCATCCCTAGTATTTAGTAGAAGCACCCTTTTGATCTAATACAGCCATGAGTATTTTTGGGAAAGATGCAACAAGTTTTTCACACCTGGATTTGGGGATCCTCTGGCATTCCTCCTTGCAGATCCTCTCCAGTTGTGTCAGGTTGGATGGTAAATGTTGGTAGACAGCCATTTTTAGGTCTCTCCAGAGATGCTCAATTGGGTTTAAGTCAGGGCTCTGTGACTGTTCTTGAATGGCCCAGCCAGAGTTGTTGTGAAGCCACTCCTTCGTTCTTTTAGCTGTGTGCTTAGGGTCATTGTCTTGTTGGAAGGTAAACCTTCAGCCCAGTCTGAGGTCCTGAGCACTCTGGAGAGGTAGTACTTGATCGCATTCATCTTTCCCTCAATTGCAACCAGTCGTCCTGTCCCTGCAGCTGAAAAACACCCCCACAGCATGATGCTGCCACCACCATGCTACAACATTGGGACTGTATTATAAAGGGTCTGAATACTTAGGACCATGTGATATTTCAGTTTTTCTTTTTTAATCTGCAAAAATTTTGTTTTTCTGTCAATATGGGGTGCTGTGTTACCCTGGAAATCCAGAGGTCTCGCAAGAGCACAATTTGAATTGTCTCTACAAGACACTCTGGTATCGAGCAATGATCCACATTACTGCATTACGTAAGCAGTTCTGGGAACCAATCAAATCGGTGTATCTGATGTAGGCGGGCCAGAGGCGAACTAAACATTTAGTAAACAGATTAACACCAGTTGCTTGAAACGGCTTTGGCCGCTACAATGAACGAGTTAGACTTGGCTTTTCATATAAAAGATGAACAGTAAACCGCGCTCGAACCGTTCGTTTGCTAGAAGGACGTTTTTGCTGTTTTGCCGACTGGATACGGCAAGAGTTTAATCTATCAGTTCGCTCCGCTGGTAGCTAAGCGTATGGGGTTTAGTGAAAACTTAGTGATTGGTCGTGGCGTGATCCAATTGCGTGCAGTGAGAGTTTCAAATGCACGCTTGGTGCCGCCCCTCGAGTTAGGCCCTTTTCATTGCTCGATGCCAGACTCTTAATCTTAATAGATTAGGGTCTGGATTTTTGCAGGCTAGTGCTGTGTACATTAATGAGGAAGAAAATGAACTTCAGCAAATGGCTGCAATACAACAAAGAGTGAAACATTTAAGGGGTCTGAATACTTTCCGTACCCACTGTATGTGTGTGTATATATATATATATATATATATAGTAGGGGTGGGACGATACAGGTAACTCACGATTCAATTCTGTGGCGATATGTGGCCCACGATATCGATAATATCGCGATTCACGATATCTACGATATTCAATATATTGGAAGAAATTTCATCAACGATATATCACGATATATGTGACTGAAAAAGAAAAAAATACCCATAACAAGGAAATCTTATGCATTTATTAATGCCAACATTTCCAACACTGTGCAAAGAAATATGCATTTGCATAATAACTCACTGCCTCCTGGTCTTAAATGTAAACACTGTACAGCTAGACAGATAAAAGTGCCTGAACATTAAAAAAACAACATGAACATTAACTAACATGTGTAAACCATGATACTGAAACGTCAGTAGTAAGTTACTGTAAAGTGCTTTATGTTAACCTGGACAGTGGTCTCATCAATGCATATTCTTCTTGAGGAACACTAACGCCTGTTTCACACATACTCCGTCTGCAGTGTGTATGCAGTCCGTATGCGATGCAGAAGCAGCACGGACTCGTTTTGCTTTCACACAGGACACGTTTGCAGTCCGTTCCTGATCCGCGGCTGTTTACCACAAACACACCATTTATCCGTTATTTTGATTTCAAATACAAACGTGCTTTTTCAGCATTGTGATACTCTTTTATCACAGTACACTAATACAATTCTAGATATATTCACGTTTAAACTCAACGTATAATAAACAACGTATTATTCAATGCACTTGCACAGCAACCGCGTGCAGTGTGAACGCTCTAATCCGTTAACATGGGTGCGGAAAAAAATACTCAACGCATAAGCACTGCAGACGGAGTATGTGTGAAACAGGCGTAACTGATCAGCATGCTCAACTAGCGGGTGCGTCTTTGATTTGTTTTTCGTTATCTTCCGCCATTCTTCTCACTTCTCTTTTTTTCTGCGCTTCTTCTCTGATGTTGTTAGATAACTTGTGTTCTTCACTGGCCGCTGCTTCCGCCACTTTACGCCTATTTACTCGAACAGCGCCCCCCGCAAACAGAATGGTAGATATTGGGTAGTGACAGTGACACTGACGACGGGTAAATTAATCATTTGTGTTGTAATAAAATATCGATATTGGCCGTTAGTGTATCGATTATTTATTGCGACAGAGAGCACAACAATATATTGCAATATCGATTTTTTTTCCCACCCCTAATATATAGATAGATTCCAATTTGCTGCTTATTATTTAGATTTTTTTTAAGGTTTTAATTTTAAGGTTTGACGTCATGCCAACAAAATCCATATTAAAGGGATAGTTCACTCAAAAATGAAAATTTGATGTTTATCTGCTTACCCCCAGGGCATCCAAGATGTAGGTGACTTTGTTTCTTCAGCAGAACACAAACAGATTTTTAACTCAAACCGCTGCCATCTGTTAGTGATTTAATGGTATTGGATGATCACCAAACCTTTGAAAGAAAGAAAAAAAAAACATGCACAGACAAATCCAAATTACTCCCTGCGGCTCGTGAAAATACACTGATGTCCTAAGACACGAAACGATCAGTTTTCGTGTGAAACTGAAAAGTATTTATATAATTTTTTTTACCTTTGATATACAGCCGTGTCCAACAACTGTCCCGAGCGCGTGCTTAGCATCTGGCTTGTTGCACGTGTACGCGCTCTGGCGTAGTATACGCAAACTCTGTAAGCGATCTGTCGCGTGTGTAAGACCTTCATTGTTTACACAGAGCACAGAGATTGTGGGTATAACGGCTATTCAAAATGGTAATTACTTGCGCTTATCCTGACTGTTCAAACCGATTTAAAGCTAAAAGATTAAGTTTACTTGCACGAACTCATCCGGGTCTGTTGACATTTCACTGATTTTTCCTTATGGTGTTTGTGTATACTACGTCAGAGCGTGTACACAGGTAATGCGCCGGATGATGAGCTGAGTTGGACATTGTATATCAAAGGTAAAAAATTATATAAATTATATAAATACTGTTCAGTTTCTCACAAAAACAGTTCGTTTCATGTCTTAGGACATCAATGTATCACCACGAGCCGCAGGGTGTCATTTGGATTTGTCTGTGCATGTGTTTTTTTTGGTTTTTTTTTACTTTCAAAGGATTGGTGCCCATCCACTGCCATTAAATGACTAACAGACTGCAGCAGTTTTCTTTAAAAATCGTCATTTGTGTTCTGCTGAAGAAACAAAGTTACCTACATCTTGGATGTCCTGGAGGTAAGCAGATAAACATCAAATTTTCATTTTTGGGTGAACTATCCCTTTAACCACATTTTTCTTTAAAGTTGGAATTTGACAGCTTAACAATTGGATGTTAATGTTTTGAAAAATGTTGGAATAACAATTGGAAAAAGGTTGATTTTTAAAAATGTTATTTTGAAAATGTTCTATTTCAATAATGCTAATATAATAAAACAAATATTTTAATATATAATCCAGTCATCTCTTTTGTCATTTTTCTGAAATAACCACCCCACATTTGTGGATTCCAATTTCAGATTAAGTTAAATTCTTTTTACTAATGTCATTAAAATTTTTTGTCTTAAAGCCCGATTTTCATTTCCAACCAAAATGCAACGTCTGACCAACGTTGGACATTGACGTCGGCCTGACGTTGGGTTCTGACGTCAGCCCGATTTTCATTTCCAACCAAAATGCAACGTCTGACCAACGTTGGACATTGACTTCAGCCTGACGTTGGGTTCTGACGTCAGCCCGATTTTCATTTCCAACCAAAATGCAACGTCTGACCAACGTTGGACATTGACGTCGGCCTGACGTTGGATTCTGACGTCAGCCCGATTTTCATTTCCAACCAAAATGCAACGTCTGACCAACGTTGGACATTGACGTCGGCCTGATGTTGGGTTCTGACGTCAGCCCGATTTTCATTTCCAACCAAAATGCAACGTCTGACCGACGTTGGACATTGACGTCGGTCTGACGTTGGGTTCTGACGTCAGCCCGATTTTCATTTCCAACCAAAATGCAACGTCTGACCAACGTTGGACATTGACGTCGGTCTGACGTTGGGTTCTGACGTCAGCCCGATTTTCATTTCCAACCAAAATGCAACGTCTGACCAACGTTGGAAATTGACGTCGGTCTGACGTTGGATTCTGACGTCAGCCCGATTTTCATTTCCAACCAAAATGCAACGTCTGACCAACGTTGGACATTGACGTCGGTCTGACGTTGGGTTCTGACGTCAGCCCGATTTTCATTTCCAACCAAAATGCAACGTCTGACCAACGTTGGACATTGACGTCGGCCTGACGTTGGGTTCTGACGTCAGCCCGATTTTCATTTCCAACCAAAATGCAACGTCTGACCAACGTTGGACATTGACGTCGGCCTGACGTTGGGTTCTGACGTCAGCCCGATTTTCATTTCCAACCAAAATGCAACGTCTGACCAACGTTGGACATTGACGTCGGCCTGACGTTGGGTTCTGACGTCAACCCGATTTTCATTTCCAACCAAAATGCAACGTCTGACCAACGTTGGACATTGACGTCGGCCTGACGTTGGATTCTGACGTCAGCCCGATTTTCATTTCCAACCAAAATGCAACGTCTGACCAACGTTGGACATTGACGTCGGGCTGACGTTGGGTTCTGACGTCAACCCGATTTTCATTTCCAACCAAAATGCAACGTCCCTACGACGTTGGGGTACAACGTCAATCTGACGTCATGTTGACGTCCTGTGCCTGCTGGGCAATGTCAAAAAAATGTTTTGCACACTAAGAACAGTAATATGCAATAGGAACATAATCAATTCTGAAGTTATAGCATGGTTAACCACTAATGTGAATATAGGTCAATGTTTGTAGTGCTTTTTCTTCAATTTAAGAATTTTCAAATTTCATTATACAGAATTTTGTTTATTTTTACAGAAATGCAGCACTGAAAATGTGAAAAAAGTTTGCAGATTTCATCTGGTCCTGCTTATGACCTATTGAAATGTACATGAGAAATAAGAGGGCACAAGGGTGACCATAGAGACAAACGAAAGAAAGGAGAGAGGGAAAGATTTTCTCCTTGGCTGAGTGTATTGATTGCGCACTGGCTCTTTCAGTAATCAGAGGTAATTTGCTGAGAGGTAGCGATGCTGGACCAAGGCCACAATGACGTCTGTGTATGTGTGTTTGCTAGAGAAAAGCATCAAAAAAGAGAAAAACAAAGATAGACAAGATGGAGCGGGGGAGGCTAGGCAGGGTGCATTTCAGTCATTTGAACACAGAGGGAAGTGGAAGAGGTTTAATTTTGGTGTGTGTGCCGGTTTAATTTGGACTCGAGGAAATAGATGTTGGGCCTGACCTCTCTGTCTTATAAAGTACACAAGACAGCAGTAATTTGGTCCATTTTAGTTCAAACTAAGCTGCTCCAGTTTAGCTCTGATTTGAGTTGTTTTTATGGAATGTTTGACTTCAACCTTGTTGTGCTGTAAATTTGTTGTTTTTAAACAGCTTAATATAGCAGTCATTGACGTTTACATGGACACCAGCAGTGTTGGGTGTAACGCGTTACTAAGTAACGCGTTACTGTAATTAAAATACTTTTCCACTGAAAAAGTAGAGTAACTGATTACTGTTCATTTTTAAGTATTTTAATTACAGTTACGTTTAATGTACTTGCGTTACACTGTAAAATAATTAAACTCGCTGAATATCATTATTTAATTTGATGAATTAATCTTCTAAATGTGAAAGTAAACTCTGCCGCTTTAAAATCGTTGAAGTGCAGGTGCACGTGATTTCGCGCAAGTTTGCTGCATACTCCTATGGTATTCTTAAAGGGGATGTTGGACTCGGCTGAAGCGAGTGGCTGTTTTGCGAGATGGAAATATGCCCATTACTTCAGTTTTCTGAAACAAACAGACAAGAACATTACAGTAATATGTAAGCTATGTCCTGGGGAGAAAAAACTATCGGCCGCTGCGCTGTCAATAGCACGAGTACTCAAGCACCTGACACGGCAGCATAGACGAACACTTCTGTGTGATCCTTCATATTCGACGGATAAAACTGCGGCAACTCCTGCTAAACAGGCAAAACTTGATTTTACTTCGGTAGCGCAGAAAAGTGTCTGAATGAGCAAGGTTACAGTTCACTTTGTGGAAACACATGAAATGATTACAAAAATGGTCAAATGTTTTAAATATTAAAATATTGGATAGTATTATAAAAGCTCCTTGAAATTCTAAATAACATTTTAGATTTAAGTAAAACATTTATTGAACTCATTGTTTTAAATTAAGTTTCACGTTTACAGGTTGATACATGTCATGTTTAACTTTTCTTAAGTTTCTTAAGAATAATATATATTTTTTTGTTATTCTGGAATTGTGTTTCTTACCGAAAGAAGGTTACATTTCTTACAAAAAAGTTTATTATTATAGAATGTTTTCATAGAATGTAATATAGATTATTAAAAAAGCTAAAATGCTAAACTATTTAATGTTTGACTCATGATTTATTTAATTATCTATTATTTTAAGAGTTTAATTTCTATTTTTTGTCCACTCAAGGTTTATAGGGATTTTAAGAAGTATTTAGCTAAAATTACTTATTGAGTATTTAAGTTACTTTTTAGACACAGTAATTAGATAAGTATTTTAAATACAACATTGATGAAGTAATTAGTAATTAGTAATTAATTACTTTTTTAAAGTAACTTACCCAACACTGGACACCAGTAATCTAATTAATGACCTTATTCTGAATAAGACAATAATATGATTAAGCTGTTTACATGAGTTGCTTTTAGAATATTCCTTTCATGATCCCGTTTTACATGTTATAGTACATAGATCGATTAATGACACACATCATTACCTCCACACGCGACGCTATCAGTTCATCTTCGTTATAGACTTTTGGATGTTTGGGTTTTAATTTTACAAAAGCTTGAAGTGGCTCTGGACATAGGCAACATTTTTCAGAATGTGTGAGTTAAAATTTGCCGTGGTCGCATTTGTGCGAGTGCATGCTGTGCTGCTCCAAAGCGTCTGCTCCATACAGCGAGCGTTTCAGAGCCAGTCAGTTTTTAGGAGAAAAAAAAAACACACGCAAGCACAGTCACCGAAAGCCAGTTTAGTTTTACTTTTTTTGTTTGTTTTCATTTTGAAAACCCTGTTATCTTTGCCGTTTACCTCACATTACGCTTTGGAGGCTTTCTTTTATTAATTTTTTTATTAATTATTTTGATTGCTCAGTGTTTGCGCGCCCTGTAATAAATTGTTTAGTCGGCATATAACAGCATGTGATGGAGTCCATGCCTCGTCTTATTAGTTTTTGTTAATAAATGCTATATAAGCTAGTTTTAATTTATTTTTGTTATGCTGTTTAATTAAAAATAACAAATCCATCTTTTAAGAATTTGTTTTAATCTTAAAATTGATAGGTGTAGCCTTATATATGCAAGCAAAACCAAGATCATGAATTTGAAAGTAAAAGTAAAAAGCATCCTAAGACATTCCAATAGCGGAAATCCCGTTCACAAAATTAAAATAAATACTTACAAATAATACTAATGAAAAAGGGGGTTGAATGTTAAAAACGTTTCCATAAAACTAAAAATTATAACAAACTAGGCTATTTATCAGCATTGAGCATTGATTAAGCCCATGTTGTAGCAAAAAATAAATAAATAAAAATGAAACCAAAGTGCGACCAACTGAGAGCATTATGCCGCGTTCCAGACAACCCATCCCATACCGAAATGTAATATATGTGCTTATATGAAATACCCATGTATTAAATACATGTCTTGTATATGCCATATCCATATATGATTCCTATTAGAAAATGGAACAATTTCATATATTGACATATAAGTCTACCCCATACAAAAATATATGTTTATGTATGTATAATACATGTATTGCCATATATGGAATGTATATAATTATTAATATATGTGAGATATATGCATTTTTTTATTATGTTATATACAAATTAGACATATGAAACCATATATTTCATGCATATTTGATATTTTAATATGTGATCTTTGATCTTTAAATACAGGACACATGTGAGACTACACTCTACAAAGTTGCAGCGCATTGCACATTTCACACCTTGAGCCTTAAATGTTAAATGGTACAGTAAGCTACACAAAGAAACATCTTTATTTAAACAGAATTTATTTAAATAGGGGACAAAAATGTTACTGACATGCACAATCAAACAGAAAAAAAGAAACAATTACATATATAACTGATCAAAACACTGAACAGGCATAAGAAACAGAACATCAATTGTAGTGGTCCAGCTAAAGGTCTACAGGTTTGCATTCCCACAGCTTGGTTAGTTTTTGGTTTATTGCCATCCCCAGAAGGCCCCAGGTGAAGAAATGTCTGGATTCCAGCATCTGTATAAAAAAAAGATAAAAGTTAGATTTTGATAAGATAATTACAATAAATTTTCTGAACCATATACTTAAGACTTGCAATCCAACATTGTGCCAAAGTGATAAACTACTATAAGATGACAAATATACTGAATATTAAACAGTTGGTAAAGTTAAAGATTCTTTTAAAACTAGCAGAATACTAATTATGTATATATGTTTGTAAGTTGTAGTTGTAAAATATTCCCAGATACCACAAGGACATGGCAGAACAACAAAGCACAGCCTGCATGCCCATTCAAATAATATGTCTCTATATACATGAAGAACTAAAATATAGTAGCCCAAATGCTCAATGACAGAGTTCACAGCTAAGGTTACAATTTAATTTGCTATTTAGCATCAATTAAATAAAGTGTTGACATTCATATGTGCATCGTTTTGGCCTGGAGAAAACAGGGGTGGAACTATTACATGGGTTTTTGAATGACAATTTTGATTAAATCCCCTAAAATAAGGTCCGCCGTTCACACAAACTCATAATCCTTTCACATTTTATTCTATGACATAAAAAACACCAGTTAAACCCCACTTTTGATTCGTATTTTAATTTTTAAACTCTTATGTTTCTTAAAAAAAGATGGTTGCTAACATGCTGCTAAATGGGACTACAGGGCCTGTCGGAGGCATTAAAAGTCATCACGCCAAACAGTTTATCAATTTACTGTGTTTTGCATTGTAGTGTAATTTATAGTGCAATTAATTGTAGAATAATCAATTAATAGTTTCCCGCACCACATTTACTGCCTTTGTCACAGTGAAAGTGAAACTTTAATAATCTATAGCAGTCATTATAGCAGCCCACAAGTGGGTCGCGGGAGATTTTGTATGGGTCGACAAGTCGAGCACTATTTTTCAGTGCGCTATATACTCTTGATTAAAATTTATATGTGTAGTTCACCTATTAGCCGCACGAGGGAGCTCGTCGTTTTCTTCTTCTTCTGCTTTCTTTTTTTGTTGTTGTTCTTTAGCCGCGCTCTGCATCGCCTGTTTCACACATACTCTGTCTGCATTGCGTATTTTTTTTCGCACCCATGTTATTGGAGCGTTCACACTGCACGCGGTTGCTGTCCAGCAGTACGTCCCAGAAGCAGTGCGTTTGCAGCAGAGCAGCGATCATTTCGGCAGAGTCTATTTTTTTGCTGTGCTGCAAGCGCTGAATTAAAGTGACAGCGCATTGTTCGCTGTAAAAATGAACATGGATTGACACGAAAATGTCCCATAAATGCATATAAATGAAATCCACTTTTTCACAGTCAACACGTGGCTTTTTGGCTAGGTTTAAAATAAGCAAAAATGCAGTTTTAAAGAAAAAGGGAACATAATACGTGCACTTGTCCAGGTAGAAAAGTTCTTTAAAAGGATTGTTTTTAATAAAGATTTAATGCGAAAGAAAAGCATGAGAGCCGACTGTTTCTGTCTGTGGTAAGTTTTAATTAAAATATTTTTTGATAGCCCAATTTTTAATTAAAAAAAGGAAGCTATAGCCTCCCTATGTTGTGTTTAAATGTGTTGCAACTTGCTTGAGCAACTTAATATACAAATCTAGAAGTCAAGTGCATTGAATAATACGTTGTTTTTATTGAGTTTAAATGTGAATATATCTGTTATTGTATTAGTGTACTGTGATAAAAGAGGATCACAATGCTGCAAAAGCACTTTTTGATTTGATATCAATATAACGGATAAATATTGTGTTTGTGGTAAACAACATTTTCTGCAAATCTGCAGTTTACTTAAATAAAAAAAATGTGCTTTGTCAAATATCTGTATCTCTTTTAAATAGTTAAGTGGAAGCATGACCTTAAAAATGGTCATACATATTTTGTTAATGCATAAATTCTCTTCGTGATATATGAACTATATGGGCCTAATGTTTATTGAGTCACAAGGATTTATCGACTTTAAAATGTGGGTCCCCAGAAAAAAAGTTTGGGAAACACTGATCTATAGTGCTTAAAGCCACGTTTAAGATAAATGTTTACGGCCATATGAAGCTGTTAGAAAGCAGATAGATTGAGGATTTTATAGAAGCAAGGATACAATAATATTTTGTGTACCCACCCTAACAACATGATAGCTAAAATGTGGTACTTCATTCACTAAAATAAATTTAATCTTACCATATCCAAAACCTCTACAGTTATTTAATAGATTAAATGCACTAGAATTTTATTAAATAGTACACGGAGACACATATTTTGCTGATTTGATTTGTCTACATATTTAACCTTTTCTGTGTACGCTCCATGATTCACATCACTGCCATCCACATCTGCAGGTTCGGCCTCCATTTCTGTTTTCTGAGAATTTCGGGACTCATTACCTATTCATGGGACACAAACGAGAATAGCACAATTATCAGCAAAGATATGAACAAAATTTACTACGATAGATTAACCATATTTTTAAAACCCCATAATCACATAGTGTACAGTTACCTTTATGCAATGTACACAACATGCATGTTCTTATGCACCCACTCTAGGCATGTCACTGACATGTCAATGCACTTGGTGCAATATAACCAAGTACTGTAATTTACTATATGAATTCAAGGTGCTTTTATTTAAATAATTCATTTTTTTGCAGTTTTATAGTTCTAGTCTAGACTACATCTCAGAGATGTCAGACAGCTTTAAATAATTTCAAAATGTGGCATTGCTTATCCAGTGAAAACAATGAGCTCACAGTATCTCCATATAGATTGTTAATTAACCTACCCAGTAGCTAAAATTAACTTCAATGCAAGCAAATTGCAAAACATATCAATGCAGCTGTAATCATAACATCATATATAAAACAAAAACAGGGAATATTTTAAAAAATTTATCTGCTCTATATAGAGACAGAGGCTCTTGCAGACCAAAACAATCATATAACACTTAGTTTCTATGAAATATTAGCGTAGGAATAAAGCGTTGAGTAAATTAGCATAAATTACCTGCACCGCTGCCACATTCAAAGGCGTTTCATCGTTTCCTCTCAGTGATGTCGGTCTGTCTTCGTGCCCGTCTATAAAATCATTGTCGTTTATTATGTGAATGTATTGGCCCATTTGTTATCCCTTCCACTTACTAAGAAAAACATCTTACCGCAGATGACTTGTATCATTGCCCAGCCATTGCTCAGACTCTGCCGTTGGCGCGGGTGAGTTTGAATTTTGGCGCATGCGCAGTAGCGGTATTGTGACATACGCACTCAATCGCTCATGTATTTTAATGAAATGCGTTTTAGTTCATTGATGATGACAGCACATATGGACAAACAGTTACATGAAGTGTTTTCCCCCTCAATAACTCCATAATACATTCGTTTTACTACAAGTAACTAGTACATTGGCATTTTTTGAACAGGTTATATATTCATCTGTATTTTTTCCCCAGAAAACTGAATTGAAACAATAAAGTTAAGCAAAAAAATATTTTGTTATGTGATTTACAATAAGCAGTATATTTTAGGCATAAATGGTTAATAAACTTGCATAAATTCAATATATACATTGGTAATTTTGATATATATTGTTAACATATATGGTTTTATCATATAATACAATATACAATTTAAATATATATTGTAAACATATATGGTCATAACATGCAATACCATATAAAAGTTGACCATATATATACTTTCAATATATGTTTATATACAAATTGTACTATGGGAAATTCATATATGTTATAAACATATATCTACATATATCCAGAAGATGTATATATGTGATAATAATATATTGCCCTATATTTAACATATATGAGAGTAGCACTTCTGATATAGGGACATATATGTCATATATTACATTTCGGTATGGGATTACCCGTGTTTTTCCAAACTTCTACCCGTGAAAGTGCACTGGAACGGCACTCAAACCCGTGAATTCCCACCCGTGAACTCGTACTAGATCGACGACGTACTCCCAGTTCCGAGTTCTGACGTGACATAGCCCGAGAAACAACAATAAAGCCTCTAGGGGTGCGGTTTTTAGTGGCACACGGTGGAAAAATAGAGTTTAGGACAATATAACGTTGCAATCAAATTATTAATACTATAAAAATAATAAATGCTTGGCGTGGCTTGCCTGGAACGCTACAAAGTCCTGAGTCGTGGTTTGAACACGTGATTTACGAGCTCAAAAACCTGCCTGGAACGCAGCATTAGTGTGTATCCTGTCACAAAATGTGGCAAAAAGTCCTACACAAGGGGAATAGTCTGATTAAGGTGTGTACATGTCTTCCATAATGCGACTAAAATAGGAATACTCCACCTGTCTTAATTCGATTTGTGTTTACTCAGATTATGACTTTAGTCGGATTAAATTAATCAAAAATATCAGTTTACATGGTTGCTTCTTAATCAGAGTATTGACTTAATCGCGTTAAAATCGGAATATTGTTGTCCATGTAAACGTACTCATTGTAAAATACAAAACTGTAGTTTAATATTGACTCCAGATAAATGTGGTCTTCAATCTATTTTAGGCATTGTGACAAGTAAAGTCAAAGGGTCAAGGTTTGCCTGGTTAGCATGGCCCAGCCACTGCTGGTAGATGTTGTACACTATCTGTGAGTGCTAACATCTTTCTTCAGGTATATTTACTAATCATGCATTTAAAATATTTGTATTTACACATTTGTAATCACTGAATTTCAATTTAGTACATTTAAAATACATGAACTTGTTGAATGTAATATGAAATAACACTACAGCTAACTTGCCAAAAAAATGTGCACTATTAAATATAAATATGTAAATATTTTAAAATAAAGTGCAACAGGGAAAATGTTCAAACATGTCCTCAAGTCAGTCACTTATTTACCTATATGCTAGCAGTTTCAGACATAGAAAGGGGATCAAAGAAGGTCAAGCAACTTTATTTCTAGCATGTTCTAGCCACTCTGCCCTCTCAAGAACTGATCAGACATTCTGCCTTTGCCATTAGGAGGGAATATTAGCAAACATCAAAGTTATCTTGTGTCAGTTAAAAAGGGCACAAACATCTCAAAACCTAAAGAGATCACAGAGAGCCAAACATAGACCAATCAATAGTAGGCCATTTGATGCCACAGGTCACCAGCCAATGCAAAGCAAGAGAGAATGGATTCATGGACAAAGGGAAAGAGAGTGAGAGCTTATATAGACCATTCTACAGAATTGGTCCAAGCAGCTGTCCCACAATGAAAAGACACATATTAGAAGCATTTAAGTATTCAATATCTTAGATGTTTACTAAGATCTTTATATTTTATTTTCTTTGTAAATTATAAAACTTCATGTAAAGGAAATTTTAGTCCATTGGCTAAGACTGATTTTGACTATATCCCTACATTTGTGATCGGAAAATATGTGTCACTCTCTCTTATAGCTTAATAGGGAGTAGATTTCCACATCATTTTGAGGTAAATGTGTTCAAAATATATCTGTTTAAATTTAAGGAATGTCACTGCCAAACACTATATAAAATTCACACTACTGTAAGTCACAACCCAAAAATAAACACATTTTTTGTACAGTTATTAAATTTTTTGTATTTTAGTATGTTTTAGTGTTTTAGTATGTGGGTTAAAATTCTGTAATGTGATGTGGCCGCTACCAAAGCATTACTGTCGCTACCAAAAATGTGCAGTCACGACAGAAAACATGGGATGTTTTGTCAAAAATAAAGTTTACTGAATTATCAACTAAGATATTATGATAGTGTTTGGTTTAATGTATATTCAAACTAATGAATCCTTAAGTTTGAAATCATTATGATCAACTTTTTGCCTCTTACAAAGAAAAAATTGGATTCAAAATACAACCAATCCCATAAACCACATTTGAAATATTGTAATTGTTTTTGATTTACCTTAGAATTTATTAATAAAATAGAAAAATATATATATTTACAAGGAAGATGTAAGCAAAATCATAATAATTCAATATAACCCTTCTTATTAAATTATATATTACTGTGTTTCAGTAGTGACAAATTTGGGGAGAGGACAAATATTCCAAAACTCTGAAAATACAGTATGAGAATTAACTGCACAATTACTAGAAATGTGTACCTTGGATATTATACAATTTGCATAAATGGAAAATTTGTGGAGAAATAAAAATTTTATGCAAAATGTTATAACTCTTTTTTTTTATTTTATTTTATTCTGTTTTATTACTGGCTTAATTAATCGTACCACCTGACATGTTCTTAAAATAATTTTCTGATTTCTGGTCACGCATTATTTAAGGATGTCCTTGTTACAGTGTAATTATATAATTAAAAGAAATATTAATTTAATTATGCTGAGTAGTGTTAATTAACAACATGCACTTACCATAGGGTTAGAGCTTGTTTAGTTGCATGTAATTATGCCTAATTTACTGTTATTACTATAGTATACAGATCAAATTTAGGCTTTTATTATATATAAACACACATGCAGTATATAGAGCACATCACACATAAACATGGAAGCTTGTGTGCACATCATGCTGGAACGAACCTGATTGGTTCCCTTCCGGAGGGAACTCTACGCTGCGTCCTGGTGGACACTATGGGAACTGCCTTCAGCATGACCGGTTCTGAAACAAGCTATAGAACAACGACAGTGAACTTGACACTGGTCGGCGCCAGCCTATGACGTCATCAACAGGCGCCTGCTAGTATAAAAGCAGGTGCCTGTGAGCACATCACCATCTTTTTGTCTTCAGAGTCCTCCGTTCTAACGAGTGAGTACAGCGATGCCTAGAGGAAAACTGTTTAGGAAGTGTGCGGATCCGTGTCAGAGAAATCTGACACCTGATGACGCACACGACCTCTGTGTGATGTGTTTGGGTGAAGAGCATGCGCGCTCTGCTCTAGAAGGAGCGGAGTGCGTTCATTGTGAGAGTTTCACCCTGAAGAAACTCCGTTCTCGTTTGTCTCTTTTCTCGAGGGAATTGGGACATCCATCCGCCCCACGCGGCTCGGGTCCCGCGGCGGCTGAGGCTGCCCGGCGGCTGAGATCGTGGGGATCACAGGTGGAGCTGGCTGACGAGTTTGAGAGAGGGATTAATCTCTCGCGCACGTCAGCCAGAGACGAGGACGCGCTGCTAGCGGAAGATGTGCTGTCTCTCACATCTTCCGATCCTGCAGCGAGTGCTCTTTTGGCTTCAAGCCAGGGCGAGCAGGAGGCTGAAATGGAAGAAGATGAGCTTTCTGAGCCCATGCAGCCTGCCTGCCCCGCATATGAGGAGTTGATGTCAGTTATGGACCGCGCGGCTACCCGATTAGACCTCCAGTGGAAGCCCGCCGGGGAAGAGGCCGCCCTAGGTAGACTGGACGAGCGGTTTCTTCCCAGCCATAACAAACCAACTCCCGTGAGCCTCCCATTCCTTCCTGATCTACATAAAGAGATCGAGAAGGCATGGGACAGGCCATATTCAGCCCGCATTCACAGGCATCAGCATGTGAATTATGCTGATGTCGAGGGAATGCAGGAGCGCGGATATGCATTGATGCCTCCCATTGAGCAGACGTTTGCGAACTATCTCTCAGCGGGAGGGACATCGACCCTGAAGGCTCCGACCCTGCCATCCAAGCCTTTGAGAGAAACATCTCGGTTGAACGGCAGGGCATATGCGGCAGTGGGTCAGGCTGGTGCTGCTCTGCACACGGTGGCAGTGTTGCAGGCGTACCAGGCTGATCTACTGAAAGATCTGGACCGAGGTCTGGGGCTTTCCCCGGAGCAGGTGGCTGAGCTGCGCCGCACCACAGACTTCTCTCTGAGGGCCACCAGACAGACAGCAACCGCAGTGGGCAGGTCCATGTCAGCGATGGTGGCCACGGAGAGACATCTGTGGGTGAACCTGGCGGACATCGGGGAGAAAGAGAAACGCTTTCTCCTCGATGCGCCGGTTTCGCCATCTGAGTTGTTCGGCACATCCGTCGAGGTGGTGGTCGAGAAATTCAGAGAGGCGAAGGCGCGCTCGGCGGCTTTTAAATCATGCATCCCTCGCCGGTCCACGCCCCCACCTGAACACCGGGGAAAACCAGGCACGTCCTGGTCCAGGGGCCAGAGACGAGGCCAGGTTGCCAGTGTGGCCACTCGGGGCCCTCCCCCCGGGAGGAGTCAGTCCCAGAGGAGGCGTGATGCGCGGAATAGGAGAGGGGATCTAAGGGAGACAATCCAGCGCAGGCGTGGCGGCAGGCCTGGATCGGGTACCTAGAGTCTCCTCTCCGGTTCCCCTCACGTCCGTTCGGCTGCCTGCCCCTCCTTTTTCCCCCTCGCCAAAGACTCTGGGGCTGGGCCGATGATGAGATTGATACTCAATCTGATGGCCCGGTATGTGAACAGTACACTTTAATAAAATTTTCATGTGTATGTGTATGTTTCTTTGTCTACCAGCTCCGCTTGGGTGATTGTTATTGCAGTTTTCGAGCTCCTCTTGAGTTCTACTGCCACCAAGTGCCGAGTGTAGCTAGGTCTCCCCTCGTTTAAAAAAAAAAAAAACAGTGTGTAGAGACCTCCACTTGTGGTTAAATCCCTTTTGGGTTATGCGTTGTCAGGTTTGAGCCTCCGCTAGAGTAAGCTTGGTATAGACATGACCCAACATACATATACATATGGAAATATGCAGAAAACCCTCTTGAGCGTTGTAAGGCCGCCTCAAGCAAAAAAAAAAAAATCACTTTGCTGAAGCCTCCGCTCGCTTAAACCCTGCTAAAAGTGATACTCTTTTTTGCACGAGTGTAGTCAGGTCCCTTCTCTGTGAATATTTGTATACACATATGTGAAACCTCCACTCCTAGGAGTTTATGTGATAGGGTGAACAGAGCGTTGTCAGGCCCCCTCTCTGAGAGAGAGATGTTTTACTGAAAAGAAAAAAAAGCCCCGCTTTTAAGTAGAAATCTCACATGTTTGGCTGTTAGGCCCCATTCTGGGCCTCGCTAAATTATCCTCTGGCGTCGTGCTAAAGCCCCTCTGCCAGACCTGAGTGTAGCAGGCTTTTTTCCTAAAAGGATGTCTTTTAAAGCCTCCTCTCTGCGGAGTCCTACTAACGTGTGGACTCGTATAAGAGATAATACTTCTTAGCGTTGAGTGTAGTCAGGTCACTTTTTAGACCTCCACTCATGAGAGCTTTTATTGGTTTGAGTGTCGCCAGGCTCCCTCTGTTTGAGGTATTTCTGTTTAAGCCTCCACTCTCCAGAATACAGGCCGAAACGCAATGATGCGGCTCTGCTTTTTAGTATAGACCATTTCAAGCGCTATTCGGCGGCTTAAGGAAGTGACGTCGTTGGTCCCAGGACGTTTCCGGTTAGTGGTCCAGCGCATTCAAAACAATGGCGAGAAGCGCTTTATGAACAGTGGGATTGCGGTCATATATATACAAACATCCTGCTTAAATGTCTAAATTAAAATTAGATCCTTGTCGTTCGGTGGTTGTGTGCTCCCTCTGGGGCGGTACTAACATTCTGAGACGTGTTTAACGGTAGATTTCCGCGAAACGTACCCGTGTTGCGGCAGTGAAGGAGAAGGCTGGATAACAACAAGCAACTCTAGGATATACAGCGCACATTTCGATTCAGGCAAGTAAATATCGTTTTTAATTAATCAGTTTATTTGTGTATCTTTACGTTAACTCTTCAAGTATGATGCCGTATAATTTAAAGTAGCATTTTGTCATTGTTTACATATGCATCTAGCTTTCGTGTGTAACGTTAATGAAAAAAGGCAAGTTTTTTTATTTCTGTTTTATTGCTAAGTGTTATGTGGGTTAAATTCATATTAGTCGTCTAGTTATTTTGTCAGTTGACAAATGCAGTGAGTAACATGAAAGTACGTGAATGTCGTATTGTGTAACAGTTAACGGCAGTAGTTTACAAAACGTAATGTTTATGGTAAATATTATTTTCCATCACATAAGCTTTGGTAATGTTAATTCCAAGATGTACTGACGTATTAAGCAATAATAGCATTATTTTTTTTTTATATTGTGCATTATATTAAATAATTGTTTTTCTACTTTTATCCTTATATAATGTAAACAAAATTTATACAGGTGATTTCTAATATCATTTGTTTCTTAGTCAAGGAAGCATTTTGATGTAAGCAGTTGTAAATATGCAGCAGGGTCACTAAATCTGACAATACAGTGTAATACTGAAATTTGTTAGCTCCCTGTAATTCCCATAGAATTGGTTAAATGTTATATACATTTTCATAATGATGGCTAATATCCTTTGTTTTGTTTTCTAGAAAGTATTCTAAACTGATGTAAACAGTTGCAGAAATACAGAAGGGTCACCAAATCTGAGAAGGCAGTGTAAGGAGAGCCATCATCTGTAGACACCCAAGGACAGCTGATCATCCTGCAGTGACAAACCACATCTGACCATATCAACACCCAGATGTGATTGAGAACTTGAGTGTAGTATTCAGTAATTTAGTGTAGTACTTAAAGCGACTGATGACCAGGCCGGATACAGACTGCTGCTTTTGACATTTGTTCCCCCTTTGTACTCCATTTCAGTTCAAATGTTGTTTCAGTTGTTGTTGTTTCATTTGTTGAAGCATTTTATGTTCATACAAATATTTACATATCAATACATGTGCTGGAAATAAAAACAGTTGAAAGTGAGAGAATGCTTTTTGTTTATATACAGTACTGGTTAAAAGTTTGGACAAAGTATTTTTTCTATGTTTTTGAAATAAGTATTTTATGTTTATTAACATGATTAATTATTTAAATGATTTCTATTATAAAAAATGTTGTGCAAAGCTGAATTAGCATCAGCCTTTACATTACACCAGTATTCATTTTCACATGAATATATATATATATATATATATATATATATATATATATATATATATATATATATATATATATATATAAATTTGTGTGGGTGTGAACAGTAAATACGTGCATAAAAACATATATGAATGCTTTATGTGTGCATTTATTAATCTGCAGATATACAGGTTTATGTAAAACACGTTAGCCAGCATTGAATTGCGACGATCTTGTTTATTTGTGATCACATGATGACTCGGAGCATTCATACCCTCCCCTTGCACTGTTCCACAGCAACAAACTTGACCAAACTAACGTTGAACACATGTTGAAATGAATTCAACACGTAATAATAGCATCCAGCGCTTAGTTTTAATAGCATACATTTAGCGTTGTTTGGAACGATATGTATTGTGAAAAGTAATGTACTAATGAAAATAAATATTTAAACAGAAATACAGACTGACCACGCAATGCAAGTAAATTAATCACGAACAACCTCCGGATATCTTGGGAACAAAACATGAAGTAAGTTGCACTGCTTGCTTCAGACTGATGACATCCATTGTACGAATAAATGTTCACAATATTTCCGTTCATGTGATATGCTTTTAGCAATCTCCCGTGTACACGCACGCAGCATCGATTAGTTAATGAGCAGCTTTTTTAGATTTTAAAAGAATGTGTTCGTATTGACAGATCGGAGAAATAGCGCTACCGGAAATGTTTCAGGACCGGACATGCGCAGTAACGTTCCAACGCGCTTGTTATTGTTTACATCCTTGAAATGGTCTATATGAGCCCTTTCCGTGAGCCTGTCACTTCAAGCGTTGAGTGTAGTTAGGCCTCCCTTCCTTGAGAGGGTGTTCATACTGAGGCCTCCACTCGGAAGAGCTTCCTCAGCTGAGCGTCGTCAGGCTTTGTTGCGCTCGAGAGAGTCTGTAACCATTGAAGCCTCCCCTCACTGAAGCTCCGCTTCTGGGCTTGCTATCGCCGGGAATAATATTGGTGTTTTCCTCGCTATGCTCAGAGCACCTCCTCAAACCCACATTAGTGGTGATTACTCACGCAAATCGTTGAGCATTCCTTAAAAACCACTTGAGTGGTAAGTGCACTACTTAGGCACTTCATTAAATCCATATTTATGGTAAAGTTCCCCCCATGAGGGTAGGGTCCTTTTCTGAAATCCTATACGGTGTGGACCACGCAGGGGAATCCTCCATGCCCATCTTCGAGGTTGGTTCCAAAACCCTTAAGTTTTTTCAACTCCACTGATAAGCACAGTGTAATAGGTCTCCTCTCTGTCACAGCACAGTACTGAGACCTTCACTCTCACAGTTATGGCAGCTGGTAGGCCCCTGGGTGCCTCGCTGACTATTTTTGGGGGAGTGCTGTCTACCACTCACCAAAAATCTAGTGTTGTAGGCTTCTCTCTCTAGAGATGCAATCTCGGAGCCTCCACTACACAGAGCTATGAGATAAATGCTATTCTGCATTGTTAGCTCTACTGTGAGTATTTGCCACTTCTTTGAGCGTCGAGTGTAGCCAGGCCTCCCCTCGCTTAGAGCGTTCACTTTGAGGCCTCCACTCTGAAGAGTTTCCCTAAGGGGAGCGTCGTAGGCCTCCTCTCGCTTCAGAGAGTCTTTCTGCTGAAGCCTCCCCTTTCCAGAAGCTCCGCTTTCAGGCTTTGCTACCGCCTAGAGTTTGCAATCTGGTGATTTTCTCGCTATGCTCTGGGCACCTATTCAAAACCACATTTGTGGTGTTTACTCACGCAAGTCCTTGAGCACTCCTTAAAATCCACATGAGTGGTAAATGCATTATTAGGCATTTTTCTGAAATCCACGTTGGTGGTAAAGGTCTCCCCCGACTGGTGGGTCCTTTTTTAAGTCCTTTATGGTGTGGGCCACGCAGGTAAACCCCCGTTCCCATCTTTTGAGTTGGTTTTTTACAAAAACCTTTTAGTTTTTCCAACTCCAATCCAGATAGCACTGCTAGCGGGATTGAGTGTTGACGCCTCCTGTGGCCTCCACTCTCCAGGAGAGCTCCACGTAGGTAATTCTGTCGCACAGGCTATTCAGCCTCGCGGATTACCTTCAGGGTTGAAGTGTAGATAGGTCGTGAGACCTCCACTCTCAAAGTTCTTTGCTAAGCACGGAAGTGTGTCAGGCTTCCTCTCTTGAAAGCCTCCACTCTCCAGACTCCACTCAGGTAGTACTGTCGCATAGGCTATTCAGCCTCGCTGATTACCTTCAGTGTTGAAGTGTAGTTAGGTTATGGGACCTCCACTCTTAGAGTCTTTTCTTGCCCACAGAATGTTGCCACCAGACTCCACTCAGGTACTGTCGCATAAGCTAATCAGCCTCGCTGATTACCATCAGTGTTGAAGTGTAGTTAGGTCATGAGACCTCCACTCTTAGAGTCTTTCTTTGCATAGAGTGTTGTCAGGCTTCTTCTCGCCGAAGCCTCCACTCTCCAGACTCCACTCAGGTACTGTCGCATAGGCTATTCAGCCTCGCTGATTACCATTAGTGTTGAAGTGTAGTTAGGTCATGAGACCTCCACTCTTAGAGTCCTTCGTTGCCTCCAGAGATTCCACTAGAAATAGGTAGTTCGGCCGCACAGGCTATTCAGCCTCGTGGACTACCTCTAGTATTGAGTGTAGATAGGTCACAGACCTCCACTCTTAGAGTTGTCCTCTGCTGGGTGCAGAGTGGTACCAGGCTTCTTGTTACCAAAGCCGCCACTCCGCAGAAACTCCACTCAGGTAGTTCTGCTGCACAGGCTATTCAGCCTCACTGACTACCCTCAGTGTTGAAGTGTAGATGGGTCATGAGACCCCCACTCTTAGAGTTATCCTTTGCAAGGCACAGAGTGTTTTTGGGCTTCCTCTGTTGAAGCAGTCACTCCTCAGAAACTCCATGTAAGTAGTTCTGCTGCACAGGCTATTCAGCCTCACTGACTACCTCCAGGTTTGAGTGTGGAGGTGTCACGACACCTCCACTCTTAGAGTTGCTCTCTGGAAGGCACAGAGTGTTGCCAGGCTTCCTTTCGCTGAAGCCTCCACTCCTCAGAATCTCCACTTAGACAGGTCTGCTGCACAGGCTATTCAGCCTCACAGACTATCTCCAGTGTGAAGAGGGAATCTCAGAGTGGAGGTCTCATGACCTAACTAGGTCATGAGACCTCCACTCTGAGATTCCCTCTTAGCAGAAACTCCACCCGGGTAGTTCTGTTGCACAGGCTATTCAGCCTCACTGAATACCCCCAGTGTCGAGTATAACAGGCCATTTAAGCCTATACCTGTTAGCACTGAATGTTGTCAGGTCCTCTCCTTAGAGCAGACATTCGTTCTGCTGAGACCTCCATTCTCTAAAAACTCCGCCCATTATGTGGGCGTTCGTAAGCTTCATCAATCCTAGGGAGCTGAGTGTATTAGGCCCTCTCTAGGCCTCCACGCTTGAGAGTTACGTGCGCAGATAGCCGAGCTAGCCGTGACAGGTCAGGCTGGGCCCCAGCGACTTTCGCTGAAGCAGGGGTGATGTTCCTTCTTGACTCCTCAATCAGTCAGTTGATCACTTATCCCTCGGCATGGCGGCGTTGGTATAGCGTTCCCATAGTGTCCACCAGGACGCAGCGTAGAGTTCCCTCCGGAAGGGAACGTCTGGGTTACGTATGTAGCCCCGGTTCCCTGAGGACAGGGAACGAGACGCTGCGTCTCGGGGCCATGCCTCGGGCCCTGCATATGCCTCCGTCAGACAAAAAGATGGTGATGTGCTCACAGGCACCTGCTTTTATACTAGCAGGCGCCTGTTGATGACGTCATAGGCTGGCGCCGGCCAGTGTCAAGTTCACTGTCGTTGTTCTATAGCTTGTTTCAGAACCGGTCATGCTGAAGGCAGTTCCCATAGTGTCCACCAGGACGCAGCGTCTCGTTCCCTGTCCTCAGGGAACCGGGGTTACATACGTAACCTAGACGTTTTTGTGCATCACACACACGTTTCATTGCGCTCTGTCAATTATTGCTTATATGTAAATTAAAGAGTATCAGAGTATCTGTTTATCATATAAACATTTTTTATCAAGATTTTTTATGTTTTTAAAAGAAGTCTCTTCTGCTCACCAAGGCTGCATTTATTTGATCCAAAATACAACAAAAGCAGTAATATTGTGAAATATTTTTACTATTCAAAATAGCTGCTTTCTATTTTAATATATTTAAAAATGTAATTTATTACTGTGATCAAAGCTAAATTTTCATCATCATTACAACAGTCTTTAGTGTCACATAATCCTTTCAAAAATCAATGCTGTTCTTCTGAACTTTCTATTCATCAAAGAAACCTGAAAAAATCTACTGTTTTCAACATTATAATAAATGTTTTTAACAGAAAATCAGAATATTAGAATGATTTCTAAATGATTTCATGTGACTTGAGTAATGATGCTAAAAATTCATCTTTGAAATCACAGGAATAAATTACATATTCAAATATATTCAAATAGAAAACAAGTATTATAAATAGTAAAAATATTTCCAAATTTAACTGTTTTGCTGTACTTTGGACAGCAAGCACTTGTACTTTGGATGCAGGCATTTATTTTATTTTTAAAAACATTAAAAATCTTTCTGTTCAAAAACTTTTGACTAGTAGTGTATATCTCTTCACAAGACAATTAAATTGCTCAGTTCATATGGATTTATTATAAAATGCCTTTTCAACCTTTTTGGGTCTTCAGAGTTTTGGTTATCCAGACTCTCAGTCGAGGCAGATAGAGAGAGAAAGAGAAAGATTAACCAAACTCTTATGGGTTTGGAACGAGATAAAGGTGAGTAAATGTCAACAGAGTTTTTAAGTGAACTAACCCTTTAATAATCATAATTTGGGGGCTTTGTTCAGCAAACATTAATATATGCAATTAATTAAAATTATTTTACTGAATCAATTAGCATATAATGTAATACATTCTATTTTACGTTCTATTTGATTGTGTAGAAACACAGGAGGCTAACAGCAAGCTTATCCCCACTGAGCTCCCACAGTCTACTGAGTCCAATTGTGTGATACAAATGAGATCAGCAGTGAGAAATGACTGATAATGTTTTTATTAAAGATATCAAATGAAGCAGAAGGATATAGTATCATAAGACAGACAAGTACATAAAGCCATGTTTTACAGCTCTCTTTATTGATCTGGCTATGATTAGATGTACAGAACCAAATTTGGCCTGGGGAGAGATATCCTTTGGCTAAGGGTAAATCGCTTAAAAGGAGCACCATTCTGCGGTGCTCAATATCCTGAGGGGCCATCAGCACCAAAAATAGACGCTATTTTCACAGCTGTACATGTGTGGTCCTGTGCACATGAGCATGATACATACAGACACACGCACACACATAAAACTTGTGAGCACATCCATATATAGGACCATGTACCACTCATATTCCAGACATGCAGTTCCCTGCACACTCTTCCCCGTGGGAAGTTCTGATGCCCATCAACCTTCAAGAAACAATTGACCAGAAAACCCTTCGAGACATTATGAGAAATGACATTTATTAATGAGAGAGGTAGAAAGAAAAGACTGTAAACAAGGTCATGCACTCCAACACACATATACGCTACACAAGTGCAATGAGAAGCAAGTGCAAGGCTACAACATGCCAACTGGGATTAAACCCAGTGTTTCTCATAATTACTGATATTCATTAAGCGCCAAGCGTTATTACGCAAACACACGCAGACATACACTCATTATAAACAACACACCGCAGACAGTTGTTTAACAGAGCTTGCCATTTTAATCAGTTTCCTTGTTTACAGTAAATGATCGATGCACAAGTGCAAAGAGGCCGTAGGAAAATATTGATGTTATTGAAAGAAGAAAAAAGAGTGTTAAAATGTCACTATGTCAACACGGCATCACTATATAAAACACATCCCGTTTTCGATTTGCTTTTGTTGAGTTTAATGTCTAGAGGACTGGGGGGAGAGTGTGTGGAATCACATTTGTGAGCACATAAAACTATTTTATTGGAATCAAATTGAATAGTAAGACATTTGTTAATTGTTTTCATTTGTATGTGTCTGAATGTGAACTATATACTTAGTCCATACTAGACTCAGCCTAAAGAAGATTTCTGTTGGTCAACACAGTGAAATATAGTAGTCAGCATTTGAAGTGAATCAAAACCAAAACAATACCTGTTCTTGTCTTAGGAAAACTTTGATGAACTTTTTTCATCCACTTCACACGTTGACTACTGTAGATGCCGTCATAGAACTGTGGACATAGAAACAGTATTTAATACATTGTGATTTTTGTATGAAGTAATATGTAACAGTAAATGTTTAAAATAAATAGTATGCTATATTTGTCGTCTTCTGACCTTAATATGTTTAATTAAACAAGTGGCATCCATTTATACAGTTGAGGTCAAAAGTTGACATACATCTTGCAGAATCTGCAAAATGTTAATTATTTTACCAAAATAAGAGTAATCATACAAATGCATGTTATTTTTTATTTAGTGATCACCTGATCACCTTATATTTCACATAAAAGACCACAAGAGAAAATGATAGTTGAAATTATTAAAATGACCCCGTTCAAAAGTTTACACACTCTTGATTCTTAATACTGTGTGGTGAATGACCCACAGCTGTTTTTTATTTATTTATTTATTTATTTATTTTTTGTGATAGTTGTTCATGAGTTTCTATGTTCTGAACAGTTAAACTGCCCGATGTTCTTCAGAAAAGTCCTTCAGGTCCCACAAATTCTTTGTTTTTTCAGCATTTTTGTGTATTTTAACCCTTTCCAACAATGACTGTATGATTTTGAGATCCGTATTTTGACACTGAGGACAACTGAGGGACTCATATGCAACTATTACAGAAGGTTGAAATGCTCACTGAAGCTCCAGAAGGAAAAACGATGCATTAAGAGCCAGGGGTGTAAACTTTTGAACAGAATGAAGATGTGTACATTTTTCTTATTTTGCCTAAATATCATTTTATTTTTATTTTTTATTTAGTACTGCCCTTCAGAAGATACACTCTTAAAAATAAAGGTGCTTCACGATGCTGTAGAAGAACCTTTTTTTGTTTAAATGTACCATAAAGAACCTTTAACATCTGAAGAACCTTTCTGTTTCACAAAAGGTTCTTTGGGCGAAAGGAAGTTCTTCAGATTTTAAAAAGGTAAGAAAGAACCTTTGACTGAATGACTCTCTTCTGTGGTATCGCTGTAAAGAACCTTTTAAAGCACCTTTATTTTTAAGAGTGTACAGAAGATACTTACATGTTTCCCAGAAGACAAAATAACCACAGCAATAACCAGCAACAACCACAGGAATAGTACAGTGGTAGTATGGTGGTGTTACTAAACATCTGAACACTGCTGCGCTGCATCTCTCTCTCTCTCTCTCTCTCTCTCTCTCTCTCTCTCTCTCTCTCTCTCTCTCTCTCTCTCTCTCTCTCTCTCTCTCTCTCTCTCGCATCCCTTCATCTGTGTGTCAAAGGGCTTCTCTGTGGCTCAGAGATTAGGCTAATGGTTCTTACAGATAGTGGTATCAACTGCACAAGTAACATTAAGCAACACACTCCCAAACACACACATCTCTGCACTTTTATATTAAAATCCAGGCTGTCAGCCAATTAATCATGACTGATGTGTGTGCTAAAAGACATGAAATTTTGTCTGACAGCAACACTCAATTATATGTACTATGCCAAACTCAACAAACCAACTCCAGCATGTACTCACATCCAGTATATAAATCATGTCCAGTTTTAGCTAATGAAGTTGACCATTCAGCCTGCAACTGGACTAAGCTTTTTTTAACTGTTTAGTGTCAGATAACTCAATATGCTGATCTTCATTAAGATTAATTGTGGAGTGACATGCACGTTTGAGAACAAACAAGAGGCCATGTCTTTTATTACCCAAGTCATATTAATTTTAAAAGTGATAGGTCACTAATATTAACATTCTGTCATCATTTACTAAACTTCAAATATCTTCTGTCATGTTCTGCAGAAGAAGGTAATACAAGTTTGGAAGGACATAAGGTTGAGTAAATGTATAAAGAATGAATTATAGATTGCAAAATTTCTTAGCATGCTTGTTTTGTAAAATAAGCTTGATCTGCTCACCCAAAAATGAAAATTCTGTTATTAATTACTCACCCTCATGTTGTTCCAAGTTTCAACTTTGTTCATCTTTGGAACACAAATTAAGATTTTTTTTGATGAAATCCGAAAGCTTTTTGACTCTGCATAGACAGTGTAACACTTGGGAGTCGGGAGACAGACGTTTGGATCCAAATGCAGGCTTTATTTAGAAGGCGTGGTAAACAGACAGGGTCAATCACCGGCAAACAACAACAACGAGGATAATCCAAAGAGTAGTCAAACACAGGCAGAAGGTCGGGGCTGGCAGCGAGCATCAAAACACGGGGAGGAGTCCAGGAATCAAACACAGGGAAAACAAACACGGAAAGAAACGCTCGGAAATAAAGACCAGATGGAACAATAAGACTTCGCCCGGAAGTGTGTGTGTCAGTGGCTTAAATGCATGAGAGTCAATGTGAAACAGGTGTGTGCAGCAATCAGTGCAGTGGGAAACGAGGAGCAGGTGTGTGCAGTGATTGGCTTGTGGGGAATGAAGTCCAGAATGTGTTGTGCAAGAGTTCATGATGACAGGATAGACCACATACGTGACAGAAACACAACTGACACTTAAGGACATTGTTAAATCATGTCAAATGTTACATAAGTGGTTCAACCGTAATTAACCATATTCACATAATATATTTTTCACTCAAACTAATTATATTAAAATTCACTGTGTCTAGGTAATTGTTTAAACATGTACTTTAGATTTCACACAGCTGAACTTATTTATCAGTTTTCAAGGAGTGAGGTGCTGAGGAGTGCGCAGAGGGAAGTCTCCAGCCATTCATTTTGATATGGGGATTTGCGATGGGAACATGGGTTTGAATTGCTGATAGTCAGAGAGAGCTGAGAGCTCAGCAAATGCAAAATAAACTGTTATCAAAATTGAATGCTCCAGTAGTTTTTTTATTAAAAGTTTTGATTAATTTTATACAAGCAGACAATGCTGTTTGAGCATGCAGTACACTTGCGGGGGTGCTGACAGAAATGAAGAATACATTAAGAAAGAGATGACAAAACGGCTAGAGTTAGTAAAGTGTTTGTGTGTCTTCATTATGTGTGCGCTTGTGGGCTCTGACGAGGCGAGAGAACCCTCTGAGCCGGACATCATTTGACACTGTTGTCATGGCAACCATATGAAGCCTTTCAATCAATATGGAACGACACCTGGAGTGCAGTGATAAGAGAAGACTAATCATCTGCAATTATTTCAAAAATTGTATAAATAAGTTCTTGGAATTAACCATCACATAGTAAAGAATTAGCTTTCATACTGTTAATAAACGGACAAATAAAAACAGCTGTGTTTTCTCGCAGAGGATCCATCTTTATTTGCACACTATTGCGGAGGCCTAACCGCTACCCTAAAGAAACACCCTGAAACATATTGTTATGGCAACACATCTACAGTAAGGCAACAGCAGAACTGCCTGTGTGAACAACAGATGGGAAATAGAAAATGGAGGTTTGAGTAACATGGTGCAATGCATTGCACCAAAATATGCCAGCTGTATTCCTCAACATGATATAGCACTCATGTCTATATCACTTTCCTTAAATTGAAGATTTTCTCAGCCAGCTCACCATTTCCACATAGTTGTTCATGCATACTAAAACGTGATTGACCAACATGATCCTCTGAGAAACCTGTAAGTGAGGTGTTACCGCAATCTATAGTAAAGTGAAATCAATGGCAGATTGATTTAGGAATGTGGCCAGGAATATAATGATGTGCATTGTGATCATAGCAAGTACTAGAACTGAAGCTATCCAAGAAACTTGAGAGACATTGTCATAGATTGTCATAATTTATTCACTCACATGTTCCAAACATGTATGACTTTCTGTCTTCCGTGGAACATAAAAAAATATATTTTGAAAACAATGTGACCATTCAGTGGTAACTTTTTGGTTGAGGTATAGATGAACTGACTCTAACTAAAACTTCTAGGTTATTGGTTACCAACATTTTTCAAAATATCTTTGTGTTGTACTAGATGTCATAGAGGTTCGGACTGACATGAGGGTAAATATGATAATTTTAGCAGAATTATCCTATACGGTGTTTGTACTTTGTATAGCGGTATAGATGATCAAGGATAATTGCAATATAGTACTTAAACATAAGATATAATTAATTTTGGGTAAATCTTAATGGGCAGTCTTTGGTCTCATTCATCTACAGTATCTCACAAAAGTGAGTACACCCCTCACATTTCTAAAATGGTTGCTAAAATGTGGGGTGTACTTACTTTTGTGAGATACTATATTATTTGTTCCAGAGCAAATATTTTTGGCAAAATATCATTACGTTTATGTAAATTCAATGCTGTATATCAGAGCACTGCCATTGTACTTTTGACTGAATTGCCTAGCAACTTTTATAATGGCTGTTGTTGTTTATTAAATATTATTTAATTATTATATTTTATTATTATATTGCTCATAAATATAATATAATATAATATAATATTTGGCAGAAAAGGTTAATTGAATAATTTCTACACTGTGAAACGTACATTTCCCTGTTAAATGTATAGTAATTTATGGCATGTTAGCCAAATATTTACCATAAAAATATGGTGACAATGTTTCAGGTATGGCATATTGATGCCTGAAAATTTGATAACTTGTAACCATATATTACATTAGGTGACATAATGTTAATATACCAATACTAACCACTTGATATCTACTTTTTCTTTAACCACCATAATTATATAGGTGTCAAAGTAGACAGCCAAATTATGAATCAGAATTCATCATAACTGGCCTGTCTGCAAAACATTGTCAATACTTGCATACAGACAGTGTGTAGGGTCATACAAAAAAGACAAAACAATATATGGGTAACACATGACTCTGAAATAATGCAAAGCAATCTTATATATAACCAAAAAATAAAGTCAAATGTGTAACAAAACATGCTAATGTACATTACTAATAACAAAAATAAGATAAAACCATTTAAATAAAATATAATCATATGTAATGTGACATGCAAGGACTTTTGGGATTGTCCTTTTTCTGTTTCACACAACAAATTATATGGTAATTCACAATTTTTACGGTAACACTTTACAATTAGGTCCCATAGTTAATGTCAGTTAATGCATTAACTAACATTAACAAACAATAAATAATCCATTTACTACACTATTTTTTTTTTTATCTTTGTTAATGTTACTTAATAAAAATACAGTCGTTCATTGTTTGTTCATGGTAGTTCACAACAGTGTTAACTAATGTTAATTAACACAACTTATTTTAATAATGCGTTAATAAATGCTGAAATTAACATTATGCTGTAGAAGTATTGTTTATTGTTCATTCTATTGTTCTATAAGTATTGTTCATTCTCAGTTCAGCTAACTAATGTTAACTAACAAACCGTATTGTAAAGCAATACCGGTAACACTTTACAATAAGGTTCATTAATTAAACATTAGTTAATGTACTAACTAACATGAACTAACCATGAGCAATACATTTCTTACTGTATTTACTAATCTTCATTAACGTCAGTTAACGAAAATACAGTTGTTCATTGTTTGTTCATGTTAGTTCACACTGCATTAACTAATGTTAACAAGATTTTTAAAATGTATTAGTAAATGTTGAAATTAACATTAACAAAGATTAATAAATGCATATGTGCAGTTCATTATTAATTCATGTTAACTAATGTTAACTAATGAACCTTATTGTAAAGTGTTACCGCAATACCCAGTAAATATTATATACTGTTATTTTGGAAGGAGGTAAAGGGTTGTAACTGCTCTCCTCTAGTCACTTTACAGAAACATGTCTGTCAAATAGCTTTTATAAATACAAATATTGTGATATATATAATAATTTGGTAACATGTTATCTGATACAAACCATAATGCTTTGTAAGCAAAATGTTATTTATATAGCATCTTATTAAAACAGCAGTATGCTGTACAATTAATTAAAGTGCAATAATAGCATGAGTGTGTTATATTTTAGCTGAGATGTGGTAAAGATGAACTGCCTATCCGTCTGTTGTATATGGCTAATTAAACTGATGAACACCTTGGCAGTACTGTCTGTGTGCATGTGCAGAAAAAAAGCCAGTATATAAGGCCAAATAAGTTATGCATGCTTTTACTTGAGTGATTTGTATAGTGTATCTGTATATATATATATATATATATATATATATATATATATATATATATATATATATATATATACACCGCGTTCCAAATTATTATGCAAATGATATCTTACTCTGGTTTTCATAATTAGTCAATGCAAATGACAGTCAGTATAATTTTTAAGTCATCAACCATTAGGGTATAATTCGAATTTTATTGAACAAACCTCCTAATGATAACAGTATTTATTTCAAAAATAAAAAACTGAAAATGCACTGTTCCACATTATTATGCACAACAGAGTTAAAACATTGTATAGGTTGTAAAGAACTGAAAATGGACATTTGCTGAATTTGCAGCATTAGGTGGTCATATTTACTGAAATCAAAAGCTATTTCAATCAAAAACATCCTAACTGGGCAAGTTACATCTTACCATAGGACCCCTTCTTTGATATCGCTATCACAATTCTTGCATCCATTGAATTTGTGAGTTTTTGGAGAGTTTCTGATTGAATTTGTTTGCAGGATGCCAGAATAGCCTCCCAGAGCTGCTGTTTTGATGTGAACTGCCTCCCACCCTCATAGATCTTTTGCTTGAGGATGCTCCAAAGGTTCTCAATCTGGTTGAGGTCAGGGGAGGATGGTGGCCACACCATGAGTTTCTCATCTTTTATGCAGATAGCAGCCAATGACACAGAGGTATTATTTGCAGCATGAGATGGTGCATTGTCATGCATGAAGATGATTTTGCTACGGAAGGCACAGTTCTTCTTTTTGTACCATGAAAGAAAGTGGTCAGTCAAAAACTCGACATACTTTGCCGAGGTCATTTTAATACATTTAGGGATCCTAAAGGGGCCAACCAGCTCTCTCCCTATGATTCCGGCCAAAAACGCCACTTCCTTGTTGTGGTCGCAGCCTTGTTGGGACATGTTCCATCCACTACTCCATCCATCTGGACCATCCAAAGATGCACGACACTCATCAGTAAACAAGACTGTTTGAAAATGAGTCTTCATGTATGTCTAGGCCCACTGCAACCGTTTCTGCTTGTGAGCATTGGTTAGGAGTGGCCAAATAGTAGGTTTATGCACAACTGCAAGCCTCTGGAGTCCCGCGAACATCAAGGTGTAGGATCCTCCAGAGGCTTGCAGTTGTGCATAAACCTACTATTTGGTTCAAAAACCTGTTTGCTACTTTGTAATGGCATTTTAGTAGCTGCTCTCTTAATCTAATGAATTTGTCTGGCAGAAACCTTCCTCATTCTGCCTTTACCTGCACGAGCCTGTCTGTGCTCTGAATCAGCCTCAAATCTCTTCACAGTACAATGATCACGCTTACGTTTTCGTGAAATATCTAATGTTTTCATACCTTGTCCAAAGCATTGCACTATTTGACGCTTTTCGGCAGCAGAGAGACCTTTTTCTTTCCCATATTGCTTGAAACCTGTGGCCTGCTTAATAATGTGGAACATCCTTCTTAAGTACTTTTCCTTTAATTGGGCTCATTTGGCAAACTATTTATCACAGGTGTCTGAGATTCATTTCAGTGATCCAAAGAGCCATGAGACACAATACCATCCATGAGTTTAATTGAAAAACAAAAAACTGTGTGTTTATGACACTTACATACAATTTGCATAATAATTTGGAACGCGGTGTATATATATATATATATATATATATATGTGTGTGTATGAGTGTGTGTTTCTGTGCACTTATTGTCAAGCTACCAGGTATGTCCAGCGGGAACTCATTAGTGAGCACAGTCTTCGTTGTTCCTCTGATTAGCTGTGTGAGCAGTGTGTTCATTTTCATGCTTGTATGTCTCATTATGTCGCTCAGCTATTGTCTCCTTTTGTGAATGACTGAATTGAGAAGCGAAACATGAGAGTCTGCAAAGTCGGCCAAATGCAGAGTGGAAATAGCAAACAGGTGAATTCAATAAAGAACTGCCCCACTTTGTGCATGATATTTCTGTGCAAATACCTGCATCTTATTTACTACCACCCAACTGGAGTTGTTTGTTATGTGATATTAATACACGGCTACATGGCATACTCGATTCTGAGTGGTCAGTCACAACATTATTCATCAATAATAACCGGTTAAAACAAATAAAACAGGCTAATTTGAGTAACTGCAGCTGGCGCTATTCGCTTGCTAAGAACATTTTTTCTTCTTAAAAGCTTTGCGTTTTAAACTCAAATCAATATTATTAATTGTACAATTATTTAATTATAGGCCTATGTCCTTCTGGTATCACTGACCCACTCTCTCTTGTTTCATACAAATGCAGCTGCTGCCATTTTGCAATGATGTTAATAGATTGTAAAATGATTAATAAACTAGTAAGATTTTCAAACAGTTTTCAAACAATCTATGTCTTTTATCCAACCTCATCTAATGACGAAAACTTACCTTACCTTAACTTTTTTGCAAGATGCGAAATACATAGGGTACGGCAGGGCTAAAGGTGCCCTAAGGTAAAAGGTACTACTCGATATAAACAAAAGCGAATGTGAAGTAAAAATGCAATGACGTTTCAGCTTGTTTTTCAATCTCTCATCTTTCAGCTCTTTCATCAGGAATCAGGTTTTTCAGGGGAGTGATACCCAAGGATTACATAACTGTGTATGAAAACAATTACAAGTGTTCGCTGTTTTACTACCTCTAGTGTTCATTTATCGTCATCTAGTTTGAATTTGCCACTTGCTAGCAACTGCTTTCTACATGGAAGGTTTGCATTCAAATATTTCAAATCTAATCTATATTAAATGTCTAATTATTTAGTTTTGTGGCAAGTAACCATGTAATTAACGGGATAATGTGCATCCAGCTGGTTGTTATTGCAAAATAAAGCCCTTCAGTCTTATACAAGCAATGCCCTTTACTTCAAGTCGGGCTGCTGATAAGTCTGTCGGATTTTATTCTGCGATAACAACCGGCTGGACGTACACACAGATGATTGTCTCTTACTTATGCCAGATTTGTTAAGACTTTACGGGTTTCAGACATTATTTACGACTATTGCAACAACAGGAAAGCAGCTTGTCATTGGTTATTTATTGATACAGACAATATATGAACAATTTTACTTTCCATCCAGATGTTTGTGACATCCTCTTCCAGGAAGTGACATTAACAAAAAAACAGAAGGAAATGTTAGTGTGGATTTTATGAATTCTTTGATGCTTTGTGGTGTCCATTGGTTTGTTTTAATTTAAACCTTCAATCCTGTTAAATAAAAATTAAGATGACGGTATGTGGTATCAAAATGTCAGATAATACTCTTTAAATGTAAACTCAAAACCAGTCAAAGGGGTGAATTGTTTTAAATTGATTAAATAATCTTTCAATTGATAAAAGGTTCGGATAGGACAATATTTGAGATACAGCTGTACGACTTATAATCAAAATTTTGAGAAAATCGCCATTAGAGTTGTCCAAATGAAGTTCTTAGCAATGTGTTTTACTAATAAATAAATAAGTTTTGATAAATTTATGGTAGAAAATTTACAAAATGTCTTTATGGAACATGATCTTTACTTAATATCCTAATGATTTTTGGCATTGGCATAAAAGAAAAATAATAATTTTGACCCATACAATGTATTTTTGGCTATTGCTACAACTATACCCGTGCTACCTAAGACTGGTTTTGTGATCCAGGGTCACAAATATCAAAATTACCTTTAATTCTAACCAAATTAAATGTCAAATGTTCAATGGCTAACTTTAGCTTTTTTTTTTTTTATTATTCTATTCTGTGAGAAGAAATATTCAGTTAAATATTAAAGTGCCTGAGCTCGACCAAAACATATTAATGAAAGTCTGATAGAATATTTTTATAGAAAAAGCCTACTTACCTTGCAACACAGTCACATTCAAAAGGTCAAAACAAGAATGAGGGACATCATTCATAGTGAATTTCTCCCTTTGTCTCTGTTGGAGATCTCAAAATATCAATTGAAAATTTAAGTTCAGTGTAAAAACCTACTGACTTCACAGCTCAACATATTAAAAAGTTATATCTAGCCCACAAATGATGATTTAATGAAATTCAGCAGCATAGGCAGATGAGAAGTGTGAACAGAAAGCTGACAAGAGACGAACATGGGGAAGCTAAACACTCAGAGCAGATATTTACACAGGATTTTTAGACAGGCTGGCATTAACCTGAACGACTTGGAGGCTGTTTCTGGGCAGCGATATGTAATAGAGGTCCAGCTCCTCCAAGGCCCAGAGAAGTGTGGACTGAGCCAAATGTTAAGACTTGGAAAAACTTTAAAATTAAACTCGAAAAAGTGGTTACCACTGCAAATTTGTTTAAAAGTGTTGATGCAATGTCTTCTATCATTGTCCTTTAATAAAAAATAAATAAATAATGAATTACCAACACACTTTCCTATAGCTCTGCCTCTCAGACTTGTCTTTCTCATTTGTTCAACACCAGCCAATACATGATGTTGTGTTAAGTGACTATTAGTAATTAAATGCTAGACTAGGGCTGCAATAACAGCGAGCCTGAGGCATAACAGCATTACAACTATTAAAATAACATCTGTAGGGTAATTCTGTTACACAAGCTTTCATTTCCCTCCCTCTGACTAGAACTCCATACTGGCTCAGAAAAGAAGGCATGCCAGTGTTTGTAACAGGAGGCGGCCATTTATGTCGATTTTCACATAATAGTCTATAGTGCACACTGTAAGTTTTTTCAATGATTTTACCATCTAAGACACATTTCAGGAACCATAAAAAAAGATTTGGGCTATCTTGGCATCAGAGGAAGTCTAAAAATTTTAACTTGCAGGCCTGATAAAAACAATAAGAGCACAAACATTGAAATATGTATAATTGTATATTATGTAATTATAATTATTATTTAATTAATTAATTATGAAAACATTTATACTATGATAGCGAAGGTTTGCATACATTTTTGTGCCGTATACATTGAACCAAACACTACTATATTATGACATGTTTCAGTTATGACTGTTTCAATAATGACAATTTAAGATACTTTTGGGCCCATCTCAAATATGCTATTAAGCACATGGTTACCTAAAACAGTTCTGAACAGTTGTACACACATAAACTGAATTATTATGGGGAAAAAAAGCAATGATGTCACTACCAAAACTTTACCAAATGTTTTGGTCGTGACTGTTTTGGTAATGACAATTTTAGATACCTTTGAGCCTACCTAAAAGATGCTAATCTGTAGTAAAAAAATAAATAAATAAAATAAATAAATAAATAAAAAAGTGCTGGTAGTGAAAAATGTCAATATAATTTTCATTAGTAGAAATTTAGGAGTTAGGGTTCAAGACAGCTACCCAACTGAAAGCACCCAATAAATGTTGATTTTATATATATTAAGCTTACTGATATTTTAAATATTATAGTGGGTTTCAATAGATAATAGAAGGATCTTAGTAAACATCTAAGATTTGAACACTTAGATGCTTTTTAAATGTGTTTTTTGGATGTGGAACAGCAGTTTGCACCAATTCTGTAGAATGGCCCATACAGCAAATTCTATATCGTCCTCAGTTGTTTCTTGCTATGTGAAAATGTAGCTGTCAGCCTATTTTTTTTCACTAAGGACACTTCTCTGTCAGACAGCAGATGGATCTTTCTGAATCATCACTTTCACAAACACACACACACACACACACACACACACACACACACACACATACACATACCATTGTAAGCTTGGATGTCTTCATTACTGTGTCAGTCATTCATAAAAGCATATGCTGCGTAAGATAAATCTTCAGAGAGTCAAAAAAGTCATTGTTATGAGGCATATTGATATTGTCATATTGCGTGTGGTTATGAGGCATATGGTTAACCTTTCCTCAAAGGCAAGCGTGGCAGCTATCAGCATAGCAATAAACACCAGTTTCAGTGCAGTGAACACATCTACTGCATCAAGCACCCTGACACCTTTTCAGGACCAGTGCCAGGTGCTTGACATCTCATCAGCTGGGACTGATCTGCAATCAAGCACCTGAAGGGCACTTCTATCTCACTTTCTGCTCCACTTTAGCAGGGGCTCATCTGACCTCTAGCCGAAAAAAAGACCTCAACACCACCCTACAATGACATGACTGGTCCTTCTTTGGCCAGTTTGTCACTACTAAATCTTCATTTGGCTACATCTCATTGCAAGGGTTTGAATACCTGACTTTCCGAAATGTTTGCATGTGTGATAAATGACTAGATGACTTGCTTTATGGACATTTATGGACATTTTCTTCATGTCACATATCCCTTCTTTTTCTTCTCCTTCTTCTTCTTCTTCTTCTTCTTCTTCTTTTTCTTCTTCGTAATTATAACACTAACATTAAAATCTATATTATTGTTAATATTTTTTTTCCTCAAGATTGTTTCGGTCACCTTCTGGGCCTTGACCAAAATCCTTGGGAGTTCCAGAGTACTTAGCGTAGAATGTGTGCAGTCCCTCAAAGCACAATCTTCTGAGCTACAAAGGCACTTGGCTTTTTTGGAATCTGGTCCAGATATCGTTGGAAACCTTTGTGCATTCCAGGGCTCCTATCACAACTGGCACTATCTGTGTTCTCATGTTCTCATAGCACTTTAACACCAAGTTCAACACCAAATCGTCCATTTCGTATAGCTTGCAACCTTGTTATGTTGCTCCTTATAGTCTGTACCAGCAAGTGTGGAGCAACCGGAAATCATATGACTGGCTGTTTCCTCAGTTACTCCCCACATTCTATATCAACCTGTAGGTTAAGGATCTTGTGACGGTGGCACCTGGTGTTAGGTGCTTGATCCTGGGTGGTGATAATCAGTCTCTCCATTTCTCCTTTCAGGCTGGAACTTCGTAGCCAAGCTAAAATGTATTTCTTGTCTACAAATGGCTCATTCAGATTTTTGAAGAACTTGCCCTACTGAGCCTTCTCCTTCACACACTTGATCACTTGATCTTGTTCGATATTTTCCCAGAGAACTCCCACTTGGCTTTCCACCCACAGTTTTAGCGCTCTCTGGATGATCCTCATGCCTGGGAAGACCATAGTGACCATAGTGCGGATCTCATTCGCCATTTTCACTAGGGAGTACTTGGTTTTTCTGACTTCATGCTTCTTCACCATCTTCATGAGCTTATCGCTACCTTCGATGTTCGATGTATTTGCTAAGGCTGACAATGGCAATGTTGTATGCAGACTCAAGTTAAATAAGATCTCTTAATGTATAATCAGTTTGTGTCTGCTTTCAGGTGGTGCATGCTGTGCATCATTAGCAATTTTCTTGTCTTCCTGAACATCTTCTTGATCTCCTCTACTTTCCAGTCCACCATGCCAAAGTTCTATGTGGGTACAGGGACTGCTAAACTGTTGATAGCACTGGTCTTACTCTTGGCATTGAGCTTGCCTTCTAAGTGCCAGACGGACTCAGCGGTAGTATTCCTTACAAATCTTACTCTTCATCCCGTTGTGCTGAATATCATCACCTTTATCAATGCCCAGGTACTTATTCACTTTGTCCTGCTCAAGGTTTTTGATAAACAAACCTCTTACACCTCTCTTGAAGACAACAGTTGAGCATTTGTCTTGTCCAAACTCAATTCGGATGTCATCACTAAACATCTTGACAATGAGCATTGCCTACCTGAGCTGCTTCTTGTCTCTACCGAAGATCTTGAGGTCGTCCATATACAACAGATGGGTCACAATTTTCTTGTTGTCAACTGCATATCCAATACCTTGCCTGTTCAGCATGTTCGAGAGAGGTTTGAGGCTAAGGTAAAACAGCAAGGGAGACAGTGAGTCACCTTGGAAGATTCCCTGTTTGATGGCAATTGATTCTGTCTTGATTCAGTCTTTCTGGTGGAAAAGGTGCATCTCTGTCTTCCATTCCTTTATTGATGCTTCGATGAACTGAATGATAATGGGATACACTCGATAGATCTTTAGAGCTTTTTAAGATCCATGAGTGTGGGATACTATTGCATGCCTTCTTGTAATCAATCCAGACTATGCTCAAGTTCTTCTTGCGTTTCTTGCCATCTTCAGTTACCATCTTCCTGTAGCCCTTCTGTTCATCTGGGAGGATGTTGTTTGTCAACTTATACCTTCTCGGACACAGCTGCTGTAAGAAGCTTGTAGGTTGTTGGCAGGCAGGTTATTGGACAGTAGTTCTTGAGATCTCTGGGATCCTTGCTCTTGAATAGAAGGAATGTGACTCCAGTCATCCATTCAGGGATGGAACTTGGGTCTTGCAGAACTTTGTTTATTGTTCTTGTTAGGTATTGATATAGAGCATTGAAACTCTTGAGCCAGAAGTTTTGCAGCTTGCCTGGACCAGGAAATTTCCAGTTCTGTGCTCGCTCGATGACTTTGAGCACATCAGTGAGGGTAAGCTCAGTCCATGCTTGCGGTTTTACTTTGTTGTTTGCTTTCTCCTCTGCCTTGATCGACAATGCTTCGTTGTGTTTAACATTATCCTCAAGGATGCCAGAATGTCTCCACAGCTGATTGTGAAGGTGGTTCAGAGATAGCATTTAGCTGTTTGTTCAGAAGCTGGTATAATTTCTTGGTCTCCTCTCTAAACAGCTTGTTCTGGTAGAACTGTTGCTGACATTCTTTATACTTTTGCAACTGCTGAGCCTTAGATTGTCGCTTCATCTTGATGTCCTAGGTGAACTCCTCAAGTTTACTGTAGTCCATTCATGCCTATCTGAGTATGCAATTGATCTGTTTATGGACATGCCTGCTGGCGACTCCTAGCTTGAGCTTGCTGAAGATTGAAAGGATCCTGTGATGTTGGAGTTCTTTTCTTGCCTCCTCAAGAGTATCCCTCATCTCACCTGCAATGACTGCAGCTGCTGCCAACTCAAGTGTTTGAGCTTAGTGATGTTCAAAGGAAATTCTGTTGCGATATTAACCAGGGCCTGGTTCACCAGCTCAATGTTCTGATCCAGCTCCTTACTTCATCTCCCACGCTTGGGTCTCCTCCTGTCTTTGGTGACACTCTCTAACTCAAGCAGCTTCACTTGGATGCTGGTTTTCATCTATTGGACTTTTGCATCACCTGAGCTGTAAACGGCTCCTGAGGGATCAACTCCAGTCATCTCACCCACTTGATGTTGATCCTCAGGGGGTCCTCTCAGCAGGCCTCTGCTGTTGCTGTGGTTGTTTTCCAGCAAGTTGTTCCTCCAGGAGACTCCCATTTGGTTCTTCATCCATGGTACTAGCTTTCTCTTGCTTTTTCTGTTGGATGCACCTGATGATGTTTCTTCTCTGCATATTCACCTTGTTCGAGTTCATCTCTGGGTGTATACCTGGGTTCCGCGGGTGCCAGATTGTGTCTTGTCTTGGGTGCCTCCATGCCTGTTTCAATCACAAAGTAGAAGGACCACATCAGATCCCTATACTGATCGACAGTCCAGGTTTGTCTACTTTTTGTAGCTTTGCTTGACATGACTGTCTCTGGTGTTACACTACAGGTCAGGCTGAGTATCCTCGTTCTGATGACTGTCCAGTACTTGCAGTACTTGTCGATTTCGCCTGATGACTGACTAGATGAGCGATGCTTCTCACCCTACCGGACGTGGCACCTGTGCCTTCAGTATCACAGGTCCCATTTATGTTGTTCAATGGTTTGTTTCAATGCCCATTCTCTTGGTTTACCCTATAAAGGAACTTTGGGACTATTATTATTATTATTATTATTACCATCATGCTTGATCACATACTATTTTGTGTATGCATTCCCTAAATGATGTTTTCTTCTTCTTCTTTTTCTTCTTCTTAATAATAATAATAATAATAATAATAATAATAATAATAAAAGGATTTGTTAAAAAATATTGACTATATGTTAATGTAATGAATGTAATAATAAAATGTATTTATATAAAAATAAATGTAAAAATGTATATATATTTTAAAATATTACAAATATATTATTTTATTATTTATTTATAATTAAAATTGATAATATTGTTTAATTGTATATTATAATTTACAATTTTATTTATTAATTATTTATAACATTCATACCATAAAATCAAAATAGTTTCAATCCATGTGTTATTATTTTATTATTAATAATAATAAAAATATATAATAACATACCATATCAAAACATATGGGAAGTACAATATGTGAAAATATTTTCCCTCTTTTACTTGAGTTGGAGTGTTTTGTAGATGAAAGAAAGATCAAAGTCTTTGCATGAAATTATATGAAATGGAACAAGGAAGCATGAATGCAAAGGTGGCAACAAAGCAGAGAGATGATTAGAAGTATAGACTACAGTGCATTTTTTTTTTATTCTAATGCCAGCGACAGCACTGTTGAAAGATATCCTTTATCTTCTGCCTGCTCTGTTTATATGTGACTGACAGAGTTCCTCTCTGGTCTCCCCAATTTCTTGGGCTTTGGACTCAGTGTCTAGCCAGACATCACACATGAGATAATCTTTGATCGAGAGCTGAAACTCCTTCTGATTCAGTTTTAGTTGCTGAGGGAGACATTTTTCTCAGTAGCGCTCATTCTGACAAAAAGCAGCAAGAACAAAGCAAGAAAATCACTACAGAGCTAAGCACTCACACAGGTTTGGCTGTTTTGTGAAACAAATTCACAGAGGAATCATATTCCAGGCTCACAAATACAGTATATCAGCGAGGCCTTATTTATTTGTGGACTTTTTCCTCAATGTTTTTGTCATACTATAGCAGCAAAGGCTCCTATTAAAAATTTTCACAAAAGTCTAAGAGGTCAAAAAGTAATATACAGGTCATCTCCAGACTGTCAGTTACAGGTGTCACCAAAGGAACACAAGGCCCATGCTATTTCACACAGATTAGCCTGCAACCCACAGGCGCCCCATTGCCATGGGAACAGCTTAGGCGATCAAGAGAAGGTTACCCACGATTGGCTCACCCGCCCTAAACTGGCCAACAATGTTTCTGTTGAACAATACCTTATTAAAAGTGAATATCTCACATATAGAGCAATGTTTTTTTTTTCTTTAGATGTGAAGAAGTTCCACATGTGTCCCATACTGAGAATATGGGATCATCAACCTCATAAGGCATTGTATTTGACATGAGTAATTGAAGTAGGTGCACTCATTCACAAAGCGCTTCAACTCCAATCATTGTGATTGTCATCAGATCAAGAGGTGGCGATGGAGAAAGGAGAACGATCTCATCAGCCTGTTCACCTTGATGTGGTCATCTTGTGTGATCTATGACAGGAAAGGACAAAAGAGATTTCATCCTGCCATGTCAAACTCACATCACCTGATCTATTTTTGGACTACCTTTTACAAAAACTCATGTCAGTCACAAACCTGTTACAGGCATTGCTGTATTTATATAAGGTTTAATATTATCAATTAATTACCCTCATGTTATTCCAAACCTACTGTAAGACTGGAAGAACCTCAGACACTTACATACAGGCATCTGTTTCCACATCTCACTAAAAGAAGATGTGAGAAAGCTTCTTTCACACCTATACATTTGTTCCTTTTTTCACCACTTTCTTTCCTTCACTCAGAATGGTCAATAGCATAATATAATGTTCTACATGAATGCAAGTGATATTCACACTCATGACATTCACAGTCCTGGTGCGGCTTGTACAATGGTCTCAAATCTTACAAGAAGTAAACTGAAAGGAAATTCAGTTCCTAAGAGATATTTTCTTACTGTAGAGGGTGTACCCTTTCCCACTGTCTTTCATGCAAATCAACCATCTGTCTCCAAAAGGTATAAACTTTCTATGTCTGGGCCTTGATCATTGCAAATTCTAAATGTGACAGAGTCAAGTAAAAAAAGAGAAAAGAGAAACAGACAGAGCAAGAGAGAGATTCTCCCATGAGCTCAGTTTTCATGAATTGTCCATGTAGATTTAACCTGCTCTGAAAAAGAATGACAAAAATAGCACACTGCTCAGGCCTGCTGCGATATGCTCAATCACTCATGTCATATCCTTCTCTCAGCAATTCCTTTTCATGCCAAGAGTTAATTGTCAAGAATTTCACTTAATTATTCAGCTTAAAGTTGCAAAAAGTGGAGGCAGTGAATGTCAGGGGCAGGTTTAACCCAGCCAACATGTCCATGTGGGCCCCATGTGGGTTTTTGATGGGCTGTCACTTGGGGCCTGGATGGGCAACCCAGATGGGACCCGTACATTTTTGTCCATAGGCTCCACTTGGGCCCCATGTGTCCATATTGGGCTGTAAGTGGGGCCCATGAAGATTTTCATTATATGGGCCCACATGGGTCACAACTGGGTTCAATTAATTGGGGCCAAGGTGGGCCACATACAGAACCCTTATGGGGCCCAAATGGGTAAAAACAGAGAACCCACAAATCGCCCATATTTGGGGTTCATGTGGGCCCATTTATATTAACGTATTGATTCCTGTAGATTAATTTAATATGCCATGATGCAAAATAAAAATTCAAACTTTCTCAACTTTGTCAAGTTAGAATATTTTAGTAAACCTGTACCTTACCATATATTTACATGACAAAATATTTCAATTGTAAAGAAAAAACTTCCAACTCATGAATCATCAAATCATCTTTTTATTGATTATACAAAGACATTTTTAAAATAAAGAAGGATAAGAGGGGGGAAAAAACATTCAGTGGATGAGGATCACTCCTGGATTTGGGCACACCCCTCAGCTTCATACCTAAAGAAAAAAAAGACACAGAAAAAGCCAATTACTTCAAAATGCTAATAAAACATTAAAAGAAAAATTAAAAAGCATGCATGTACTATACATTTAGAGATTTGTGTCCAAATAACAAAACTGTCACTTAAAGGAATATCTGCTACCAAAGGGAATATGAACAAGTTAAAGGGGTGCTGTTCAGTTGTTAGAGGAAAGTTATTAAACAGTTACTTTCTGTCATATTGTTACAATAGGGGTCTGGAGACTGACGTGTGGATCCATATGCAAGCTTTATTAAACAGATCGTGGTTGACAGGCAGGGTCAAAATCACCAGCAAACAGGAACATCCAAGATAATCCAAAGCGTAATCCGAAACACAGGCAGAAGGTCAAAAACCAAATGGGCAGTCCAAAGAGGGAAAAGAAATTAAACTATGAAACTGGGAAAAACTATGACTAAGACTAGGAAACTGAACAGAACTGAGACAATGGCTAGGAATAACACAAGGAAACTAGGAACACGATAGAGGCTAAACACAATACAACGATCAGTCCACACAGAGGGGGAAGGGAAGACTTTATACCAAACACTAGGGGTCACATGACAAAATGGAATGGACACATGGAATGGACACATGGAACAGGGAACCAATGGGAGCAGGACACATACAGACAAGAGTAAAGCATGGTGGGTTGAGGTGACACAGCATAAACAGAGTCCGGGATGGAGTGCCCTCTACTGGAGATGACGGGCACTCCAGCTGGTGATTGTGACATACCCCCCCTTTAAGGAGTGGCTTCCAGGAGCAGGGGTGGAGCAGGGGAATGAAGGAGCGGGAGCCCACCAGGGCGGAGCAGAGGGAGCAGGAGCCCACCAGGGCGGAGCAGAGGGAGCAGGAGCCCACCAGGGCGGAGCAGACGGAGCAGGAGCCCACCAGGGCGGAGCAGATGGAGCAGGAGCCCACCAGGGCGGAGCAGAGAGAGCAGGAGCCCACCAGGGCGGAGCAGAGAGAGCAGGAGCCCACCAGGGCGGAGCAGAGGGAGCAGGAGCCCACCAGGGTGGAGCAGACGGAGCAGGAGCCCACCAGGGTGGAGCAGAGAGAGCAGGAGCCCACCAGGGCGTAGCGGGCAGAGCAGGAAGCCTTGGCGGTGTGGGCAGAGCAGGGAGCCTTGGCGGTGCGGGCAGAGCAGGGAGCCTTGGCGGTGCAGGTAGAGCAGGGAATTCCGCTATGAACGCCACCTCCAAAAGAGGTATAGGCGCAGCGGACAGGTGGACAGATGAGGCCTCTGAAGCCGACTCGTGAACTGACTCAGGGACAGGCGAGGCCTCTGGAACGAAATGTGCAGCCCACACACTCAAAATGGCAACTGCCATCACAGGTAACACAGCGGTTAGTGGGAGGCCCATCTGGTTTGTGGGCGTGTGGCTTGGGAGTGTTGGTTCTGCGTGGCTTGGGAGCGTTGGCTCTGCATGGCTTGGGAGTGTTGGCTCTGCATGGCTTGGGAGCGTTGGCGCTGGACGCTGGGGCGAGACGTGACTTGGCAGTGAAGGAGCAGCTGTGACCTGACTCGGCACTGAGGGAACAGCAGACATGACGTGAACAGGGTGTGACTTGGCTTGCGTGACGTTAGCGGTCTCTGGCTTGGCTGACGTGGCTTTAGCAGATGCTGGCTTGGCTGACGTGGAGTTAACAGATGCTGGCTTGGCTGACGTAGCATTAGCAGGCGTTGGCATCAGGATTATGGCTTGACGTGGGTCCGGCGTGGTGGCCATCTTGGGTGCAGGCTCTGGCGTGGCGACCATCTTTGCAGCAGGCTCTGGCGTGGCGGCCATCTTTGCAGCAGGCTCTGGCGTGGCGGCCATCTTATGCAGTAGCTCTGGCGTGGCGGCCATCTTGTGCAGTAGCTCTGGCGTGGCGGCCATCTTGGCCGGGAACTCAGGAACGGAGGCCATCTTGTCTTGGTCCTCTTGTGAACAGGCTCTGGAAGGGTGGCCATCTTGTTCTGTGGCTCTGGGCTGGCGGCCATCTTGTGAGCAGACTCGGGAAGGACGGCCATCTTGGGAAAAGGCTTTGGAACGGCGGCCCTCCTGTGAACAGACTCGGGAAGGGCGGCCATCTTGGGAACTGTCTCTGGAAGGGTGGCCATCTTGGGAACTGTCTCTGGAAGGGCGGCCATCTTGTGAACAGGCTCTGGAAGGGTGGCCATCTTGTGAGCAGGGCCTGGAAGGGCGGACATCTTGTGCTGTGGCTCTGGACTAGCAGACATCATGTGCTGTGGCTGTGAGCTAGCAGACATCGTGTGCTGTGGCCCTGGGCTGGCAGACATCTTGTGCTGTGGCTTTACGCTGGTAGACATCTTGTGCTGAGGCTCTGGGCTGGCGTTTAATTTGGCAAGATTGATGACCTCCTTAGCGATTCCCACAGTCAAATGAGAGCCACTAATTTGCAGTGCAATGTCCATGTACTGTTCTAAAGTCCAAACGGGTTCATGAAGTGGCATTAAAGAGTGAAGTGGCTCAGAAAGGCCTCCATGAAAAAATATCATCAGGCATAGACTGTTCATTGAAGTCTGATTAGCTAATTCAATAAAGTCTATGATGTAGTCCTCTATGGGACGCTCACTTTGATGGAGACGCATGATTTGAGTGGCTGGGTTCATGGTGAACTGCTGGTGAATAAAGCTGCTGGATCCGGGTTTGACTGATCGTTCTGTTACAATAGGGGTCTGGAGACTGACGTGTGGATCCATATGCAAGCTTTATTAAACAGATCGTGGTTGACAGGCAGGGTCAAAATCACCAGCAAACAGGAACATCCAAGATAATCCAAAGCGTAATCCGAAACACAGGCAGAATGTCACGAGTCTGGGCTGCGGGTTTTCCCTTCACCGCCAGAGGTCGCTGTCTCCCTTCCTCCTGCACTCCACTCCTCTAAATTGTGTACACCTGTCTGATTGCACACACCTGTCACTCGTTACACCGACAGCTGTTCCCTATTACCACAGACTATATAGTTTCCCCTCTCCCTACACTCTGTCTGTTGGAATTGTATTTGTATTTTGAAGTTAGTAAGTGTCATGTCAGGTTGTGCCGTGTTGGCCTTATGTTTTTTGTTTGTGCCGTGTTGGCCTTTTTTGGTTTGAATTAAAGAGCACCTTACCTGCATTTTGGACCCTGACCTCGTCTTTTCGTGGCGCTCTTCCTAGCGCCCCGTGACAAAATTCCAACAGCAAGAATGGGTCCAGCAGGGAGATTGCTTAAGGTCTGCCAGGGAGACCGGTGTATCGAGGATTACGCCAGGGACTTCATTGGAGTGGCTGGGCAGTCAACCACCGAGAAGACCTGCCTCGTGGTCTTTTTCTGGGGAGGTCTGGCTGAGCCCTTCAAGTCCTTTATGCCGTACTGGCTCCCCGAGGAGTCACTGGAAGAGTATGTCAATCGTGCTCTGTACTTGAGGGGCTCGGCCTTCAGGGTGGAGTTGGCTCCTGAACCTGCTCACGTTCCTCTGGCGGCGGTGCCCGTTCACGTTCCTCTGGCGGCGGTGCCCGCTCACGTTCCTCTGGCGGCGGTGCCCGCTCACGTTCCTCTGGCGGCGGTGCTCGCTCACGTTCCTCTGGTGGCGGTTCCCGCTCACGTTCCTCTGGTGGCGGCGTTGTCCGCTCACGTTCCTCTCGAGGCGGCGGTGCCCGCTCACGTTCCTCTCGAGGCGGCTGTGCCCGCTCACGTTTCTCTGGCGGCGGTGTCCGCTCACGTTCCTCTCGAGGCGGCGGTGCCTGCTCACGTTCCTCTGGCGGCGGTGCCCGCTCACGTTCCTCTCGAGGCAGTGGTGCCCGCTCACGTTCCTCTCGAGGCGGCGGTGCCCGCTCACGTTCCTCTCGAGGCGGCGGTGCCCGCTCACGTTCCTCTGGCGGCGGTGCCCGCTCACGATCCTCCCGAGGCGGCGGTGCACGCTCACGTTCCATTGGTGGCGGTGCCCACTCACGTACCTCTGGCGGCGCCGTTGTCCGCTCACGTTCCTCTCGAGGCGGCGGTGCCCGCTCACGTTCCTCTGGCGGCGGTGCCCGCTCACGATCCTCCCGAGGCGGCGGTGCACGCTCACGTTCCATTGGTGGCGGTGCCCACTCACGTACCTCTGGCGGCGCCGTTGTCCGCTCACGTTCCTTATGAGGCGGCGGTGCCCGCTCATGATCCTTCCGAGGCAGCAGTGCCCGCTCATGATCCTCCCGAGGTGGCGGTGCACGCTCACGTTCCTTATGAGGCGGCGGTGCCCGCTCATGATCCTTCCGAGGCAGCAGTGCCCGCTCATGATCCTCCCGTGGCGGCGGTGCACGCCCACAAGGCTTCCGAGACGTCAGCACCCGCTAGCATCACTCCAGACAAACCGGCGGCTGCTAGCGTCACATCAGCCAAACCACAGCCGGTTCACGTCATCACTGCTGTTCCTACACTGTCAAGTCAAGAAACATTAGGTCCTTCAAGGCCAAGTCAGGCCTTGCCCGAGCACCCTATCCCTCCGCTGGTCTCGCCCAGCCTCCCAGAACCTCCGTCTCCAGGCCTACTTCCGCTTCACGGGCCTGGCCCACCTTCCCTCCCCCTGTTTCACCATTCCCCCGTTTCACCTCCCTCCAGACTTTTTGGGATTTATGGATCGTCTGGAAGCCGTTCCTTAGAGGAGGGGTCCTTTCACGAGTCTGGGCTGCGGGTTTTCCCTTCACCGCCAGAGGTCGCTGTCTCCCTTCCTCCTGCACTCCACTCCTCTAAATTGTGTACACCTGTCTGATTGCACACACCTGTCACTCGTTACACCGACAGCTGTTCCCTATTACCACAGACTATATAGTTTCCCCTCTCCCTACACTCTGTCTGTTGGAATTGTATTTGTATTTTGAAGTTAGTAAGTGTCATGTCAGGTTGTGCCGTGTTGGCCTTATGTTTTTTGTTTGTGCCGTGTTGGCCTTTTTTGGTTTGAATTAAAGAGCACCTTACCTGCATTTTGGACCCTGACCTCGTCTTTTCGTGGCGCTCTTCCTAGCGCCCCGTGACACAGAAGGTCAAAAACCAAATGGGCAGTACAAAGAGAGAAAAGAAATTAAACTATGAAACTGGGAAAAACTATGACTAAGACTAGGAAACTGAACAGAACTGAGACAATGGCTAGGAATAACACAAGGAAACTAGGAACACGATAGAGGCTAAACACAATACAACGATCAGTCCACACAGAGGGGGAAGGGAAGACTTTTACCAAACACTAGGGGTCACATGACAAAACTAACCAATGGGGAACGGACACATGGAACAGGGAACCAATGGGAGCAGGACACATACAGACAAGAGTAAAGCATGGTGGGTTGAGGTGACACAGCATAAACAGAGTCCGGGATGGAGTGCCCTCTACTGGAGATGACGGGCACTCCAGCTGGTGATTGTGACACATATCCCTTCAGTCAAATTTTGCACTTTCCAAATTTTGACATGCATGGCAGCTTTTTAATGATCAATTCTGGCAAGTAATCACGGTACCACTGAATGTGAATTATAGAAATACATTTGGTAACACTTTACACTTATAAGGTTCATTAGTTAACAACATTAGTTAACATGAACTAAGAATAAACAACACTTCTACAGGATTTATAAATCTTAGTTAATGTTAATTTCAGCATTTATTAATGCATTATTAAAATTCAAAGTTGTGTTTATTAACATTAGTTAATGCACTGTGAACTAGCATGAAGTAACAATGAATTATTGTATTTTTATTAACTAATGTTAACAAAGATTAATAAATACTGTAATAAATGCATTGTTCATTGTTTGTTCATGGTAGTTAAAACATTAAATAATGTTAACAAATGACACCTTAACTGACATAATATTCAATCTAATGTCACCTCTTATAAGTTTTTCTTTGTGCATTGCATATGCAACTCCTATAAAGAATAGCATAATAATCAAATTAGACCTGTCACATGTCATATTAATGATTTACTCAAACATCCACTAAAGACAAAGAAAATGTGTTATTTTATCAACTATCAATGATAAATCTATCATACATCATGCATATCATGATATCATGCTGTAATGCAAAGCTCACTTTTTTAAACAGCTATGCAAGCTAAATAAAATTATCTTCATGTTTGTGTAAATAAAATCTTGGCATATGAACACATTTTCCAGTAATTTCTTACTGGCTTTGGCAACACAGCAACTTTATTATCCAAGTCACTTCAAGCAGCAAGCTCAATAACTCACCGGTCCTTGCTTCCTTTCAAGTTAACTTGCAAAAGACCGAAAAAATGATTCAGTCATTTGTTAACTGATATTGTTTCCTTGTTAACATAAAATTAGCCCCTAGAAGACAGTATATTAAGAAGTAGCTAAGCAGTTAACATTAGCAGTAACATTAACTAGAGAGCACGAATTCTATGAACTTGTTGTGCGCAAAAAAATCAATATTGCGTTCCAAGAAATTTGTGTAAATTTAAAATGTAAGTAAATGACGACTGAATAAATAGTTATTCGCTGTGTCTCTTCTATCTGTGGATTAAATGAAAATGGCTATTCCCTCTTTCTCTTTATCACTTCCTCGACTGTTACGAGGGCATTAATTATGATGAAATAGTAGTGAAGGGTCGTTCTTGAAAGCGTATGGGGCTGTCACATGATGAACGAATGACTCAAACCCGAAGACTCGAGAAATGAACTAATCAATTCTGTTTCCGGCTCAGGCAGCATAGGTAAAGCGTATGGGGCTGTCACGTGATGAACGAACGACTCAAACCTGTACAGATAGAGGTGAGGGAGCTAATCATAGACTGAAGACCCAGGTAAACAATGAATTAACCTTTTCTTTTTCTAATAGTATTATAGTTTTGTCTTGTTTGTAGTGTAATCAACGTTTGTACAAGCAGTACATGTGTTATGAAAGTAACACGTAGCTTTTTAATTATATTTTGGTAAAATGAACGAAATGAACGAAATGACTCGAAAAAAGATTTGTTCATTTTGCTGAACGAGACTCAAAGATCCGAGTCGGTAAAATGATCCGAACTTCCCATCACTATGAAATAGTGAAAAAGCCGTTTCCCTCTATATTGAACTTTAGAGAGCTTGGCAATTAACTGCCAAAATTAACATTTTAACTGTTTATACAACTGACTTAAGGTAAGTAGTCTATCGCGGATTCGCGGCTGACTTCAAGTTCATTCAATTTCGACTCCGACCTCTCTGAATTCCAGGAATGCTTAAAAAAAAACGTCCAATTACACAAAAGCAACATCTAAATCTTGTTTAATTGAAAATGAAAGACATATCTTACCTTATGAGACAGTTTTCCTCGACAAGCAGACTGTGTGTGATGATAGTGGCAACTGTTTTTTTTTTTTTCTTTTTTTTTTTTCAAATTAGAACGCGGGAAGGCACAACACCAAACCATTGCATTACGCAATGACTGCAGAAAGAAGTGATTTTACATTTTAGATAAGAATTTTTTTTGAGGAATTATATATGTATTATCATTATATTTAAATATATATTAAATATTAATATTATAAATATATTATTATATATTTATATTATTATATATGTTCCATATATATTTAATAAAGTGAGGCCTAGGCTGTTTAGACCGATAACTGAATAAAAGAAAGGAAAAAAAAAAAAAAACGTAATATAACCCAGATGTGACCCATATGGGACCCACAAATAAGAAATAATGGGCATCCTAACTGGGGCCCACATCTTTATCCAAGTTGGGGCCCACATTCAGCCCATCAAAGTGCCCACTCTGAGCCCATGCCCAGTTGATACCCACATAGCCCAGATGGACATGTTGGCTGGGAAGTGGACTAAATAATTGGAGTCTAGCATACTTTGCCAGAGAGAAGTCTGTCACTTAAACTGGAAGTTCTAGTTAATATAGATATATAAGTTCAACATGACTTTTTGTCATGCTCATGGACGTTCTATGTGTTCTCCCCATGTGCTCCGTGGCCTAGGTTTCTCTCTTGTCTTATTGCTTCATTTGATTCACCTGTGTTTGTTAATTATTCCTTGTTAAGTTCAGTATATACAGTGGTGTGAAAAAGTGTTGGCCCCCTTCCTGATTTTTTATTTTTTTGCATGTTTGTCACACTTTAATGTTTCAGATCATCAAACAAATTTAAATATTAATTTAAGATAACACATGTAAACAAAACATGCAGTTTTTGAATGAAGTTTTTTTATTATGACGGGAAAACAAAATCCAAACCCACATGGCCCTGTGTGAAAAAGTGTTTGCCCCCTATAATAACTGGTTGGGCCAATCTTAGCAGCAACAACTGCAATCAAGCATTTGCGATAACTTGTAATAAGTCTGTTACAGTGCTGTGCAGGAATTTTGGCCCACTCATTTTGGCAGAATTGTTGTAATTCAGCCACATTGGAGGGTTTTCGAGCATGAACCGCCTTTTTAAGGTCATGCGACTGGATCTCAATAGGATTCAGGTCAGGACTTTGACTAGACCACTCCAAAGTCTTGTGGCTAGAGAAACTGAACTCAGGTGTGATAAACCACAGTTATGTTTTAACAGGGCCATGTGGGTTTCCCTTCATAAAAATCCCCTTCATTTAAAAACTGCATGTTGTGTTTACTTGTGTTATCTTTGTGCCAACACTTTTTCGCACCACTGTAAACTGTTGTCCATCCTAGATTCCCTTGTCCAGTGTTAACATCAGTTTGAATGTCTTTAATCAAAAATATACTATCCTAATTTGTGCTCCGAAGATGAATGAAAGTTTTATGGGTTTGGCACCACATGAGGGTGAGTAAGTAATGACAGAATTTCCATTTTTGGGTGAACTAACCCATTAACAAACATGTTATTTCATATCAGAATCTGAATCAGAAACAGCTTTATTGTCAGGTATCTTCACATATACAAGGAATTTGTTTTGGTGACAAAAGCTTCCACATCACAAACAGAATGACAACAGTGACAAGACAAGACAGATAATAAAAACAATATACAAAAAGTATTTTTAAAAATACACAATACAAAAATAGACAATGGATGGTATTTGTGTGTACAGGTATGTTATGTACACATGCAAGGAAATGTATATAAGAAGTATGTGTGTTAAATCAATAAATGTATAAATCGTGTTGTGTATTACATGTTTTTTTTTTTTTTTTACCAAGTTACCTAGTCATGAGATGGATTGCCTAAGGGAAGAAACTCTACTTATGCCTGGCTTATGCCTGGTGCTCAGTGCTCTGCGCTCTATATCGACATTTCAAAGAGGAAGTGGTCTGAGTGTGAGGGGTCCAGAATGATTTTGCCAGGTCTTTTACTTATTCTGGATGAGTACATTTCTTGGAAAGTGGCAAGGGTTGTACCAGTGATTTGCTTTGCATTCTGCTGCAATCTTCTAAGCCTGCAATCTTTATAGCTATGTGAATATATATAAACCAATAATCTGTTAAGCATTATATCATGTTTGTTAATAATTTATTATAAGTTATTATAAAGTGTTGCCAAATCATTTATTATACTGTCTGGGTTATCTGCCTCTAACCCTTGACTAAACTTAGTTTGAACTGTGAAATCTCACAGTTTTCTCTAGTTCACTGTTTACAGTCTGTTGTAGTGAGTCAGTAATGACTTCCATAGACTGAGCTGAGGGCGTCCAATTTAAATGTCACAGCGGTAAGCCAAAACAACCCACTTCTTCTGCCCCATAGTCAGATTTTACTCATTTTCCAATTAATGTGTGTGTGTATGCATGCGTACATGTGCATGAAAGACAGAGAGTAAAACATGAGAAGGGGAATGGGAAAATAAGAAATGGAGAAAGTTCAGTAAACAGCTGAACTCCTGGAAATAAATATTACATTTTGCCTCATGCCCAAAATAAATGTAAGCCCTGATAGTGTCTTTGTCACCCACACACGCATGCATCTGTTGAGAGAGATAAATTGCAAACCAGTTTCTTCTAGAAATTCACATAGCCTACATTTGATAGTAATTAAAGTTACTCTGCACTGTATTTTTTATCACACACATAAAAAAAAAAAAACTAAAATAAATGTGTGCTTCAACTGCACTCTAAAAAATCCTGTGTTATTATTATTATTTTTTTTACCCAAATGCTGGGTTGAGCCTTTTGGGTTATTTATTTCAGTGTTTAGGTAGTTTTCGTGTTACCCAGCTTCTGGGTCAAATGTAACAACCCAGCATTTGGATAGTTTTAGTGTTACCCAGCTCCTAGGTCAGACATGACATAATCCAGTGTTTGGGTAGTTTTTGTGTTGCTTAGATCCTGGGTCAGTCATAACCCAGAGGTTGAGTTATTTATCGCTGGGATTTTGCCTCCTCTTCAGGAGAGAGTAGTTCTAAGTGCCATCAAATTGATGCATTTCTTCAGTAAAATACAGGTTTGTGCACATTTTATTTAATCTATAAAATAATTCTTTGAATAAAATAAAATATTCATAAAGATAAAGAATATAAATACTGTGGAAGTTAAAATATGTCCTTAGAGCGGTTTACCATTTGTTTATGGGCAGGTTATGGAGGCAGTCACAGCATATTTTGGCTAAGAGTGAAAAGCAAAGGGGGTGTCACAGCCATAGCGGTTCCACACTGAACACGACTCCAGCTTGGGCATGAGAACCAGCACCATTACAGTGGAAACAGAATAACAGAGACTGGTTGATTACATGTGAATTATGGTTAGGAATAATTGACAACAGGCTGTTAAATTCTTCTAAAATAATACACACCCGAATTCAATGGACAATTATTCTGCTTATACTACAGTTACCACACCTCAAGACATCGATCAGATGATATATTTCAAAGCATTCCTGCAGTTTTTTGTCCTTAAAACGCGATTGTGAGTAGGATTAATTTCTTACGCAGCAAAGACTTTGTTGCTAATTCTAAAACTTAATTTCAGACCTAGTAACAATGCTTGAGCCATTGAAAGCAGACTAATGCTGTTTATAATGAAGTTTAGACAGACAGACAGACAGACAGATGGAGAGAGAGAGAGAAAGAGATTAAGCTTGTGAATTACCTCTGTAAGTCTGTGCGTCTCTCAAAAGTGATCGGCAGCAGCGTCTCTACTAATAGTGGAAGTTTAAAGTTCCTTTTCTTCAGGAACAGAGCCATTGTTATCTCGCTTGTGAAAAATGTCATGTCGTTTTTAAGTTGTTAATCATCAGCTCTAACAACATAAGCACACATCTTAATGTGTGTGCAAACTGTATGTGTGTGCATCTGTAAGGGAGAGTGAGTGGGAGAAGAGTATGTGCTTTCCATAGATAATACGTAATTTTGTGGCAAAAACATGGAAATAATCTGTCGTTTTCATCCTATTGTTTACTGTATTTGTTTGGCCAGTGTCGTTGGAAGTTCATTCGCTGTGCGTTTCCCTGAAAATAATGCACACCTTAGAACGTTCGTCAGCCAATCAGATTCAAGCATTCAACGGCCCCATAGTATAATTCTGTTTAATGTTTTATTTTTACTGTTGTTTGTTGAACAAGTTTGCAAAATGTATAGTCTACATATTAAAAATGAAATAAACAATGCAGAAAATTATATAAATAAAGGAAAATAAAGAAACTTATCATGCAAACCAGTGGTTGTGTGCAGTATTTTACAAAGTTTTAGAGGAATTAAGTTAATCTGTAAACATTATTTTATGTATGAAGTAAACATTAAACTATATTAGGTTAAATAACCCAATTTGCCTGGTAAAATTAACCCAAAATGTGTTATGTCTTATATTTAACTAGCCCTTGGGTAAAAATAACCCAGTGTTTTTTAGAGTGTGGGACTGTAAAAGTTTTTAGGATCTCAATATGTTTAATATCACAAAGAAATGCTTGAGTTAAAATGTAAACTGGAATTTGCATATGTGATTTTTAAACAATAAATACTATAAAACTTGTTTTCAGAATGTCAGAAGCTCTTAGGTGACTATACTTATTATAAAACAGTTATGATGCAACAATAATAAAATAATGAAAAGGACCATTTGCTTGACTAAATGTGTAGTTATTGTATTTTTCTAAGCGTGCACAACCTTAGCGACACATTTAAGGTGACTGCACTGTCTGACTTTAATTAGTCTAATTAGACATTTCAAAAGAATCCCACTGGCTTAAAATGAAAGCGAGTATTGCTTTGACAGAAAGAAGGTTTAACGTCTGTAAGCAGTGCAGTGGAAATTGCTTTATCAAAGTAGCAGGAAAACGTCTCATTGTGAACTTGATTTTTCTCCTTTTAATGAAACAGATGAAGGCTGCTGTTGTTCCAGCACCATAATCTGAAAGTTAAATGTACGTATTTTAATGATAACATAAACATTTTTGCCTCTTGCATTTAATTCTAAGAAAGGTATCATGTTTATTTGTGTAATGACCTTCTACAAACTCACAACCCGTGAGTTCTGAGAATAAGTGCCTCACCATGCAGAGTCACAATTCAAATCAATTACAATCTAAAGGTCGCTGAATGCACACACACGCACTCCCTCTCTCGCTCTACTCAATTGTCTGGCGCTGAAATCTTTCCCGCTACACTATATATACCTCGCCACTAGAATTATTGTCATGACAACACATCAGGGTGAGTCTTCTGTGCTATCAGAATGTCTATTTACTTATCAGTCAGCCTTTCTCAGGAGGGAAAATAGGCATAAAGCATGTAAACAACATCTGTCCAGTCAACCTGTTGGAACGCCTCAATTTTATCATTATATCTCAATTGCTGCAGAAAGTGATGCTAGTGGCTTGATTGATGTCTCTTAATCCCACTCTTTTGAGCCGAGGACTCTTACACACTCTTTGTCCCGTCAGTGCTAATAGCTAGATTAAGTCGGCACTTCCCCTTGGCGTGTAAAAGGGATCTCATTTATCATTCAGGCTTTTATCGGCATGTGAGGCACATGGAACGCTCAACAAAAACATTCACGATTGCAGAGTCATTGACGGGATTAGCAGGCATCCTTAGCAGGAGTGCTGGGAAATTCTGGCACACGAAACGGTTCCATTGTATGAATGGGTTATCCGGCTCTCAGACGTTGGCAATGTGCTCAATGTTTCAGTACATTTGAGATTTGTAATCCATATTTAGTGCGACCAGAACCAATTGTTTCTCTATTTAAAAGTAGAATGGATGAGCATGTTTGCAGTCAATGAATGAACTAAATTGGCTGAATAGGGTTTCTGGGGAGGTTTTGTTCTATAATGTCACAAGTCTGTGTTTTCTTTTTGGCTGAACATGACTATTGTCTTGTTTTGCAGAGGCAGAAAATTACCTTTTTCCCAGCAAATTGGTGTTGGTTCTCCTGCCAGAGTCAGTGCTTGGCTGGAGAATCTACAAACCTCTCTCAGAAATGGGCAGCATTTCCAATTCCACTGACTTTGTTCCAGAGCCAAACGATGAGTATGTTAGTCCACTAGATAACCTGCCTACAAATAAACATGATGTATACTGGTTATACAGAGTCATTTGATTCAGCATCTTTTTGCCATTGCAAGCTGCTTTTTATTTCTTTACTGGAATTTTCTAATTAATATCAAGTGCACAGATTTGACACAACTTGAAATTCCTCAATATTATTACCCCACCTAACAAAACCCCAACCAATTGCAAACAGCAGAAAAAACAAATACCAGGCAATATTAGAATGGAACAATATGTTAAAACACAAATGCAACAAGTATTTAAAAAATGAATAGAAAAAGTAGATGTGCTCAACTTAACTGTTTATAGTCAACCAGTACATAATATTCATAAAGGGACCCCATACCCTATCAAAAGTCTTTAATGAACATGTAAGATTTTTTTTCAAGCTTTTTAAAAGTAAACACCTCTTATAGCCACATGTCAAAGGCAGGGGGTACAAGCTGCTTTTGATACAATGATTCAGGGTTATAAGCTTAATGGAACTCTTAGCCGTCAATTCATACATACAATTAGTATAATGGACAGGGGAACTGGAAAAAGCTATTCCTGTAGCTCAGCTGGTACATGGAACTAGCAATGCTCATGAGTCACTAGTTTAATTCCAACTTGGACAGCCAAATATACATTAGTAATGTACAATATTTCGTTCCCATATCAGTTATATTGGAGAGGTCTCAGTTAGGGGCCTATATATCGTCTGCGATAATATCGTAATTGTTGTTTTAACGATGTGCGATTTGACATTATGGAGTATAGTGCAAAAAGCAAACAACAATTACATTACGTCATGAAGTCTAGTAAGTACGCATTTAGAGTGTGTTTTTTCATTGCATGATTCAGTCTATTAAAATGCATTTAGAATAATCACAATATTCAAGATATGGGGCAGAAAATGTATATATTTATATAATTTCATATAGTTGATCAATATTACACGAAGAGTGCTTTTTTTTTCAAAAATCAGAGACTACAAATGTGATATTGATTTTATACAACAGTTCAATATACAATAAGTTAATATTTAAAGACTTTCATTTTAGATGGCACATTTCCGCCAACAAAAATCATTCCAAACACAGCCACAGCAGTGTTTTGCGTCTCTGAGCAACATGGAGGCGTTTCATTCCTGAATGAATCAACCATTTAAATGATTCGGTTCAATCGCAATGGCTCACTTATTAACAGCGATTTGCTGCCACCTACTGGTGGTTTAAATTTGACATTCAAAGTATGTTTTAATTTTTTAAATAATTTCAAATACCAGTATTCAACGTTTTGATGTTTAAAATATCAAAACATTATGTATGCATTTGTAACTGCAGGTTAAAGCATTAATATGTGTAAATACATCTAAATGCCACGTCATTTGCAACTTCTGCAAAGATTAATTTTGTTGATACTGATTAAATTTGTTTGGTAACAGCCTGAATGTATTATTATTATAATTAACTGAATAAATGTAAGAATTTGATTCAAAAGATGATGCACACTTCTAGAAAAAAAATGGCTTTATAAAGATAAAAATGGCCTTATTTGAAAAGAATCATTTCTATCACTGCAGTGAACTGACCACACAGAATATTAAAAATATCAAACACTTTAGGAGTCAGCATAGTAGTCTTTAAAGGGATAGAATATAGGGATAAAATTTGATGTTTATCTGCTTACCCCCAGGGCATCCAAGATGTAGGTGACTTTGTTTCTTCAGTATAACACAAACAAATATTTTTGCGTTTTTTGCGAGAAACTGAATAGTATTTATATAATTTTTTACCTCTGATATGTCCAACTGTCCTGAGTGTGTGCTCAGCATCCGGCGCGTTACCGCACTCTGGCGTAGTATACGCAAACGCCGGAAGGGGAAAAATTTATCGCTGCAGACCCTCCACACTTTTACTAAGCTTATTGGTGTGTTGATATCCAGCAGAAGAGCAAGCAACCATAACTTCAGGCGATCAGGCTCAGAAGTTGGGAATCGGTGAACAGTCAACAGTCCCGGATGAGTTTGCGCAAGCAAACATAATCTTTTAGCTTTAAATCGGTTTGAACAATCAGGATAAGCGCAAGTTATTACCTTTTTGAAAAGCCGCTATACACACAATCTATGTGCACTGTGTAAACAATGAGTGTCGTATACACGCAACAGATCCCTTTCGACGTTCGTGTATACTACGCGAGAACGCGTACACATGTAACGTGCCGGATGCTGAGCACGCGTCCATGACAGTTGGACATTGCTGTATATCAGAGGTAAAAAAAAATGATATAAATACTGTTCAGTTTCTTGCAAAAAACGTTCGTTTCGTGTCTTAGGACATCAGTGTATCGTTACGAGCTGCAGGTTCTAATTTGGATTTGTCTGTGCATGTCTTTTTTTTTACTTTCAAAGTAAAGTGCCCATCCACTGCCATTAAAGGACTAACAGACTGCAACGGTTTGAGTTATAAATCTTTGTTTGTGTTCTATAGGGGCCACACACAGCAAAATATTGTCTAATTATCATTATCGATAAAATCACAGAAAATATTGAAATATTATTTTTTTGTCAATATCGCACACCCTTAGTCTCAGTTTATCTGTATCTGCCAGTATTGGTTATTTAGTTGTGTGTAGTAAACGGGGCTCACGTCACCAATGACGCTGTGATTTTGGGTCACACGTCACTCAAGGTGCGTTTGTGAGTCTATCAGATGACCAATTCCCACCTCGCTGGGTTCAGTGTATCAGTCAAAGACTGTTAATTTGGCAATAGGTCAATAAATTGAGATTTGCACCCTGGAGGGAGTTGGTCAACTGATTTATCTGAAAGTTTGGTGGTTTAGCTAGCTAGTAGAGCCTTGAATCATCAACACAATGAAAACACAATTGTAATAAAATTAATGAAATTTATTAACAATAGATATGCAAGAGTAAATACAACACTAGTGATAAACCAATAAATGAATACACACTGCTAATAGATAATAGGCAACTAAATGTGAAAGAAGATACCAAATAAAGTGTAGAAACTTAACAAAATGGAATGAACGCAGAATGGCAGAATGCAATGCTGTTGAGCTGAAAGTAGCAATAAAAGAGATTTCTATGGTAATGTTGTCTATGGGAAACCCACTTAATGGCTCTGGTAGGTTTAATGATAAATAACTGCGTATTTATCTTGGAACAAACAATATAGCTATCATTTGTAATGCTGACCACAAGTAAATGTTATCTAAACAGGTTAGAAAACATAGGCTGCAGGTATAAACTAAGCCAAGGTCTTTAGGAAAGAGGTTTGGTAAGTTTATAGTTACGTTCCACTTGGTCGGGTGATCAGTCCGGCGGCAGAGACGTCTTCCACTGGTGATGCGGTTTGCATATAGTGGGGAGGGCACAGAGTTGCGTTCCGGTAGCCGTCGAGGCGCTGACCTGGAGGATGCTTGACTTCTGTTGTGCCAAAGAGGGTCCTTAGGGCGTGGACCGGGCAGCTGGGTCAGATGGATTCTCACAGGGTCCTTTGCAGCAGGGCTGCGTCGTTGAGGATCCGTGTGTTCAAGGCAGTGTCTGCCAATGTGGAGGTCCTTTGCGGACTGGGCTGCGCTGCTTTCGGAGTGGCAGGAGTCAGACGGGGTCCGTCACTGCTGGGTCCTTTGCAACTGAAGGGCAGCCGAATTCAGTATAGAAGGTTTACTCAAGAGCTGAGTGGATCCTTAGCTGTCTTGAAGTCTCTTTCCTCGTCAGGCCAGAAACTCAGGACCTTGTATCTGCTAATGTCTTAACCTTGCGGGGTTCAGACTCAGAACGGTGTAGCTGTTAATGTCTCTTCCCTTACGGGACTTAGACGCAGTACGGGGAGTGTCTTTTTGGAGGCTACCTTTATCTCTTTTTGATGAGGAGGAGATTGGAATCTAGCGCCTCTCCATTCCAGGAATGTGATTGGCCACTTGTGTCTGAGGTGGCCATGGTGTTACCCGCCCTAGTGTGGAACTCATTTGCATATAGTAGAGTACAAAGTTAGACAGTGTCTTTTACAATTTACCCAATGCAACATTTCTTTACCAAACCTCTTTCAAATTGTTACCCACATTATGAGGAGCAAAAAGAGTCCAAACATGATAGAAAACTGTTAAACAATCACTTATTAATATCACAATATGTTAATACGCCTGCTTCTGTGAACTGTTAGGTTAACAGTCAATGGCCATCAACATACACTGTACTTTATCAAAGGGTGAAGTGAATCTGTTGCAGTTTACATCAATTTAAGTTCTCCAAACATATGTATGAATGGATTTGGATGGATCTTTGTGGCCTTCTTTGTTTCGGCCACTGCTGTTGCATCCAGAGTTCTGAAGGAATTTTTATGGCAGTCATTCCCAAACCTTAGGATTGGAGAGGGTCAATCCGTAGTCCAATGAGAAGTCCTCTCTTAGGTGGTCGTAGGTGCAGAAGGTCTCTCTTCCTGTTCTGTTAGAGGTGTCTGGTAGTTGTCTTGGCATCTTATCTGATGTTTCTGAACATTTGTTTATGTTCCTCAACCAAGATCCAATCACAGTGTGGCACATCTCCCTCCACCCTGGCAGATAGGGAAGGGGGCCTGCCATAAACTGATCCTTGGAATGCCATTTCGACCGTTGTTCACTACATCTCCCCCCTACCCGGACTGATCGAGGATCCAAAGTCGTTGATCGGGTCGGGGTGCTGAAAGGGAACAGCAGGGACAAACACACCTCACCTCATCCTTCGACCATTGGCATTTTAGAGTATGCTATAATTCAATAGTATGTATACATAACTAAATTTAAGGGAGTATAGTAATAGTGATATCCTGTTTCAATACTACAAACAGGTTACTAATAAATCTACATGTAAGGAAAGAAAGGTGTGATCAGTGTCAAGGAATACTGTAGTGGGCTATTCAGTGAGTGGGTATAGAGACTAAACAGTGTTCTACTACTTTATCTAGACAATGTTACTAGTCATAGTAGGAGAAAGCTCAGGTAGTGGCCTGCACATGGCAGATTTGAGCTCCAGAGCTTCATTAGGTCTCACCCTTCTCTGTCCTGCCAGATTAGCCTGCAATTTGTGGATTCGCTGGTACAGTATCCACCCTAGGGGGCCCACTGTGACCCACCCACATAGTGTTAGAATAAGCAAAAGGCTGTCACTGATATCCCATCCCCAAGTGAATGGCACCTTCTTATGTTTTAACTCTACAGGTGTAGCTCGTAGGCTACCTAACTGGAGGCTTATCTTTGCTAATTTAGGTCCCTCAAACAGGATTTGCTTCCTAAATGACTCATCCACTTCTAGTGTGTGTCCTTTAAAGGAATCAACTATTTCAAAGTCCATGCCATGCATGTCTGTATCAAGATGGTATAGAGCCACATGTTCAATGTGGAGAATTGCTCCTACTGGGATTTGAATTAGCATGGTCTCATTAAGGAGGTGTATTGTAGTAGCGGTATCATGACGGTCATGTGTCACTATGGCTTCACTCACAGGGGTGTTAACCAGCCATTTATTTCCTGCTCTCTCAAATTGCATGTTAGTTACATCCTCCCTGTGTGTCACAACAGCTTTGCATTCGTCATCCTTAGTTAACCTTTTAATGCCACATAGGCTTTCAACAGGGTCTCTCACGAAAGGTTTACTGGGGCACAGCCAGTGAATGTCTTTGATAACTGTGCATAGATGTAGATTAGGTACCAGATACATGTCAGGATTTTCATCTTGGTAAGCTATCAGTGCGGGTGTCTCAATTTTTATGTGTACATCTTGAGACCAGAACCCTAAGTTTAACACTGATTTTATCCTGTATATGTTCTTAGTGTCAATTATTGGGAGATTTAACAGGAAACCAATTTCCTTAGCTTCTGGGTTAACGTGAATTGGTATGGCACTTCCCAGGCTGTAAGCTAAATGTACCTGCAGTGTTTGCGTGGTTCCATGCAAGGCCAGATTCAAGATATTTGTCACTAGCTCAACCGGTACCAAGTATGAAGGGATCCTGTTTGCTGCTAAATTGTCAATAGCAAAATTAACTTCTCTTAGCAAGTCTTGCATAAGTATTTGGACCCTTTGGACATGGGCATAGTCATATTGTATGACATCCACTATCCTGCCTATACTGTGGATAGTATAGTTCAACAGAGTTGTATGCTGATTTATGGCAAGGATCGTACCCTCTAATGTCCTGTCCATCTGCTGCAGCTGCTTTTGCTGAGCATACAATTTCTCTTGTATCTCAGGCATTTCTCCTTTTAAACCTTCTACATGCTTCCTTAAAGTGGTTATGCTAATGCTGTTAACTGTAGAAGTACCAACTGAGAGAAGTGAGCCCAAGGCGGATGCCGTTGTCAGCACTGTACCTAGGGAGCGCTTTGAGCGGCTAACACCCTTTAATTCCTCCTGTGTTATGGTAACTTTCTGTAGCTGTTTAAGCATGTGGATTGTGTCTAACTGTGCATGCCCTATGTTATCCTTACTCCATTGGGCTGCATGCCAGGGTACCGTCCCCCCTGAGGTGACATGTTTCTTATACACGTCAGCAGGGTCCAGCCGGACAAATACTCTCTGAGTGTGCACATAGCAGTCAGTCACTAAAATTCCAGGGGCATCCTGGAGTACAATGCCAGTTGGAGGGCCTGATCGTACTATATCCAGGGGCTGGGCTGCATTGAGTACGCAGATCAGAGTGGTTATGCAGAGCAGGTTCATTCTGAAATTACACATATACGTAGTGTCACTTCACTACTTCTCAACGCAACTTTCGAGTACAACTACCAAATATCACTACGCTTAAGTACAACAACCAGTCACCGGTGCGCTGGCTCCAGTGCCTGACACAGTATAGATTTCTCTACACTGCCTGGATCTATGTGCTTCAGCAGGAGTTACTCCTGAGTGGTAGCTACCCCTTGTATTCCCATGTGGGGTTTATAAAACTTAATCTGATTAAAGTGGACCCACTTGTACTCAGGGGATCTTCTCCCTTTGGAGATCTTAACTACAGGGCCAATCCAATCCATCTGGAGGTTAGACCATGGAAAGGTGATACCTGCCCGCTGAAGGGGAGCTCTATGATGGGGGTTTGATGGCTGAAACTGACAACAAACTAAGCAACCTTGGATATAAGCTGCAATGTCTTGTTTCATCTGTGGCCAGTATGCTACCTGACAAAGGGTCTCATGTGTCGCCTTCACCCCCCGGTGGCCTCCACAGGGTTCATCATGGGCATGCATGAGCATAACCCCTCTGTGGGCTGTTGGGACCACCCATCGAGGCGGTGTGTTCTCATCAGGAGCATATACTAGCAAACCCTTCTCTAACCTCAGGTGGTGTCTGATAAGGTACAGAGTTTTCAGGTCACTTGACTCTTCCAACTTTTGTTCAGTTATGGGATGTTTTACTGGGTCAGAAATGAATAGGTAAACAGTGCTGATCACAGGGTCTTGCTGTTGCATAGCAATAAGGTCGGTATCTGCTAGCTCTCTGCATATCACTACAGCCTGAGGGGTGTCAGCAGGGGCTGTCACTGTGTTCTTGGCCTGTCTGCGTGTGATAGCATTAACACTTACAAGAGGAGGCTCTGTTGTTGGAAGCCACTCATTCTGGAACTGCCAGGGGGTACCTGCTATGGCACCTGCTTTGGCTAGTCTATCAGCTTCATCATTACCTATTTTGTCTGGGCCAGGAGTTTGTGAATGCCCTTTTACTTTCTTCCAGTACACGGTCATGCCATCCTGACTGACAAGGACATCACAAGCAAGGAACAACTCCTTATGCTTAACTTCCTTTCCTCTAGCATTTTTCATACCATTCTGTTTCCAGTGAGGAAAGTGAGAGACAAAACTGTGCCTGGCATAGTTCGAATCAGAACAAATTACTAAATCCCGGATCCCATACTTCACTGCTTGTTGTAAGGTTATGAGTGCAGCAGCGATCTCTGCGTACTGACTAGACTTAGAGCCTAAGGAGAACTGCTGAGCACCACGGGGGGTGTCGTTCTCCCAGTCTATCCCTACCCCCGCCTGAATGTGTTGTTCATGGTGATAAGAGCATCCATCAATGTAGGCCTTAGGAAGGCCTGTGCAGACATTTTCATCATAGTAATGATGGCTTGAGATTAGCGAGGGTGTGGTGCCTACCATGTTGGCTTCAGGAGTGTGTTCTCCATCACTGCAATGCTGGCATGCAGCTAATCCTTGGCCTAGTGCCATCTTATTGTTCTGGGCATACCTTACCTCTACATCATAACCTTGTAAAGCCATCATCCATGTAGCAATGCGACTGTTTGAGACTCTCCCCTCCCTAAGCCTTTGGCTGTTTAGGAACTGGACAGGCTGATGACATGTCTCAACAATGACTTTCTGGCCACCAATGTAGCTACGGAAATGTTCAATTGCCCATACTGTAGTGAGCAGGGCTTTCTCACAGTCTGAGAATTTAGCTTCTACACTGCTGAGTGCTCTGCTAGCATAGGCAACAACCCGCTTGTCTTGGTCATGTTTTTGGGAGAGTGCTGCACTGAGGCAGTGTTCAGAGAAACCAGCCTCAAGGAAAAACTCCTTGTCTTTGTCAGGGTAGGCTAGGCATGGAGCAGTGCACAATCTCTCTTTCAGCTCTTTCATGGACTGTGCTTGTCCTTCCCCCCAGCTAAATTCTCTGTCTTTCTGAAGTAGCTCATGCAATGGTCTGGCTATGTCTGCATAATCTTCTATGAACTGACGCGAGTAATTGCACACTCCTAGGAAGCTACGCAGTTCAGAGACGTTTGTGGGAGGTTTGATATTCTTTACTGCTTCAATTCTACTAGTCTGGGGTTGGATACCATCAGGACCAACAGTCAGTCCCACATACTCCACCTTGGTTCTGCACCATTGTCCTTTGGCTAATGACAGTTTAGCACCTGCCTCAGTGAGCTGGGTGAGAACATGTCTTATCTCAGCTACATGATCTGGCCAGGTCTGACTACGCATGAGGATATCATCAACAAAAATTACATTGCTGCGTGTAGCTGCATCACTCATTGCCTTGCGTAGAAATATATTAAACTCTGCGGGGGAGTTTGAATAGCCAAATGGACACCTGTTCCAAGTGAATTGTCTGCCTCCAAAGGAAAATGCTAGCTTGTACTGGTCTGCAGGGTCTACCTTCATTGTCCAAAAACCATTTGCCACGTCCACTGTGGAGAAATATTTGGCTGTTGTCACCTTGGCTAACTCTTGGTCAAGATATATCATGGGCCAACGTGACAGGGGAACCTGTTTGTTGAGCTGGCGGTAATCTACAGTTAAACGCCACTTTCCACTCGGCTTTAGGACAGGCCAAATTGGAGAATTGTAAGTGGAGTTGCATTCGCGAATGATCTTTTTCTCTAACAGGGAATCGATAATTTCCTGAATAGAGTCAAAAGCAGCAAGTGGGATTCTGTACTGACGCACAAAGGTAGGCGGGGCATTTGGATCTGTGGGAATACGGACAGTGTGGACATCTGTGACACCGCAATCATAGGAATCCCTAGAAAAGATTTCCTGGTGTTCATAAAACACCTGCCGTAATTCCTGACGCTGGACCTCTGTGTCCAGAGCATCTGCCTGTGCTAACTGTTGTTGCACCTCTGCCTCAAAACCAGGGTATGGTTCAGTACAAGGTTCCGCATCTTGCTTATCCTTCAGTGGTACAGATGGCTCCTGGGCAATCACAGTATGTACCACTATCTCGCCTTCACTATCAAAGTGTACTCTGCACATAGTCCCCTCAATCACAGCTGGATGGGGTGTGATGGAAATCATTTTTGTAGGGTAGGTGAGATACACTTGCTCATAGCTGTCTTTCTCTATCGGCAAATCAGGAAGCTCTCCTATGACAGGAATAGTTAATTCAAAATCATGAAAGGAGCTATCAATTATATACCCTAGAGGGGTGCGTGGGGGAATGTGGATACTTCCTCTTGTGAGGTTTTGTACCAGCATGTAAGTTGAGCGGTTGTACAGTTCAAGCTGTGGGTTCCCACAGATTGTGAGTCCCAATTTGCAAAATTGAGCAGAGGGCTGGAAATAGGCTAGTACCGTCTGATTCAGTTCTTGACCCCTTTTAATGATAAGCCTGATGGGGACCTCTGCCGTTTGGGCAGGAACCACCAATTCGAACTCATTCATTACCTGACATGCTTGAGGGATTGTCTGACCAGAACGCATGTTGTTAGAATCACCGGATAGCACGTTAGGACCAGTATCTGCCCTGGACCACAACACATTGTTGACTGTGTCTAACAGCACTCCCAGTCTCACTAACACATCAGAAGCGATGTATACTGAGTGTGGCAGGTCAGGTACCACAAGCATGTAGTGCTTGAACTGTTTATGGCCAAACTTAAGAGAGACTGAGCAGACTCCAACACTCTTAACTATTGTCAGGGGACAACTGGAAAGCCGCAGCTCCTGTTTCTTTTCCACCATGGGGGTCATGCAACATTTCTCCTGTAGCTGCATATAAAGTTCCTGACTTATTGCTGACTTCTCTAACCAGAGTGTAACCACAGCATCTTTGACAGGTACATCATTGATGTGTATGCCCCCTACCACATGGGGATTGTACACCTCAGTGTTATGAGGTTCCAGGGCGCACAAAAATGCATCTTTCTTCTTTAACAGCTGCAAGGGAAGTCTGTTCTCGTGAGCTGTGCCTGCTAAGATTTGCATGTCCCTCGCATCAGTTGTTTCTCCACTGAAATTGGAGTCCTGCATTGTCTGCTGTCTAACGTGAGATGTTTTTCCTACCTCGACAGCCTTGTAGGACTTCTGACTGGAGCTAGTCTCTCTGATGGGCTGTGGGATTCTGACCTGTGCCCATAGTTGACAGCTGTGATAGTCAATCAAAGGTGCGAGTCTATCTAACAAATCCTGGCCGATAAGAAGCTGTTCTGTATTAAAACCAACAACATAGAGAGGGTGAACTATTTTCATTTCACCAAAAGTTAACTCCACCCAAACCCTCTGACTGATAGGGGCCTGGTCTTGTGTGTAGCTGGTTATCTTGATCTGACAGCTCTCTACCTTAAGCCACTTGCCTAGTGAGTTAGTTGCTTGGGTAAGCTCTTTAAACAGTCCAGGTGACACTAAAGAAATTTCTGAGCCAGTGTCTAGCAGCGCATCACATACTAAGGCACTTTCAATGGAAACAGAAATGTAAATCCTTCCAGCCCTGCCCTTTTGTGTCAAGTCACCCAGAAACTGACAGAGACTGGGGTGGGGTCTGCTGACATGTGAGTGGTTAGGCCTCACAATCTGTTCCCTACTTTCCCCTTTCCCTGGCTCTTCCCCCCACCCTATGAAGTACACTTTAGGTGGGGGAGGGGAGGGGTCCTGGCCTAGTCATTGCTTAAAAGGAGGGTCTTTCTCCTTCTTGGAAGTGTTCTCCTCAGACTTAAGGTCTTGGAGGGCTTTAGCAATCATTTTCTGAATTTGCTTAAAATTTACCTGGTCCCTTTCTTCAGTACCTTTGGACTCCCTTTTCTTCTGACTGCCCTGTTTGTGACTGTCCTTTGATCTATCTCTGGGTCTCCTCTGCCTTTCCTCTCTGTGTGCATGCCTGCCTCTCTTGTATCCTCCATTACTGGAGGATTTATGGCCCTGGGTGTCCTGTGTGGACTCACCAGATTTTGGCCAAGAGGAGCGGTTGGTCCGCGCAGTTCCACTTTGGGGAAGCTCTGACCCTTCTAGCTCCAGAGGAGCCTCACTGTCATTTCGCAGTTCAAACACATGGGCACCTGTCTCCCTGTCTTTCTTGTCTGTGTGCAACTTCTCATTCTCCCAGGCCCGCATGGCAAGCTGTCTTAACTCTGCTGCAGTCATGCGATCAACATCTACCAGAAGTGAGAGGGATTTCCTAATGGTAGGATGCAAATTACTCACAAATAAGCTCTTAAACATCACATCTTCTTCGGCTCTAGGGGAATCTGCACCAGCAAAATACACTCTGCGTAAGCGTTCATAATACTCTCTGGGTGACTCATAGCGACTTTGCTTAGTCTGCAAGGCAGAGAGTCTGGAAGTAGACGGGTTCTGGTACATTGTATATTCTGCTCTCAGGGCCCTACACAGTTCATGGAAATTACCAGCAATGGCCGGACTTTGTCTCTCCATGAAACCGTGGACAGTTCGCACTGTTGTTTTCCTCAGAAGGAGGAGTTTATCTGCCATAGTGGCCTCAGGGATATAAGACAATGCATAACTCACATCCTTAAGGTACAACTCTATATTGCTTCCGGGAGTATCAGGATTAAACACTTCAATGTCACATGCTAATTCCCTAAGCTGCCGCAGTCGACTATCCTTGGATAGTGCTGGGCTGGGAAAGTCAGGAATGGGGCGACTAGTCTTTCCCCATGCTGGGGAGTCAGCATCTATTCCATGAGAATGGCTGGGAGTGGAGACTGTTAGGTCACCCGGTGCTGCAGCATCACTATGGGACTGATAACGCTGTTGCTGTGAGGGGCTACCCAGTAGGGGGTCTTTTACTGCTGAGCCAAATGAGCTGAAGCGCACACTAGGTGGTTCAGGTTCAAGGGGCGTGTCCCTACTTATGTCTAACTGCTCCATCCTTTTCTCTATTTCCTCTAGCCTCTGCTCTGCAACAACAGCTTTATCTGCCCACTCTCTGGCTCTGGTAGCCATTCTATCGTGCTTGTGTTGGACTTCTAGCAACTTATCATCTGCTCTATCTAAGTCCTCCCTGAGTTGGACTTGGGTCTGTTCTGAACGGTACAGATGTTGTTTAAACAACTCAGACTGTTTACGAGCATCAATGTAAAGTTTGTGCTCTCTTTCTAAGTCCATTTTTAGACCAGAGATTTCAGACAAGGCTGACATTAATTCATCTTTAACCTGTTTTTCATTCCTACTCAATAGCCTTAGTTTGTCTGCCTGTGCTGACAAATCATTTTGAGCCTGAGCCAGTTCTGTTTGCAGAGCGGCTACGTCCTGGCCACCAGGTATGGTGCCTGGACTTGAATCGTCAATTTTGAGTCGTTCACACTCAGTTTCTAGGTCTAGATTTTTATCTTTTAACCTTTTAATTTCTGCTTCTTGGCTGTCAGTGATACTCTGCAAGTCTTCTTTCTCTGCAGATAGCCTAACAGTTTCGACCTTCAAACGGTCATTTGCTTGGCGCAGGTCAGCCAGCTCACTCTTTAGCTCCTGGATTCTCGTATCCCTGTCTCTCACCTGTTCGTTGGCAAGGGATACTCTGTCTATAGCTTGGGTTAACTGAGCAGCCCAATTTAGTGCTAGACTCGAGAGGAGTTTGGCTAGCGTGGGGCCCTTTAAGGCCTGGCCCGCAGCTTCAGCTGTTAGCTGTGCTGTCTTGAGACTGATTTCTTCATAGGTTAAGCCCTTAAGCGTTTCTATGTACCCTGGATTCACAGCACTGGTCAGGTCTACGACCAGCTTTTCAGGCAGGGTTAATTCAGCCATTTTATAACAGATATTCTACTGCACTTAGCGACTAATCTGTCCTAACGCTTGCCACAAAAGTGTTATTAGTTGGAATCACTGAGACAATGTAAGTGACACTTACTAGTGATAAAGCTTTAGCACTTGGCTACGCGTTGTCAGAGGTAATTACCCTTATCTGACACTCATCTAAGTTTCACCAGGACTCACTTGATAGACTTACAAGGTATAGCAACCCTTGGCTATACTTTAGAATCAATTAGCTATAATCTAAAATTACAACTTCTTCTAACAGTAGAGTTTCCTGAGTGAGGAAACTTTTACCAGATCTATGCCACTGTAAAATGGTCCAAAACTTAACCACAACTCTTATTACTGCAAACAATTCAACTGCAACGAATCCTATTCACAAATAGTACCACAAAGCTGAGTAAGGAAACTATGAATCAGGCTTGGGAGGAACCACCTGCTTTTACAAATAGTAACTGACCAAACTGAGGAACCTAGTTTCCTGTTAAAGTAATTACTCTTGAAATCTTTTAAGTCAATTCTTTTGTGTTGATAAATCAACTGGCTCGTTTCAATCTTAGCTAGCCCACCCAGGGACGCCAATTATGTAGTAAACGGGGCTCACGTCACCAATGACGCTGTGATTTTGGGTCACACGTCACTCAAGGTGCGTTTGTGAGTCTATCAGATGACCAATTCCCACCTCGCTGGGTTCAGTGTATCAGTCAAAGACTGTTAATTTGGCAATAGGTCAATAAATTGAGATTTGCACCCTGGAGGGAGTTGGTCAACTGATTTATCTGAAAGTTTGGTGGTTTAGCTAGCTAGTAGAGCCTTGAATCATCAACACAATGAAAACACAATTGTAATAAAATTAATGAAATTTATTAACAATAGATATGCAAGAGTAAATACAACACTAGTGATAAACCAATAAATGAATACACACTGCTAATAGATAATAGGCAACTAAATGTGAAAGAAGATACCAAATAAAGTGTAGAAACTTAACAAAATGGAATGAACGCAGAATGGCAGAATGCAATGCTGTTGAGCTGAAAGTAGCAATAAAAGAGATTTCTATGGTAATGTTGTCTATGGGAAACCCACTTAATGGCTCTGGTAGGTTTAATGATAAATAACTGCGTATTTATCTTGGAACAAACAATATAGCTATCATTTGTAATGCTGACCACAAGTAAATGTTATCTAAACAGGTTAGAAAACATAGGCTGCAGGTATAAACTAAGCCAAGGTCTTTAGGAAAGAGGTTTGGTAAGTTTATAGTTACGTTCCACTTGGTCGGGTGATCAGTCCGGCGGCAGAGACGTCTTCCACTGGTGATGCGGTTTGCATATAGTGGGGAGGGCACAGAGTTGCGTTCCGGTAGCCGTCGAGGCGCTGACCTGGAGGATGCTTGACTTCTGTTGTGCCAAAGAGGGTCCTTAGGGCGTGGACCGGGCAGCTGGGTCAGATGGATTCTCACAGGGTCCTTTGCAGCAGGGCTGCGTCGTTGAGGATCCGTGTGTTCAAGGCAGTGTCTGCCAATGTGGAGGTCCTTTGCGGACTGGGCTGCGCTGCTTTCGGAGTGGCAGGAGTCAGACGGGGTCCGTCACTGCTGGGTCCTTTGCAACTGAAGGGCAGCCGAATTCAGTATAGAAGGTTTACTCAAGAGCTGAGTGGATCCTTAGCTGTCTTGAAGTCTCTTTCCTCGTCAGGCCAGAAACTCAGGACCTTGTATCTGCTAATGTCTTAACCTTGCGGGGTTCAGACTCAGAACGGTGTAGCTGTTAATGTCTCTTCCCTTACGGGACTTAGACGCAGTACGGGGAGTGTCTTTTTGGAGGCTACCTTTATCTCTTTTTGATGAGGAGGAGATTGGAATCTAGCGCCTCTCCATTCCAGGAATGTGATTGGCCACTTGTGTCTGAGGTGGCCATGGTGTTACCCGCCCTAGTGTGGAACTCATTTGCATATAGTAGAGTACAAAGTTAGACAGTGTCTTTTACAATTTACCCAATGCAACATTTCTTTACCAAACCTCTTTCAAATTGTTACCCACATTATGAGGAGCAAAAAGAGTCCAAACATGATAGAAAACTGTTAAACAATCACTTATTAATATCACAATATGTTAATACGCCTGCTTCTGTGAACTGTTAGGTTAACAGTCAATGGCCATCAACATACACTGTACTTTATCAAAGGGTGAAGTGAATCTGTTGCAGTTTACATCAATTTAAGTTCTCCAAACATATGTATGAATGGATTTGGATGGATCTTTGTGGCCTTCTTTGTTTCGGCCACTGCTGTTGCATCCAGAGTTCTGAAGGAATTTTTATGGCAGTCATTCCCAAACCTTAGGATTGGAGAGGGTCAATCCGTAGTCCAATGAGAAGTCCTCTCTTAGGTGGTCGTAGGTGCAGAAGGTCTCTCTTCCTGTTCTGTTAGAGGTGTCTGGTAGTTGTCTTGGCATCTTATCTGATGTTTCTGAACATTTGTTTATGTTCCTCAACCAAGATCCAATCACAGTGTGGCACATCTCCCTCCACCCTGGCAGATAGGGAAGGGGGCCTGCCATAAACTGATCCTTGGAATGCCATTTCGACCGTTGTTCACTACATGTGCATGCAAGCTCATTTCACCTACTTTTACATTAGTTAGGCCATCATCTAATGCTCAGTTAATCTTCAAAAACATAAATAGTTTAATAACACTTTTGTCTGTAATCTTTGGCAAATCTCAAAATAAATATCCCTTTGTCTCTACATGATAATGTTGTGATGAATAAATTCATTAGTAGCTTTTACTGCAGTTTTGACTTGAAATGTCCGTTGAATGGCACTATGATGCTCCATGACATTTTAAAATAACATACAATATAACATTTGTACCTACCCGATAGTATTAACAAAAGCGAATGTGATGTAAAACGCAATCGCAAGCATGCCATTTTAGCTTGTTTTTAGATCTCTCATCTTTCAGCTCTTTCTTCATGAGTCCAGTTCCGTGTCGGCTGAGCTTCTAAGCAAACTTATTATGTCCAAAAAGAGAAACATATCAAAGTTCCTGCTATAGTGTTTGAACATATGGAGCTGTAATCATAACTGATTATGAAAACGACTGTGCTCGCTGTTTTACCGCCTCTAGTGTCACGGTCTGGCTCCGCAGAACACTAGAAAAAGACCCAAATGCAGAATGAGCGGAAATTGAACATTTATTGAGTGAACGGGAGTGCAAACAGGGAGGTGATGATCGTGGAAGTTCTTGACTGTGAGGCAGGACAGATGACAGGGGAGACAGGAGACAGCAGAGATGGACCCAGGCAAGGCAGGGCAGCAGGGTCAGGGAGATGGAGCATTAACGATAGGGCCTGGTCCAGAGCTACAACCACCAGTCCAGTAAGCCAGGTCCAGAGAGCAGCCGCCAGGGGGGACAGACAAGACACTGAACAGGACAAACACAAAGATACAGAACAAGACAACAAGAACACACAGGGAAAAAAAAAAACAATAAAAAACTAAAACTGTAATAACAGGGAAAAAGAAAAGAAACAAAGAAAATAAAACCAAAAAGCTAGAAACAAAAACCAAAAAAAACTAGACTGGAAAAAGTAAGAAACAAAAAAACAAAGTACTAAACTAAAAGCTAGAATAAGCTAGAACAAAATAAAGACGGTCACAAGACAGGGTCAAAAAAAATAACAAACAAAAGAAAAATCCAAAATGCTACAAAAGAACTAAATGAGAAACTAGACTGACAAGGAGTAAAGAGATGATACTATTAATACAACTAGGTGAAGACTTATAAAGATGCTAGAACACGGAAAGCAAACGCAACGAACCAGCAGTGAGAACAGAGAAGACAGCACAATATAAAGGAACAGGACACATGAGGATCAGGTGCAGACAATCAAGACTAATGAGGACCAGACAAGAAAAACAGGTGAAGATACTCAGGTAATGAGGGCTAAACAAGGGGGCGTGGTGACAGAAAACGAGGAGGCAGGACAAGGGGAGCACATGGCCAACATAAACAAAGACACAGCCATGTGCTCAGGCACAAGACAAACATAGAGACATTAAACAATGACAACACAGACAGGGCTGTCAGGGCAGAACCCTGACAGTACCCTCCCCCGAACGGACGCCTCCAGGCGTCCAGGAAGGGCAAGTGCCAAGGGGGTACCAACAGGGAGGGTGGGTGGGGTGCTAGGTTGGGGAACCCAAGGTAGCCAGGGAATACTGAGGGAGGGAAAGGGGTGGGAAGGAAAAGTCCAGGGAAGTGGCTTTGGACCGAGCAAGGGGGAGGCCACTTTGGAGGCCCACCAGGCTTGGGCGGCACTGGGGGAGGGATGGTGGGCCCAGGAACCCCACCAGAAGCCCCTCTTGGTCCATGGGGGCATCTAGTTTGGGGAAACTTAGGACTGGGCTTGAGGTCTTGGGCTACCTTGGGCATGCCCATCAGGGCAACAGGATCAGGTCTGAAGGCTGCATCAGGGACGCCCTCCTGGGCTACGGGAATTGGCTTGAGGGCTGACTCCGGGAACTCCTGCTTGACGGCCATCCTGGCCGGGGACTCGGGATCGGCGGCCTCCTGGGCCGGGGACTCGGGATCGGCGGCCTCCTGGGCCGGGGACTCGGGATCGGCGGCCTCCTGGGCCGGGGACTCGGGATCGGCGGCCTCCTGGGCCGGGGACTCGGGATCGGCGGCCTCCTTGGCCGGGGACTCGGGATCGGCGGCCTCCTTGGCCGGGGACTCGGGATCGGCGGCCTCCTTGGCCGGGGACTCGGGATCGGCGGCCTCCTTGGCCGGGGACTCGGGATCGGCGGCCTCCTTGGCCGGGGACTCGGGATCGGCGCCATCTTGGACAGAGAGTCAGGGTTGGCGGCCATCTTGGCCGGGAAGTCAGAGTTGACTGCCATCTTGGCCAGAGAGTCAGGGTTGGCGGCCTCCTTGGCCGGGGACTCAGGATCGGCGGCCTCCTTGGCCGGGGATCTTGACTTGGTGGCCTCCCTGGCCGGGAACACAAGAATGGCGGCCTTCATGGCCGGGGACTCAGAGTTGGCAGCCATCTTGTCCAGGGATTCAGGATAGACGGCCTCCTTGGCCGGAAACTCAGGAATAGCGGCCATCTTGGCCGGGGCGTCAGAGTTGGCGGCCATCTTGGCCGGGGATTCGGGGTCAACGGCCATCTTGGCCGGAAACTCAGGAAGCTCGGGCGAGACGTGACTTGACTCGGGCGAGACAGCTGTGACTTGACTTGAATTCAAGGGATCAGCTGTAACCTGGCTGGACATTGAAAAAACAGCTGTGACAGGACTAGAGCTTACTAGAACCTCTGCAACTTGACTGGACTCAGGAGGTGCAGCGGTGTCTTGGCCAGACTTAGAACGAGAAATAATGTCTTGGTTTGACTCAGGATGTGAAGTCGAGTCCCGACTTGACTCAGAATGCGGGGCCGTGTGATGACCTGCCTCAGGAAGCGAGACAGTGTCCTGACAGGGCTCAGGAAGAGAAGCTGTGTCAAGACTTGGCTTAGGAAGTGAGCCTGTTTCTGGACTGGGCTTAGGGAGAGAGGTTGTGTCTTGCCTTGGCTTAGGTAGTGAAGCTGGGTCTTGACTTGGCTTATGAAGTGAGGCGGTGTCTTGACTTGGCTCAAGAATGACCGCAGTGGACTTGACCGGCCCTTGGATGTCTGGAGTGGATTTAGGTGGATCAGGATTAATTACAATGGGCTCGGCGGGCTCCAGTGTGATTTGAGCGGGTTCGGAGGATTCTGAGGGTAGGACAAAGTTCTGGATTGCTCTCTTCCTCTTGGGTTTGCACTTCTTCTTAGGGGTCGACACTGGAGCGGACTCAGGGGCTGGAGCCGACACTGGAGCGGACTCAGGGGCTGGAGCCGACACTGGGGCTGGAGCAGACACTGGGGCGGACTCAGGAGCTGGAGCAGACACTGGAGCGGACTCAGGGGCTGGAGCAGACACTGGAGCGGACTCAGGGGCTGGAGCAGACACTGGAGCGGACTCAGGGGCTGGAGCAGACACTGGAGCGGACTCAGGGGCTGGAGCAGACACTGGAGCGGACTCAGGGGCTGGAGCACACACTGGAGCGGACTCAAGGGCTGGAGCAGACACTGGAGCGGACTCAGGGGCTGGAGCAGGGACTGGCACCCTGGCAGACGCAGCAGCTCGAGCCGCCCTCTTCCTACGATCCCTCCGTATTCTTGTGGGAGTCAGAAGATGATGGTGGACTTGACTTGGAGGGGAAAGAAGGGTAGGCTGGTCACTGCCGACATCCTCCGGGGGGTTCAGGATTTGCCAGTCCTTGCGATGGTGCAAATAATTAGAGAAGCCCCAAAAGTCCAGAATACGTAGTTGCTCCATCTCCCATCGTGGCAAGGGGTCATCCAAGGTGAGGTTGAAAGCCTCTTTAAGGGCAGTGTCGTCATAATCCAGACCCCTTGCCATGGTCCAGAAGAACTGGGAATAGGACCGAGGTTCTCTGCCCTGCTGGAGAAGGGACGCCACTGCCTGCTGGAGCGCCAGATACTCCTCGATGGTAGCGGGAGGAACAAACTTGATGCTCATTCTGCTGGGTCCTCGGTTGGCTGGTTCGTTCTGTCACGGTCTGGCTCCGCAGAACACTAGAAAAAGACCCAAATGCAGAATGAGCGGAAATTGAACATTTATTGAGTGAACGGGAGTGCAAACAGGGAGGTGATGATCGTGGAAGTTCTTGACTGTGAGGCAGGACAGATGACAGGGGAGACAGGAGACAGCAGAGATGGACCCAGGCAAGGCAGGGCAGCAGGGTCAGGGAGATGGAGCATTAACGATAGGGCCTGGTCCAGAGCTACAACCACCAGTCCAGTAAGCCAGGTCCAGAGAGCAGCCGCCAGGGGGGACAGACAAGACACTGAACAGGACAAACACAAAGATACAGAACAAGACAACAAGAACACACAGGGAAAAAAAAAAACAATAAAAAACTAAAACTGTAATAACAGGGAAAAAGAAAAGAAACAAAGAAAATAAAACCAAAAAGCTAGAAACAAAAACCAAAAAAAACTAGACTGGAAAAAAGTAAGAAACAAAAAAACAAAGTACTAAACTAAAAGCTAGAATAAGCTAGAACAAAATAAAGACGGTCACAAGACAGGGTCAAAAAAAATAACAAACAAAAGAAAAATCCAAAATGCTACAAAAGAACTAAATGAGAAACTAGACTGACAAGGAGTAAAGAGATGATACCATTAATACAACTAGGTGAAGACTTATAAAGATGCTAGAACACGGAAAGCAAACGCAACGAACCAGCAGTGAGAACAGGGAAGACAGCACAATATAAAGGAACAGGACACATGAGGATCAGGTGCAGACAATCAAGACTAATGAGGACCAGACAAGAAAAACAGGTGAAGATACTCAGGTAATGAGGGCTAAACAAGGGGGCGTGGTGACAGAAAACGAGGAGGCAGGACAAGGGGAGCACATGGCCAACATAAACAAAGACACAGCCATGTGCTCAGGCACAAGACAAACATAGAGACATTAAACAATGACAACACAGACAGGGCTGTCAGGGCAGAACCCTGACATCTAGTGTTAATTGGAAACTGCAGTGTACTTCGTAATGAGATCAGGTACCTATTTAGACAAATTATTAAATTTTAATTTGCCATAACATGAAAACAATTATCAGAACTGACCAGACATTTATAAATGTAAGTAAATGGAATGAAGTGGCTAGAGCAGATGATGTGAAGAAACAAGTTGTATACGACTTTGTTGAGTAAAATGGGGGTAATTTCTTTTAATTTTGCATTAGTATTGCCAGGCTAAGTTGGTGTTGTTATAAAAACTTCATTTTGTTGTGTCTTATTATTCTGTTCATGGTCTTTTTGTAAGCTTCTGCTTTGTCTTTGGGGTGCTGTCCGTGGTTCTGAATTATCCACAGATTTTCTACACTGCTGAATAGCACAGACTGCAGACAACACTATTAATTCTGCAAACTTATGCGTTAAAAATAGTTCCTCTTGAAGAACAAGACCAAACCAAATCTGTGTTTTTCAGTTTTTTCAAGGTCTACAAGAAACAAAATTACACTAATGCCTTTTATAACAGAAGACAAAGTGGCTCAATACTCCAGCATAACAAGAAAACTGCATTACGAAACACCCCCCACCACTTCACAACATGACCAGAAATTACGTCAGTCTGAATACTTTTGTCCACACAAATTAGTTTTCTCAACCCAGCCAGCAAATGTATTTCATGCCAAAATCTATTCCACTCTGTTAAATTCTCCCCTAAATTGCTAAAGTGTCAATGGGTCATCCATCAATGAAAGTCTTTTCTGCACAAAGCCTCAGACATTTTCTCTTTGATCACATACTTTCACCTTGACTCTCACACTCTCAGACTGGGGCAAACTGTTCTCACACTCAATGCATTTAGAGAGGGAGACAAAGCCCCTGTCTCGCCTGCTATGGAAGCTATGCATGCATTTGTCCGGGGATTGAGGGTATCGATCTGTGGAGGGGTTATCTTGAGGCGAGGATGTGCTGGTGGTATAGCAGCTGTATAGGGGCCCTTTGAGCAGACAAAGGACAGGCATGGAGAATAGAAAGGAAGTTGGGCTTTGATTTATGGGTCTCGTTGGCTAGTGGGTGTCTCTGGTGTCAATGCTGCTATACGAGGATGAATGTACAAACATGCATGTGTGTGCACAAACATAAGCCTACTTATGCTATATCTCGCTTCTCTCTCTGTGTAAAGCTCATTGCACACATATTTTATATCCAAATTATATCTCCATTCGCAAGGCATTTGCATTCCTGCAAACAAACAAATATATTCTGGTAGCGCATATTTTCAGGATGCTCTCACACTCTCAAAGCTTAATTCATTGGCGTGGCGTTCTCAAAAAAAAAAACAAAAAAAAAAAAAAGCATTGAGAAACACCATAAGTCATAAGGGCTGCACTGTCCCTATAGAGCTGTTCTCTTTGCATGGCTGCTTCTGTAATGATGCATAATGACACATCCACATTATTGCAGATGTAGATTATGGTCAGAATAAAGGCTGTTTGTGTGAGTACTTGTGCTGTTACCGCAAAACCTCAAAGCAGTGTTTTCAGCATTTTTTACAATCATTCAAGTAGGATCCATATAAAAATTGTGTGTGCATGTCAACACTTTTCCCTTTTGCCTAATTGGCCATGGCATGCTGGGATTGTTTAAACAAAACCCCACCACATTAGCTTCACGCCGCTCAGTATATGAGAGATTAGGATCTTTCGCACTGCTCTGTGATCAGCACTAACCAGCCAAACATGGCCTATACACCACAACGAGAGGGGCTGCGAAACAGATCTGGAATCAGAAGAGGGTAGTTCCCTCCGCCTTGGAGGGATTACAGCTTTACCGCTTTACCGGATGGGGGAAGGAAAGAAAGGTTAAGCCACTGCTGGTTGCCAGATTCAGCACCTCTGCTTTTGCAGTGTTCATGTGTGCCTCACACAGAGGGTCTGGCCCTTTATATTAGAGCACAGTGTCAAAAGGACCCAGAGGGGAAACAGCACAGCTATTGACGAGAACAGTAAGTTACTTATTTTAATTAACAAAATATTTTAACTAATTCCACACTTGTTCTTTCTCAATTTTTTTAGGTTTGCTTTTGAAATCCATAACAGGATTGTGACATTTTGCAGATAGATAGATAGATAGATAAATAGATAGATAGGAAAAATACAATTAGACAGATAGACAGGAACTCAAATTTAACAGAAACTTATTGAATGTATTTTAGTTGCATTTGACCTGTAGGTGCATTGTAGAGTCTTGTGGGCACAAATGACTTCCAGATACTTATTTTACTTTTTAAGGTTTTTTTATTTATTTATTTTTTTTATTTTATTTTTTTAGCATCTGAGGCAGACTTGTAGGTTAACCCATACAATAAATCTCTGCTCTGCGTGATACTTAAAATGTGCCCAAAAGCCGAGCGCATCAGATCACCTTGCTGAAGAAAACTGCCTAAACTGCTGGTTTAAGCTGGTCTTCCAGCCCGACGAGAACCATTCTAAAACCAGCCAGCATACCAATTTGACCAGGCTGGGGGACGAGAAAAAATGGGGTTTACAGTAATCTGTTTTTTTTCTCAGTTGGGCAGTCAATAATCTACAAGAACGCATTCGTTTTATAAGAACCGTTTAGTGTTTATTTCTGAGCACTTTGTATTTAGATAATAGCCGAAACAATAGCATTTTTGGTCCATCTTTGCAAAGAAAATAGGCGAGGTTTGAGCATTTCCCCGAGCGCGAGCAGCAATGCAGTCCAATCAATTACGTTTAATTTAATTCACTTAAACTTCCAGCGCGCTGCGAAAGAGAAGCATTTATTGATAATGAATTCAGAGCGCTCCTCCTCCTCCTCTCGTACTCCTGCTCGCCGCTGCGCATTAAGAGACAGCTGGCGATGAGAGGAATATCCCTCCACTCTCACTCTCATCTCTGTCACCTCACTTGTGTTTTCCTCAAGCACTGCGGACAGAAAACGCTGTGCGCGGAGCTTTATAAGATACGGCACGGGAGGATGCGGACCGCCGGGGTTTGGCCAGCGACCGTCACTCTCCCGGTCCCCCGGGACTGATTTTCGGTCAAAGATATTTAATGGGCGTTTGTATCGCCGTCTCCGCTGATTTCCGTGGATACCTGCTCGGATATTGTGTGATACGGCTCCAGGATGAAGAGGATGAACGTAAGCACTTAAAGTGTGTTTCTGTGCAAGCATGCTGCCTACATTCGTTGTGTGTTGAAGCGCAGCTGAGTTTATTTTGTTTGGAATTGGCTTTACTGTACGATCAACGCGCAACTTTGTCGTCTTCGGATGTGTTAAGCTTTACGGCAGGTGTGATATTAAGGCATGAAACGCGACTAAGACAAGCGATCTTCAACTCACTTCAATTAAGATTCGTTGTTTGCCGAGACAGAAAATTATCGATTGATCGTTCCGTTTGTGCGGAGATGCAGTTCGTGACCGGTTGCATTTACGCGTTTTATCTGGGTTACATCATTATCACTGAAAATGGTATAAAGTGAGAAAGTAGACATGATCCTCTGTGTTTCTTTTCAAGGAAATCCTCATTGCGCGCGGATCTTGCATTATGGTAACACCAGGCATTCCTCAAGCAATAAGTCATTTACAACTAGAGATGGGAATCGATTCTGGTTGCGATTCTGATTTCTTTTAACGATTCAGGTTAATTGACGCTTCCACTAGCTCTTTTAGTTAAAAGAGAATACCGTTTTTGAGGGGGGAAAGAAATGCAATAATGTGATTGCATTCGCTGCCCTCATCAGTATGTTTCATTCTGATAATAAATCAAAGGTAATATAATTATTGAAAAAGAATGTTTGCACAGGACTTTAATTACTTTAACCAAACACTACATTATAACAAGTAATTACTGAAAAATGGTAGCATTTGATTCATTCATATTTATACAATACCACCGGCAAAACAATACATGTTACCATATGGAAAATCTCATGTGCCATTATTACAACATTTCCTTTACCTTGACAGTATTCTAAAAATGCAGCTCTCATTTGTGGGACACTGCAAAGAAGACGCAAGATGCCAGCACAATAAAATGCAATCAAGTGAAAAATAACCGGGTCATAGGAAGCATTTGAAATGGACTACAGCATTCTCGCTGCAACCTGGAAACCTGGAACCTTGTCCATTCATGAATCAGACTAACTGATTGCCCTGTGTGTTTTTTTTTTTTTTTTTTTTTCAACATTCACACAACTCCAGAATAAAAGTGTAAATTCTTAAGGTAATGCTCAGTACAGTTACCCTTAAACAATTCAGAGATTAACCACAGTGACAACCTCATTTTTAAACTGAGTTGACACCCTTTCATTTTCAGGACTCACTTTTAAGTAAACATGTGCTGTGTGAATGGAACCATACTGGACAATTAGTTTGTCACTTCACACAGTACAATTTATGGGTATCTACTTGTTTATTAAATTGTGTTGTGTAAATAAGCCTTTTGTGTGTTGTGGACATGCCACCTTTAATACCCACTGCAATCACTGCCTTAATTTGCAGTAGCCTACTACTGTGTGTTATAATATGAATATTATGCTTGATTATTTAATAATAACGATATAGCTCTAGAAAATCTTACAAGATTCTTACTCAGGAAATTAATAAATACCATTTGAGAAGTGGGTTAGTTCTTTAAATCTAGTATGCTATTCCAAGTTCAGTCACTGTTACTATGATTAAAACTATCAGGTAAGAATAGAAAACAATATAAATGATAACTGCTGCATAAACAATAACTTTTGAGAGTCACACCCATTAATGAATATGTTTGTTAATTCAAAACATTTGACTGTTTGAGTACAATCTTTTATTCGTTAAAATGAAGCAGCTCATAAGATTCAGTGTTTCAGGAGTCACGCTTTATAATTTTGATTCATTAAAAAGAACTGACTCGTAAGAGTCATTTGTGCAGGAATCAGACTACACTGATCGTTGTATATTTTGAGCAGTTTATTCAGTAGTGGTCTTATTATGTAATAAAATGGAACTGCTTTTGAATTGGAATAAGTTCACATTTGCCACCACATTTACCAAGTTGATTAAGCAGATTTGCTTCATTGACGAACAGAAAGCAGCTTGGTTTAAAGAGCTAAGCTTTAAACCGTAGTTCACTACTGACCATAGAAAAAGGGCTTTTTTGCCCACAAAATTTTGTTTATGTGATTACACCACCAAATTGTGTGTGTATAAATGTAGCATCCATCCATTCATTCCCTTCAGTATTTTAAAACCATAGTCTGGGGTTCCTAAACATTTTGAATTCTGTTTGCAGCCGCGCTGGAAGTCGCCACCCATGTGGCCGTCCGGAGTGGGCAGCAGGCAGCCCTGTCCCCGTGAATCTGCTCTGCGCAGAGCAGCCATCAGTGGCAACGTCCTCGCACTCCCACCGTTCCATGTCCCCACGGGCAGGAGCGTCCGGGTCTTCATCTGTGCCAACCCTGATGGTAAGAGCGTGCAGTAACTTTTTTCCACACTGTAAATTAAAACCATATTTGTTGTTTTCAGAGTGCCACAGTGCAGCCTTTGAAGGTGTCTCAAATATCAAACCTTTACTTATGATAGATGCGTAAAAGTATGTGTATGTGAACTCAGGAATCACCTGAACCCAAGGTCCGTACTGTTTGCAGTGAACAAACACTGTGTTCTGTCAACTAGATTGACACCTGTTAATGCACGAGCGATGTGCAAGACATGCTTTATCATCCAATGTGTTAATGAACCAGATTTTACAGTAATGAATTCAGATGGCAATGACAGTTCCACATCATGCCGTTTCATAACACACACTGCCATCCTCAGAGATATGGCCGTTGCTAATGTCTGCAGGACCGTTGTCTCGTGTGCTTTGACAAGAGCAGCAGTGACAGCAGTTAGTGGAGCCGTCTGTCTCAGCACTGAACACGGGTTTCAACGTTCCACAGAAACACAGGCCAAGCAACCGTGACACAAAATATTGTGCAGCTGTACAGTCTCTAATATTAAAATAGGGGAGCTCTGAGCATTCAACTTGCTTGTGGCTATGGGAAAGCGGTTAACAGAGTGGGAATTTCTTGCTCCTATCCTGAGAAATCGTTGAGAGGTCATCATTCCCACCATCGATTGCTCATTTTTACATCTTAAGGCTTAAACCCAGTGCTGTTTAGAATTGACCTCAGATTTAATGAGTGCCAGGGGAACTAGACGGCACATATGCAGTCATAGATTTAAATATGGGCTGCAGGGAGACCTTAAAATAGTACTTCTAATCTAGGAGTAAACAAGCCAAGGGAAAGTATAAAATGGGTTAGGAGGGAGATAGAGGAAGAGAAATGGAGAAATGAGTGCAGAGGATTGAGGATGAAGTGAAAGGAGGGAAGATACCGGTGAATAAATTAGATCGGCACAAGGACGTCTTAAATAAAATGATGACCTTTCAGGCTGGAGGATTAATGATAAACTCTCCTCTAAATTGCAGCTATAACATAGATGCCCTTGTCATAGTCCACCTGTAGCTGCATTCATTCCTAATGCACATTTATGTGCTTACCTGCATTATTTCTAAAAATTATTAATAATGATAATAACAGGCCATTGTTTATTGTTATTAAATAACAGTAAAAAATATATAAAATGATATTTAAAAATTATTGGTCACTTTATGTTGCAACATAGGCTCATTGGAAATACGTGCCTCTATATAGATTTCTGCAAAACTGAAAAAAATTAACTTATATGTACGAATCACTGCAGTTTTCAGTTGAAACACTACAGTAAAACTTTTATAACTTTTTTACACAAAGTATGATTTCTAGGTAAAGAGTTTTGATTAATAAAGTCTTATTTTAACACAATTACTTGCAGAATATTACATTATGCCTTAAAACTATTTTAATATCCTGCATGCTTTAAAAACTGATACTTTTTGTTTTTGTCACATATACAGTTTCATATGCATGAGTTTTCCAATTCAGTAGGTATGCTCAGTTGCTCACGCGATATAGCGTTGTACTTGAGTGATGAAGAGCTCCGATACAAACCCTGTGTAACTACAGTTTGACAGAACAGCTCAAATCCGCAGGAATATGTACATCTACAAATGCATTTTCATATCACCTTTGCATTTGTTAACACTATCGGGTAGGTTTAGGGTTGGGTTTGATGTAGGGGATATTTTCAACACGATAGAGCATTAACCTTTAGCGACACTCCCCGGATATTTGAATTTTGAACAGCTGCAATACTTACCTCAAGCAGTGTAATAAAAACGCAGCAATACATGCCTGTACCAACGTAATAAAAATGTTCCACTGTCATGTATTGAACATGGGTTTTAGCGTCACGCTCTGAACATTTCACTTTGAAACGTGTAGTAAGATACATAATTACGGTGTTGCAGAAATGTATATAGAGGCACGTATTTTGATGAGCCTAAGTAGCTATTGGGTGGCCTTAAATACTTGCATTTAATCCACATTTGTAGTTCCACTGTAAACTCTTTTAAACCTAACCCTTACCTCAAAACCAAACTATACCTCAAACACATTAGCAGTAACTGTGGGAATAGTCCAGAAAAACACATAGTTGCACAGTAAATCCATAATCGTGTGGGTATTTAATGTTAGCTCTTATTAGTTAAGGCCACCTAATGTGGCCCAACATATTTTATTTAAATTATAAGGTAAAATGTGTCATGTTAAATACTTTTTCATAACCCAATTAAATATGAAGAGGCAGCTATAAATAAGCCATTCATATAGTAGGTGGAAAACTGTAAAACTCTGAAAACTGTAAACACTGTGGCACTATATTGCTGTCAAAACATTCTTTTTTTGTTTGAGTATCCTGACCATCCAACACAACAACATTGGCTCAACCAGTGTGTTAGTTTGAGACAGGACTGTCGGTTTGTTTGCCCAGTGGCAGACAGAGGGGGTGTTTGGAAAACCTGTTCTAAATTATCATTATTTTTGGCAGTTTCATCTGGTGAAGCTAGAGGTGTATAAATCACACATTTCAGCTTTAAATTAAATAGCTTTCTATGTATTCCTTTATAGAACAAAGTTTCCACACTCAAACACCATTAATGAATTCATGCAGTTCATGCTGGAATACGGTAAAGAGAGTGAGTTTCTACTGCAATAGAAAGATACTACAAGGATTTTTGTTCGCAGTCAGCCATGGAAAGCCAGCTGCTTGAAGATGGTTTAGTGAGAGGCAGAGGTGACACTCTGTGCTGAGAGAGTGTGAGGTGGAGTGTGGAATCTGATGTACTGGACTTGTAGATGCACAACTCAAAGGTGATGTCAAGGTAGAGAATTAATGATACTTTCAGTGGCCGAATGAGCTTTGGTGCAATGCTCTTCCCCTTTAAGCACTAGAGGGAGCAATTTATACATTGTAGAATTACAAAAAGGGAGTTGGCCTTACACACACGGACTCATAACAACTCTTTGTTGTCCGACAGTCTTACAAGTCTCACTCTTACATCTTGACTTGAGAGGAATGATTTCAATTTGTGTTAGAGCTATTGTAGAAGTCAGCTCCGTGATTTAGGGGGTCTACTAGGGGCAGTTAGGACAGCAGTTGCTGGAGTCTTGCTGGGGTTGAGATTGAGGCTTTGAGGAAATGAATGTGATAACATTTATACGGTCGTTTGGCTTTTTTGTCTCTCTGTAGGGTAACCAAGGGCGACTGGAGTTTTATGTGCAAGAGTTTTATTCTGCTTTAAGGACCTTGAATTTAATGCCGCTGTGTTGTAGCAACATGCGTGGAGTTAGACAACATGATTTATTATAGTGTATTCACTGTTTTAAATGCTGGGCTAAATCAAGTCTTTATACTCCTTTTTTGGTTATGAAACTTTTTTTTTTAGTTTTTGTCATTATTCAAAGGAATTTTACTTGATATGATTGTATGGTAACTAGGGCTGCCCCTAATAGTCGATTAACCATTAGTCGATGAGAAGAGCCTTGGTCGACCAAAATTTTATTAGTCGCAGAAAAAAAAATTCCACAGGAAGTGGCAAAGTCATGCAGTCTGTGACGGACAGATTGTTAACGGCTGGTCTATGTGGTAATATAGTACATCGGGCAGGACGTTCAAATGCTCACATATCAAATATGTCTTTTCATCTGAAATATGTAATAGCAACTTTACATGGCTGCTCAATCTAATGTTAACCTAGAAAAATGTGCGCTATTCAAGTGTTCAAATACTTTTTGGTCATAATTTTTGGTCATACAGATAAAGTAATACATCTTTGAATCTGTAAAGACTGTAAAGAATAATAATGGAACACTGCACTTTTGTAAAATAATGAAAGCAAACAGGATCTGCTTTTTTTTGCCATCTCGGTCTCTGTGAACTTGAGCACAAAACTTCTGTGTATACTTGCCTTACAGGCATGAAAATATATATCTATAGAGAGTGAAATGTCTACTTTCAAATTAACCAATTCAAACAGAAAACAAACGCTGCAGCAAGCTTTTTTGCGTGCGCTTGAGCGCCTATCAGGTTAAGTAGGCAACTGAAGGCTCATTATTCTGATTTATATGGTTTATTTATAAACGTGCGACTAGTTGACTAATGCCTAAAATGGACAACTACTAGTCGACCAGAAAAATCTTTAGTTGGCATATTTCATTGGCATTTCGTTGGTTGGCATGGACATGTTACTTTTGTGAGAATACATCCGAATGGTGTACCCTCAAATGAGATGAAGACAATAGTTTTTTTTATTAAAAGTGTTTTAAATATTAAGTGTTTCACCGCAGTGTCTCATGCTCATTAGTTGCGTAGTGTTGTTTGGTGAGAAAAAGCCTAAGAAGAATAGTAAAAATTATACAATGGAACACACTTTTACTATTGTGCTTTACTTACAGATGGGGAAATTACACAAGGTGGAAATATTTGATGACAGAAGTTGCTAAGTTGCTGCTTCTTTTGAACTATTTTCTAAAACTCACTAGTATCAGTGTTATTTACATAAAACTCAGAAACAATCATGCTAATCCCAAACCAGGTTAATGAAAATACCTGCCTCTATAGACATTTGTGCAACACAGTAATTACGTACCTTACTGAGTGTTTCGCGGCCGTTTCAAAGTGAAGTACCCAGAGAGTGGCGCTAAAACACCCATTTAATATGTGACTGTGGCACGTTTTTATTATGTTGGTACAGGCATGTACGTATTGCGGCTGTTCAAAAATCCAAGAAGTGTTGCTAAATGTTAATACTCTGCCGTGTTGGAAATATCCCCAACACCAACCCTAATCCTACCCGATAGTGTTAACAAATGCAAAAGTGATTAAAAAAACACATTTGTTGATGCTGCCATGCTATTTTAACTTCCTTACACAGATTTGAGCTGTTTTTGATTCACAGGGTTCATACCAGAGCTCTTCACCTCTCAAGTGCAAAGCCATATTGCATGAGCTTCCAAGCAAACCTACTGAATTAGAAATGTCATGCATATGAATCTGTATATGTGACAACAATGTTCAAAAGTATCAGTTTTCAAATCGCACAGGATGTTCAAATTGTTTTGAAGTCATAACATAAAATTCTGCAAATAACTGTGTGAAAATTAGGCTTTATTAATCAAAACTCTGTACCTGTAAATCATACTTTGTGTGAAAAGGAGTAGAGTTGTTGGAGTTTTACTGCCTCTAGTGTTCATTTCAACTGGAAACTGCAGTGATTCGTACATATAGGTAGGCCTATGTTTTTTCAGTTTTGCAGAAATGTATATAGAGACACATATTTCCAATGAGCCTAGGTATGCTGATCCATGTCTCCATTGGGGTATCAATACTTAAAGTACACAAATAACAGCAGTGCTAATGCTAGCTAGAGAACTATGGAATGCACCTATAAAACCATAAGAATGTTTTGGTTCTTGGTGATATCAGCTAATCAGTGTTGTCAAGGCCTCATTTTCTCAAAGTGATTAGTCACATAGCATTTATAGCACAGTTGACTGGCTCAAAAAAATCGGTGTCCAAGATTCGAGATCAGCAGCCAAGCAATTGCCATTGAGATAAATGAAAATGCTAACAGATAGCATTCTTCATGTATAATAGACCTCCTTGATTGAGTCGGTATTGTTGTGTTGGACAAACCGAACAAGGCGTTATTAGTGCATTTCAGGAGTATCACCCTATGAATGGCTTATTTATAATCATCTCTGCATATTAAATTTTGATAGTATTTTAACAGAGAAAAGATTTGCACACTTCAACCTTTAATGCAACATTGCTTCATAAGCATTGCATTCAAAAACACTCAAATGGCTTATAATGGTGATGGATAATTATGTGCTTTGAATATTCAGATAATATTTTTGCCTTTGAGCATTTGGTAATTAGTTTACTAATGCCATGTAGCTAATGGATTGCCAACAGGAATGTGTTTTAGTCACAGATGGGATTTCATTCAGTCGTTAAGCACACACGGTCAGGCGCCTTTGATGGGGAGCAATTCTCGTTCCATCGTCCTCCATCTTGCGACCTCACCTAATCCCTAAGAGTCTTGAGCTTCAGCATCAGACAGCTGTATCAATACTGAGCTCATCTATATGCGACCATCCGTTCAGAGCCCGTGCTGCTGGAGACACATGTGAAAGCCCCATGGGATACGACTGCACAAAAGCTTTACCCCAGATTATAGACATGATTGGACAGAGCATTGAGCGAGACGCTTGCAGCTTGAGATTCGAAATGACGCAGATATTCATAAACTATTAAAGCATGTTTAGAACACGCAAAGTGACTGTAGAAAGCTTTTATCTGAAAAAGTCAGTGATGGTAATGTGGTGTGGCATCTATTTCCACCAGCACATACATTTTTATACAGCTTTAAAATGGGTCTATATATGCATAAGATCCACTTAAGAATCAGTTTGTGACTGTGTTGTTGGTTGATGTTTGATGTGCCTTTCTGAAGCTCTTAGATGTAACGAAGAAAGAAATTCATAAGGGAAAACCACTTTATGGAGTCAACGTCTAAGTCCATTCACAACAAATTATGAGAATTCTGTCTCATGACTTGCAGATGAAAAAATAGATATCATGGCCACAAATGAATAATTCAGTACCGCAATTTATTGAGAGCCACATTTTATTAATTTCTTGCATAATTTGAATTGACTTAAATCATATTGTACTAAGTTGCTCCCTTATTTTATTATGTAAATTGCATTTTCAAAATTGCAATTGAATTTCAAAAATGCTAGATGGAGAACAACAGAATGGGACAAAATGGAGGTGTCGCGAGATGTTTTTGAGCTGTGTTTAACTCAAATACACAGATTAAGAGACTAAAAACAGTATGATGTGCAGTAATGGTGAAAAATCTAACATTTAGCATATGTTTAGAACAAATGAAAAGCAATAGATGAATGCAATAATGCAGTCTGTGTGTGAACAGCCTCTAAGTCCTAGAATGGGTAACACTTTATTTTGATAGTCCACATTAACTATATGTCAGCTACCAGTAGAGTAGAGTATTAGTAGACTGTTTGCTTAATATCTACAATTAGTTGACATTACAATAGCATTCTACTAACTGTAAGTAACTGTGCAACTGTAAGTAGCACATCAACTTATTTTACTAACCCTAACAGTACTAATGCTTAGAGTTAGTTGACATATAATTGCAAAGTTACTAATAGTCATTAGAATGTCTGAAGTGGCAAGTGCACTTAATGCAAATAGGGTCCATGTTGGTTTCATTTTCACTTTAAATGCATAGAGCCTGGAAAATCTCATTCGTCCATACAGCAGTTTAATGGCAGTCTTTCTGGGCTTTGATTGAGGCTACAAGATTTTATTATAAAAATGATAAGTCTCGTTCAAGTCATTTATTTCTCACACCCTTTCATGACTCCCACCTTCGTCTTCCCTTACTTTCCTTCCTTCCTTCTTTCCTTCCTTCAATTCAGTCGGGTTCAATAATGCTTTATTGGTATTATCCCCCTTCCCCCACCATGTGGTGAATGAGCTCCCTTGTTTTTTTCTCCCTGTTCATTATCTTTTTTTTATCACCGTCAATCATTTCAGAGATTTCAAACATGCCACGTGTAAATGTGTAGGCCAGCACAGCAGCGCATATAGCTGGTGGTTCTTTTATTCTTTTCTTTGTCTCTCTATTTTTCTTTCTTTCTTTTTTCTCTATACATATTTCAAACCTTATATCTTTGACACAATTTCCAAATGGATGCATTTTGAAAGCTTCAATCTGTTATGCAAATGCACTGTCTAAAGTGCTCCCCAGTGCGTGGCCCGTTAATTCATTTATGACTATATGAAGGTATCTACTTAGGTGGTTTTCCCTGGTGTTTTGCCAGTCTATACGTGTCTTGTCTACTAACTTGACAATAATGCATTCTAAAGGTCTAAAGGTTTCTTTTGTTCTGAAAATGGGAAATTATTTAAACATTAAATGTTAAATGATAAGCCCACAACAAACCTTTTGAAATGAACCTTTCCAGTTTTTTCCAGCTCCTGTGTTATATTGTTTGTGTTAATATTAAAGGAGAAGTTCACTTCCAGAACAAAAATTTACAGATAATTTACTCACCCTCTTGTCATTCAAGATGTTCATGTCTTTCTTTCTTCAGTCGTAAAGAAATTGTTTCTTGAGGAAAACATTTCAGGAATGGTCTCCATATATTGGACTTTTATGGCACCAGTTTGAACTTAATTCCAAAATGCAGTTTAAATGTAGCTTCAAAGGGCTCTAAACGACCCCAGCCGAGGAAGAAAAGCCTTATCTAGCAAATTGATTGGTAAAATGTAAAATTTATATACTTTTTAACAACAAATCTCTGCAATGTGCATGCGTACTATGTGCGCTTGAATATAGTTAGGGTAGGTCAAAAAACTTCCATCTCATTTTCTTCTCCAACTTCAAAATTGACCTACAATTCATACTGTTTACCACTAGACTATTACACCTTTTTTCTAACAAGCCTACTGCATTTTTTATCAAAAAGATTTTTTATCAATAATCCTTATTCGCTAGTTTCACTGAATGAGCTGTACATTTTCGCTCATGTTACATACTTGAGGAGAATAACATAACACTTAACATTATAATATGACAAGGCATAACAAGAATATCTAGTTTCTTCTTGATTATTTTAATTTTTCCCATGTATTCCACTGTAAAAAAAAAAAATGAAAAAAAAAACAACATATACTGCACATTTGTGGCCTGCTTAATTTAATTTATCATACATCCCATGAATAATTCACTGGAATGCGCAAGAATGGACTGTTTTTGCCCATTGAATTTCACCGAAATGTATCAGTGACCACATCTTACAGTCACAATGAAAAGTATTGGCACTCTGTATTGTGATGTACATCCGAGCGTAACAGATATGATATTTTGATTAAATATATCAAAATATATGTACAGGTGAATTGTTTACAATGTTCTCACAAGATAACATACATTTACAAAATAGATAGGGTGCATTTTCATTTAAATGAGACCTATTATGCCCCTTTTTATAATATGTAATATAAGATTTAGGTGTCCCCAGAATGTGTCTGTAAAGTTTCAGCTTAAAATACCCCAAAGATCATTTATGATATCATTTTGAAAAGGCCTATTTTGAGTGGAAGAAGAAACACACTGTTTTCTGAGTGCACACATCAAAAGCATGCACACAGAAAGCAGCTGTCAGATGGCATGTGAGTACTAAACTAAGTTCTCTTTCTTGTCTTATTGCACTTAAACTGTCAAATACACACAAGTTTGTGTGTTAAAAACACATGAGTTACAAAAACCGTTGGTTATGTCTGTGAAGGTAAACAGCTGGGAAAGAAATTGCATGTTTACATAGATCTGTGTGGCAGCAGTGTAATTTAAAGTAAATAAATCAATAATTCAATGGCTCTTTAGTCTTCTCTGAGGCTGGGACTCTAAATAGTGTTCTGTGCTCGTTTGTGTAGCCAAAGACAGAACAGTTAGCATGCCTTGCCCAAACTATTGCCATGGCGTTTGAACTTGTACACCATTGTCACTTGCAAAAACAAAATGACGGCGCCGTGGGTGGAAACGTGCAGATTACGAGGCGGTAATATTGTAATAAGATCACCTTCCTATGTCACAGGGGGAGTGAAAGAAAGTTGATGGGTTTTCGTTTTTTATGTTTTCGGAGTTAGTAGATGCACTGGGGACCCGATTGTAGCACTTGAATGTAGAAAAAGTCAGATTTTCATGATATGTCACCTTTAATGCAGATTTCAAGAGTCATGAGGTGGAAAAAGTTGAAAGAGTACAGGAAGACAGAAAAGAGAATGCAAAGTTATCAAGGCAGCCGGTTCAAAAGCGACTGGGTGGGAAACAAAAAAACTCTAGACAGTTTAACCACAGCGTTTATAACTGAGAAAACAACAAAAATGGCACAGGAAAACAGTGTGAGGGAAAAGTAATAGGCAGAGACTAGATAATTTATAGGACAGCCCAAAAAAGATCAGAATGGACAGTTATAAAAGATTTAAAACATGAAAGGCACACGAGTTGTTCAATCCGCCAAAAATCTGAACTAGGTTGACACAGATAGAGATGCCGTAGCGAGCTGTGACACGCTGTCTTGGCTGTCTGTATCTAGAGGGTTCAGAGCGCATGATTGGCCTCATCTTCCACAGAGAGCTCTCCAGTCAGATTTTTCCGTTTTCTGTCGCAACTATCAACTATCAGTGGAGAGTCTGCACAATAGCAAACTGATACAGACAAGTGGAAGAGGAAACCATGCTTCAGTAGGATTGAAATGTGCATATAAATATGCTACCTTTCATTGTCATTCCAAGGTAATTTAAAGCTTAGCAGGGAAATAAAGATGCAAAGATTGACTGAGCATCGCCTATTATGTGACCTTGAAATACAAGAGACTATTTTAGGTGCTGTATTGAAGGTTTTGTGAATAGGGCACTGGTCACATGTGTTTTTGCATTGCTACTAGCAGCTGTGTAGTAGTAAATACAGTAAGCATGAGTATCCTCAATGTGTCAACTCGCATGCTTCATAATGCCCTGACTGTCTGTGACAAAGGGCATCATGTAATATTCAACAATATACACTGCTGCTGTCTGCAAAATACTGAGGCCACTAGTAAATACTGCTATTTTTGCATTTTATTCACACAAATTAATTCATAAATAAATAAATTCATTTCAGGATGTCTTTCGCTTCAATAAAAGCAGCACTCATGCTGCATGAACTGCACCAATCATATTATTATATATATGTATACCATCTTATTAGTAATATTTTTTATTTTGTCATATTGTTGATTTTTTTTACATTTTCAAAACCTTATTTACAGGTTTTGAATCCCAGACTGTCAAGGTGATCTCAGACGCTGTGTTTGTTTATTTCTGCTACTAGCAGCAGAGAACAGTACAGTGACTACAGTGTAAGCCGGGAAATCTCTGTTTTCAAGCCTTGCTGGCAGCCATCCCCCGAGAAAATACAGTGTATGAAAGAACAGAGTGTTGAAGAGAGAACAAAAGACAGTGACTGAAAGAGAGATGTTCGTACGTGTTTGTATGTGATTTGCTCGTATAAGCATTCATGCATATCATGGAAAGTATCTGAGAGGGAAAGACCTTCAGCCCACGCTGACAAAACCACAATGTTTATTTATTTATTTTTTTTGGATATGTATCACAGAAACACCATAGTATTCTTTACCTTGAAGAACCTTGAAATACCATGTTAATACCATGATAAATCAGTATGGTAATCATTCAGTGTCAAATAATTCTGTTAAAATAAAGTTAAAAAGCATTAATTGAAACAAAGCTAAGATAATTATAATATTTTCTTAGTATTAATATTATTATACATTATTTATTATTATAAAAATGCAGCAAAAAAGATAAAAAAAAACATAAACAACTAAAATTAAAATGCAAACTGAACATATAAAAATAAATTGAAAATATTGATAATAGTATATAAATAATAATTAAAAAAATATAGCTGCAAGCAGCAATTACGGGGCCAAGCACTCAACGGGGAAAACGAGGAGCTAAGGATGGCAGGAACAGCAGACCAACTGCAACAATATGTAAAAGGAAGCAATTTTAAAATGATTTTAGTTAAAACGACAGAAAAAAATGACGTAGAACGCCTACTAATATGATTTAATGGCTTATTACGTTTGACCAACAGGTGGCACTGTTATCAAATCGATGTGGTGTCTTTAGTGTGAGGTGACAAAGGTACACACAAAGTTTGGTGTCTTTATGTCAAAGCTTTGCAGAGATAAAGCCTCAGAATTATTTTGGCGTCAAGCCTAAAATTTGTAGAGGCGCTGTACGAAAACGGTTTCATCTATCAACATGAAATCCATAACTTTTTGTCAGCACAGTCTGAAGATGATCTGACTCGATTTTGGTGAAAATCGGACTAATAGTCTAGGATTAGTTCGAAAAAGTAGGTTTTCAACATAAATCAAAATGGCGGACAGGAAGTTTGACCAACTGTGGCATATTTGGTATCTATGTTGTCGGCATGACCCAAGTAATTTCATTACAATAGGCTAATGCTATCTACAGTTATTAGCATTTTTGGACAATTTATAATTGATAGTTAATGAATGGTTTATTACTCTTGACCAATAGGTGGCGCTGTTACCAAATTGATGTGGTGTAATCAGTGAGGTGATAATGCCACATACTGTACAAAATTTGGTGCAAATATCTCAAAGCTTTGCAGAGATATAGCTTCAGATGTGCTTTGTCATCTTTTCAGCAAATTTGTTGATGCGTTAAATGAAAACGGTTTCGAATATCGACACAAAATCCATAACTTTTTGTCAGCATGGTCTGAAGATGATTTAGTCAAATTTGGTGAAAATCAGACTAACGGTCTAGGAGTAGTTTGAAAAAGTAGGTTTTCTACATTAATTAAAATGGCGGACAAGAAGTTATGCCAATTTTGGCATAATTGATATCAATGTTCTCGGCATGACCCAAGGAATATTTTGAGATCACTTTCATCACAATAAACCATATTTCACATAAGTTATTAGCATTTTACTAAATTCCCTTATAACTTTTAACCACAAGGTGGCGCTGGCCCCAAAATTTGTATGTACATTCAGGGCATGGTACCGAACATTTTAGTAATTAATGTTGAAACTATATGCTAATCCGTTCTCAAGATACAGCATTTTAAAGCTAAATTCAAAATTGTCGACACCCAAACTGGTTGACGTGGGAAAATTGTATATGGTTCGACTCGGCATGCTCCTCCGAATCTAACAAGAGCAGTTGCAAGATTTTTGGCTAATTCATTGAGAAGTTATAAGCAAAAATAGCCATTTTTCATATCTCCTGACCACTAGGTGGCACTGTGATGAAACTCTGCAGGTAGCCTCAGGTCATGCTTGTTATAACACACACCAAGTTTGGTCTCAATACTCCAAAGTATTGCGGAGATAAATCCTCACATCCATTTTTACATGCTTGTCATAGAATTAATTAGCGTGTTATTCGAGAACTGTTTGTCCAATCAACTTGAATTCCATAACTTTTTGCCAGCAGGGTCTGAAGATGACCTGAGCCAATTTTGGTGAAAATCAGACAAACCGTCTAGGACGAGTTCGAAAAAGTAGGTTTTACAAACAATTAATTATAGAAAAAAAACTATACCTTTTTTGAATTTTGGTATTCATTCAACTCGGCATGACCCACGGATTCAGAGAAAAAAAGAATTTTGATTTTGTGGCTTACGGTTAAAAAGTTATTAGCAAAAAGAAAGTGAAATTTCGGACAAGTGGTGGCGCTAGAGAGTTTGAGTTAGAGACTCCAAACTTGCTATGGTTAATGTTGGGACTGTCCTCTATCAGTGTGCAAAATTATACAACTTTTCTGCAAGCAGTTCTATGGGCTGCCATAGACTTGCGGTGGAAGAAGAAGAATAATAAGAATTCTAACGGATACAATAGGTGCCTACGCACCTTCGATGCTTGGCCCCTAATAATAACACCAACGGATACAATAGCTGCCACCGCACCTTCGATGCTTGGCCCCTAATTCTAACAGATACAATAGGTGCCTACGCACCTTCGGTCTAGGCCTAATAACACTCGGTCTAGGCCTAATAACACTTAAGTACTATAGTATTAATCAAAGTAGCATGATACAGTTGAAGTCAAAAGTTTACATATACACCTTTCAGAATCTGCAAAATGTTAATTATTGTACCAAATAAGAGGGATCATACATTTTTTTTTATTTAGTGAATACACTATAAAAAATGTTTCAACTTAAAATTATTTTTTACCCCACTGACTAAGCATTTTAAGTTTTGTCAGCTAAAAAATCCAAGTTGTTACTTAACGTCATATTAGTTAACTTAAAATTTCAAATTGACTAAACTTAAAAAATTTTAGTCAGCAAGGTAACAAATTATTTTTAGTTGAAACAATTGTTTTTTACAGTCTAAGATATTTTACATAAAAGATGTTTACATATCTTTTCTAAAAATTACTATTACATTCTGTTCAAAAGTTTACACCCCTGGCTCTGAATGCATTGTCTTTTCCTTCTGAAGCATCAGTGAGCGTTTGAACCTTCTGGCAGAAACATTTAGCAGATTCTGCAAGATGTATTCAAACTTTTAACTTCAACTGTATTACCATCTGAGACCATCGCTCTTCCATCCTAACAACACAGTACTTTTTTGTAATTGCAGCCTGTTAAAAATCTGAATAAAATCGATTTACAGACATTTACAAACAAAGGTTTATGAATATTTACAGATAGATGTTTAATATTCTGTCCTCTGAGTATCCTCTCTTATTATTCATGTTTGTTCGTGTTTCCTGTCACAGATACAGAAGCAGAGAGAAATGCTCTGAAAGAACATGTCTATCCCAAACTCCGAGACTTCTGCAGGGAGAACTATGGCATTGAATTCCAGGTAACACAGCCATCACTTTTCTGTAAATTCTCTACAACAACCATTAAGTTCAAGATAAACAGATTTCTTTCTCTTTTTTTCTTTTCTAACCTTCTGCTTTCTCCTTCTCGCTCTGTGGGCTGGGAAGATAAAGTTTCTTAGGGTCTATTATGTGATCTCAGCACTGATATTCTCATGCAAGACGAAAGTATGTGTCTCTTATATTCACCCTCAGGAGCATGGCCAGAAATCCTTCTTTTTCTTTCCCTTCTCTCCTCTGGAGTGGTATTTACAATGCAAATGGTTTGTTGTCTGAGAGAATGGAGCAGTGGGGAGATTTTTATCACGCAATTTGATAAACAAATGCAGGGCCTAGAAGAGGTACCTTGGCCTTTGACGCAGACTGTGCTGAGATTGAACTAAAGCTACATGGGTGTGGCATTTGACCTGATTTCAAGAGCATCCCCTCAAGAAACAGATCTTTATGTAAGGCTACGCCTTGGTAAACGCAAGACTGTTTTTGGTGTCACTAAAAACATAAGTGACATTGATAACCTCTTGTGATAATCTCTGAAAAAAAGAAATTTTTCAAGAAACATCTTTTAGATTTTTCTTTCTTTTAATTCTTTTATCTGCAATTAAAGAGCTTTATTGACAAAGTGTTTATTGTCACAGTACTTGAAAAAAGGATAATCTTTGGAGACAGAGATTACGTTTAACAATTTCATTAAATTATTAGCGATGAAGAAGAAGAAGTGACAGATCTTTACTTTCTATATTGTGTTGTACATATGAGTAAAATGGATTATCAAATTTGATTTAGGATTTTTGATTGGATGAGTTAGGTGAATCCATTAGCCCCATTCACATTGCCAGAGACATGCAAAGTCAAAACGACATGATGATCTCATTCACATTCAACTTCCAGTGACCCCTGGAGACAGGATGCAAGTGTGTCCAGCGATGCAACAGAGTAGTGAAAAGTTTAACTTTATGCAAATAACAGAACATTTCAGAAGCAACTACAAAATGGGAGTGTCAGTGTGAGCAGGTCTTTAGTCATAATACCAAAATTGCCTGTAGTCAATAGCTTGTTATATTCTGTATACCAATTTCGATACAACACCCACAAAAAAGATAATGAAACTGAACACAACTAAAGAGTAAATGTTACCTAATGTCAAATTAAAATCCTAAACTCCAAAAAAATACCAGTAAACGGTCAGTAACAAAAAGAAGAACAAAGAAACAATTTACAAGCAATATAACAAAGACATTAATGGGGTAAACAGTGCTTGGATTTTCAAAAGTACCAATTGACAATAGCATTTTTTTTTTTCAATTAAGCAAAGAAAGAAAGCAATAAAACAAAGAAAGTAATTAAAAGTACAATAAAACTGCTTAAATTATTGGCATAGGCTTCAATGCATGATTGTTCAATATTATGCAACATAGGCTCATTGGAAATGTGCCTCTATATACATATTTTGCACAAAAAAAACATACCTATATGTACAAATCACTGCAGTTTCCAGTTGAAATAAACACTAGAGGCAGTAAAACTAACAACATTTATTACTTTTCACACAAAGTATGATTTACAGGTACAGAGTTCTGATTAATAAAGCCTAATTTTCACACAGTTACAGTACTTGATTGAATATTATGTTATGACTTCAAAACAATTTTAACATCCTGCACGATTTGAAAACTGATTTTTTTAAATGCTGTCGTCACATATACAGCTTCATATGCATGAGTTTTTTTTTAATTCAGTAGGTTTGCTTGGGAGCTCAAGCGATATGGCGTTTCACTTGAGTGATGAAGAGCTCCAGTATGAACCCTGTGAAACTACAGTTTGACAAAACAGCTCAACTCTACATAAGGAAGTTAAAATAGCACAGCTGCATCAACAAATGCATTTGTATATCACTTTTGCATTTGTTAACACTATTATGTAGGTTTAGGGTTGGGTTTGGTCTAGGGGATGTTTCCAACATGATAGAGCATTAACCTTTAGCGACACTCCCCGGATATTTCAATTCTAAACAGCCACAATACATACCTCAAGCAGCGTAATAAAGATGTGCCACATTCACATATTGAACTTGTTTTAGCGCCACTCTCTGAACATTTTACTTTAAAACTGCTGCGAAGTGTGCATTAAGAGATGTAATTACAGTGTTGCAGAACTGTATCTAGAGGAATGTATTTTCATGAGCTTGGGTCAATATTGTTTTGGTAATGTTACGTCATAGACAGCAGCGGTTCTGCAAGATTGCGTTTACACAGTGCTACACACATCCTGTTTGAGAAGACATAAACAACTGTGTTTACATTATGTTTACACTGTGTTTACATTTCTGTTGAATAGGTGTTAAAGAGGTGTTACAATTTTTTTTTTTTGCTTGGTGCCATTAATGGACATGCTTATCTTTTAATGAATATGTCAGTTTATGCACATCAGGGGCCTCATTTATAAAGACTTGCGTAGAAACCATCCTTGATTTTATCTAAGAACTTTTCTGATTTGATCGTAAGAGCGATTCAGAGAAAATGAACGTACACACGAAATCCATGCGTACGCCAGTCATTTGGTTATAAATCACAAATGATCGTGGAATTGTGTGCAGCTGAATGTTCCGCCGTCGAAACGCCCCTGCTTAATTAATTAACATATAAAATGAGCTCATTCCTAAAGCAAAAACTCTGTGACAATGGCAAGTAAAAAGGAGCGCAAGAAATCAAATTATAGTGAGGCTGAACTATCTGCAATACCAGGCATTACCACAAGGAAACGGTCGTACGCCAAGCTGGAATCTGACGTGGAGATAAGTACTTTTCCACGTCAAAGACGGTTTTTATAAATCTGTACTTTGACGTGGATTTGATCGTACGAACACTCTAAGATCAAATCAGTGCGTAAGAAAGTTTTATAAATGAGGCCCCAGGTGTGACTGCTCTGAGAGTAAGGTGAGACATTAAGGTCAGTTGTTGCCCAGATTAGTCATTGATCCACAATGTAGTGCTGTTTGGGGTATTATGAATCCATCAGGTGTCTACGATGGTCAAGAGTGACTGGTTAAATGAAAATTTCTTCAAATGTATAAGAGATATTGGCTTATAAGATTATTTGATGTTTTGGCATGAAAACTAGTTCTGTGCTATCGCTCAGACCTATTGTGATCACACTGCTTATAAACTGAAGTAAATGATTATAAGTCAAGTGGGCTTACAACAGAACATAACCTGGAAAAAAATCACTTTACAGATTATACTTATCAAGTTTCATTCAAATGATTTTGAGTTTTTGGATATTTTGATAATCTGACATGAGATGTTTATTGTTGTAATATCAATGTAGAATGCTTGATTGTGGCTTGATATTTATAGAGTTTACTGAGAGAGTTTTTATTACATTTATCACATTGTTTTTCAAAATAAACTGACAGGAAAGCAAAGTTAGTGTGAGAGAGGAAGAGGAAACTGAAAGATTTGGGGTGTGAGAGAGAGGCAGAAGGTGAGAGAGAAAAGTGAGAGACAGACAGAAAAAGAAGGGAGTTCTCTCCAGAAAATATGATGTGGCAAATTGCGATTCTTTCTGGTCACCGTTATTTGATTCTATTTCCTGTGGCATCCCTGAGAGGGTTAGATGCTGGATTGAGTGTGTCTGTGTACATGTGTGTGAGGCTACATTTGTCTGCCCAAGGCTCCATCTCAGTCCAGTCACAGCACACACACACACACACACACACACACACACACACACACACACACACACACTCTCACGCACACACACACACACACACACACACACACACACACACACACACACACACACACACACACACACACACACACACACACACACTGGTTTACATGTTTTATGGGGACATTCCATAGGCGTAATGGTTTTTATACTGTACAAACCGTACTTTCTATCGCCCTACACCTACCCTACACCTAAACCTAGCCCTCACAGGAGATTGTGCATATTTTTACTTCCTCAAAAAAACTCATTGTGTATGATTTATAAGCCTGTTTCCTCATGGGGACCTCAGAAATGTCCCCACAAGGTCAAAATTTACTGGTATTCCTATCCTTGTGGGGACATTTGGTCCCCACAACGTGATGAATACCAGTACACACACACACACACACACACACACACACACACACTCAATCCCCTTAGCATTGGCGGGATCAGGCCTGGAAGCACTGTGACATGACAGTGTGGAACTCTGATAGGCTTGCACAGTGTGGGGAGCGAATTACAGCGTTTACCATAATCTACTTCATATGAAAAGTAATGATAAGACTTTCTTCTTATTGAGTTAGTAAATGTTTCTTTTTTTTTACACATATTGTGTTTACTGTGGGTGTCCAGATTATATTTTTTATCAATACTTCTTACCATTGATTACATATTATGAGATTTGAATAAATAAATATCTTCCTGCAAAATGTATTCATATTAAACTGATAAACTGTTGATTTTATTTAATAAAAGCAATAAAAATGCAATTAAATAAAAGCAAGTAAATGTAATTTTAAATATAGTTTTAGTAGTCACATGATATATCTTACATATGTCCTCACATAAACACTACCTGATCTCATCACAAAAATATACCTGTGGGAATGTTTTTGCGAGACACAAAATATTTGTCTTCTGAAGGCAGCAATTGATATTGGTATCAATTGGTTGATAATAGTTAAAGGATAGTTCACCCAAAAATGAAAATTTGATGTTTAGCTGCTTACCCCTAGGGCATCCAAAATGTAGGTGACTTTGTTTCTTCAGTAGAACACAAACAAAGATTTTTAACTCCGTTGCAGTCTGTAAGCCATATAATGGCAGTTAATGGTTACCAAATCTTTAAGAATAAAAAAAAAAAAACATACACAGACAAAACCAAATTAAACACTGCGGCCCGTGACGATACATTGAGGTCTTAAGACAGATAATGATCGGTCTGTGCAAGAAACTGAACAGTATTTATATAATTATTTACCTCCCTGGTGAAAAAAAAAACAGCATATGCTGGTTAGGTAGTTTTGATTCTGGGATGCTGGTTAGGTATGTTTTGATGCTGGTTTAAGCTTGTCTTTTGCTGGTTTATGCTGGTCCCTAGCTGGTCATGTTCTGGTTTATGCTGGTCCTTAGCTGGTCATGTACTGGTCAAGGACCAGCATAAACCAGCTAAGGGCCAGCATAAACTAGCAAAGGACCAGCTTCAAACCTACCTAACCAGCATCCCAGCATCAAAACTTACCTGACCAGCATATGCTGTTTTTTTCAACAGAGCTCTGATCCTCCAAAATGTTCAGCTGTATGAAGCACGTTCACAATAGCCGGCGCGTGACGCGTCAACGTGCTCTGGCAATGTAGTTGGTGAAAAGTCAACACTCCCATACAAGTTTGCACAAGGAAACATAATCTTTTAGTTTTTAATCGGTTGCCAGAATCAGGAAAAGCACAATTAATTATCATTTTGAGAGGCTAATATGTAAATAATGAGTGATAAACATCAAATTTTCATTTTTGGGTGAACTATCCCTTTAAATGTCATAACAAACTGTTCAAAGTCTGTGAATGGACTTCTATATACAAGTTGATCCTACCTTTGCTGTGCAAAAGTCCAAAAGTCAACATTTTTCAATGTTCCTGCAAACACAACAAAGCTCACACAGATAAAAAAAATGCGTAATCACTTCTCCCCGCGTGACCCTGATATCGTCTCGCTGTCTCCACAGACCACAGAGGTTCACACTCAAACCTCAACTGACCATTTCAACAACTGTGTAATCTGTTCACTACCTCCCGATTAGCTTCCAGTCAACCTGATCACATCAACACAGGCCCAGTCTTCACGCATCACTCACACACACAAGCACAAAGTCCAGATTTCATACCAACACCACTTCTTAATGATGGGCTTAATAATCCAATGAGAGTGCAAGAGCGGATCTGTAGGCAGTTGCAAATCGCTGGTAATACTGTTTGGCTGCCATGACGACCGCAGCAGAGGCGAGGTTTGATTACAGGGCTGGAGTCGAGTCTAAATGTGTCAGGTAGCCTACTGAACTGACTGATTTGCATATAAACACATTTGTATAAATGTTTATTAACTCATGAGTTTAGTAAGACTAAGTTACTGGTAACTGGATTCTGAGATGAGGGATTTTTTTTTTTTTTTGATTATTGATTAAACATGTACATCACAATATGGAAATATTTCTATTTCATCACACATTTTAAAGAACAGGTCATATCATTTTTTACTGTGTCTTAATATTGCGTCGGAATCCCCAACAACAGGTTTAAATGCATGTAAAGTCAGAAAACATTGCAATTTTCTCAGAATATACATTTAATATTAGAGTCATTTGTCAATGATTTCAAAAGGATTCACTCAAGCAGTTCCATAAGCCTACTCTGCTCTGATCTGGTCAGCTGACAAAGTCTGTTGTGATTTGGTAAAGAGAGGAGTACTTGAGCAAGTTAGCGAGTGCTACCATGTAGCATGAAGCTTTACATAAAACAATAATATAGTGCTACAATCCATTCGTAAAATAATAGCATAAAAACATTTTGTTTAACACAATCAAAGCAAATTGTGCCTACAGCTAAAATTTAGCTGCTAAAGGAAAGAAAAGGAATGCATTTAACCCATCCAAGTGCACACAAAGAGTAGTAAACACACACCCCGAGCAGTGGGCAGCCATAGTGCTGTGGCACCCAGGAAGCAGGTGGGGGTTTGGCGCCTTGCTCAAGGGTCTCACCTTGGTCGTGGTATTGTGGGTGGAAGAGAGCGCTGGTTATTTACTCCCCCCAGGACAATCTCTGCCAGACCTGAGACTCGCAACCTTTAGGTTACAAGTTCGACTCTCTAACCATTAGGCCACACTTCACAAAACAATAATGGTGGATATGTTAGCCGAGTGCTAACGTGACTAATTGATGAAACAATACAGTTTGTAAACCAAAATATGTCTAAGTTACATTCTTCATTATTAAACGAAGTAAAACAACGACAATCTACATTAATTGACACATTCTTAGGAAATAGTGGGTTCACAGCAAACTATCAGAACTATTTCAGTAAGACAGTAATATTGTGGTTTACCTGGAAACCTACTGGGTTTCCCTTACCAAAAAGAAGTATACTTAATGTATATTTAATAAAATAAACTTGATGTAGTAAGTATAAAAATATCAGTGTACTACTAGTATACCTCTTCATGGGTCGACATTTTATTCCATAGCGTTACACAGTTTTACATATCTATGGTTTTAATACTGTTTTATGTCTGAAGATTGTTAGATTAAATGTGGAAGCATCTGTTGTTTCAGTTTCTTCTTCACTTGTGTTTTGGAAATTTTGTACAGAAGATGTGCAATAGTGGCCCCTAGCGTATAACAACGAAAACACAGATTCTCAGTATAGCTCAAATAGACTTTTTCTAAGTATAAGTCAAGTATACTAAAAATGTCATTTTAAGCATATTTTTGAGAAGTATATAAAGCACATTTCTGAGAAGTAAACTTTCTATTTTTAGTTTAAAAGAAGTATACTAATAGCACACTTGAATAAACTTATTATTATTGTTTTTTTTTTTTGTAAGAGTTTTGACTCAAATTGAGACTGTGGCCAGCCTCTTCTATGTTTTTTGTTCTGTTATTGTTATCAAATGAATGTCCTTCAGAACTTACGTGTGGATTTAATGGATTTTGTGAGTTAACACAGGAAAGTGTATTGGTGGGGAAAAAGCATATTAGCAGTTTGTGCCAGGGTTAATTGCCTTGCTGGAGGTCATGAAGGTGGCAGAGTAGGATTATGACCTATTTGACCATCATTTGGTGGCTCGTTCGCACTCCTCAGCAGGCTATGAATCCAACCCCAACCCCTACAGTCACTCTGGGAATTCATGGCCTGTTGTGTTAGTGCTCCATGCTGGCGAGAGCACATTGGATCTGTCAGCACTCATTGGAGCTTCAGCAGATGAGAAGGTGAGAAAAAAGGATGGAAAACAGCCGAAGGGTAAACAGAAAGAGACAGAGAGAGATGAAAAGATAGAAGGACTGAAATACAAGCGCTCATTCCTCACAGGGTCTGGAGGTTATGTCTCGCTGTTGGTGCGTTGATCCATGGGTTTGTATGGAATTGAGGTGGCTTCTACATTTTCAGTTGGAGCGCATCGATTAGCCATTTGCAGAAAAAAAGAAAAGGCCATTTTCATTCCAGGCATAGACATGATTGATGTAAAGGTTTTATGGTTTTAACATTTGGCTGCTCTCTCCTCACGTCTTTCTCTCTCTTTCCCCCCTCCTACCATCTCTCTCTCTCTCTCTAAATTGAAAAGGCAAGCATGCTAGGCAGCTGGTTGCCATAGCAGTAGTCTAATTGCAGAGGCACTCAAGAGCAGTGCATTGTGGGTAGTTTGTGAGATGAGATGAAGGCATGGAGATTGGTGACTGCTCCGAGGGGTTGAGGAACATGGTTCTCTCTGCAGGGTGGGTGAGCTAACAGCCTCTTAAATCAGGGGACTTCTGACAGGCCTTTTTATTCCTTTCTTTCTGCCTTTTGCTATCTTACGGTTTTCATCTCCCGGTGTGCCTCTGTTTTCCTCCGACTTTTGCTCTTAGATGCTTGTGTTCTCTTATTCTCATATTCTTGTTTTTGATAATTGAACCTTATAAGCGTAAGATATAGTGTTCGACCAATATTGGTTGGAGTTGGTACATGTTGGAGAATCATATTTCTCTTCTAATTGGCCCTTAATGGGGGCCATCAGTTGACTCATTTGTCTTCTCTTAAAGTGATACATTCATGTAGAGGCAGGAGCCAGAAGGATGATAAATCATAACCCGTCTCAGGAGAATCTGTGGGCCTTTTCACCGGGCTGAAACTGGCAACTGCATTGTAAATGATGTTTGTATCCTCCGCTCAATCGTTCTGAATCTCATCATGAAATCTGCTCATAACTCTGTGATATCTAACCGTTTGACTCTTGCGCTGTTTACCATTTAGATGATCGTTTTCTATTTAGCAGAAGTTGGGATCGCTGCAGGCAGCAAAACCAAGCTGAATCTTAGATTACAATTTCTGTTTACTGACAGTATAGCTGTTTGTAGATATGTGTAATTATATATGGATTGTTGAACTAGTTCAGAATTAAGATCAACATTTTTTGTTTTGTGTAATATGTGTCATTCATTTAAAATCATGCACATCTTGTACTGTGGATTCCCTTGCCTTCTCTGCAATGCATTGTTGACCTCTAATAAATGCAGTTTTCGTTATATTGCATAATTCAATCTGAGTAATTATTTTAATTATCCAGTATACACTTATATACAGTTGCAATAAAATTATTTAGCCCTGTTGGCCTGCAAGACATTTTGCTGCGGAGAACAAAATTTTATGAAAATCATTCAACAATGGCATCAGTAAACTATTAGATAAAGTTTATTAATACACATTTAAGTTATTCTGAGAATGTAACCTTGATGAATCATGATCAAATTCGATTATATTTAAAATTATTTATTATTTATAATTATATTTAAAATTATTTAACCCCCAAAACTAATTTTGTGCAGAATCATTTATTCTATAAAACCACAAATAAACGTTGCCTGTACATGCTTAGAAGCTTCTGTCACCTCTGTACTAAAGTATTGGCCCATTCCCCACCTGAAAAACTTCTAGATCACTGATAATCTTTGGTTTTCACATTGCCAGTGCTTTCTTTATATTTAACCAAATAGTTTCAATGAGAATTAAATATGGAAACTGAACAGGCCACTCAAGTACATTCTATGACTGATCCTTGAACCAAGCATAAGTAGATTTGGATGTATACTTTGGAATGGCTGTCCTGCAGTAAAGTCTATTGATCATCAGCTTCAGTCTTTGCACCAAAGCATCACAATTCTTGCCAAAATGCCCTGATGCTTCGAAGAATCCATGATGTCCTTCATGCGGTCATGATTTCCACTTCCTGCTACAGTAAAACAACCCAATAGCAGGATTGATCCACCTCCAAGTTTGACGATGGAGATGGTGTTGTTCTGCTTATAAGCTTTGCCATTTTTGCACCAAACATACCGCTGATCCATGGGTCCAAATAGTTCCAGTTTGGTCACATCACTTCATAAAATAACTCCAAAGTCCTGTCTACCCAAATGAATTTTAACATGTTCAAGTCTGCCTTTTATGTTCTTCTTGGTCAAGAGTGTCAATCAGCAAAATGTCAACACGAAGGCTATACTTGTCTAGTGTTCTTCTTATACTCTGCATTGAAATATTTTTCTTCATTTCATCGGGTCATCTTGCAAGTCTTTGGCTGTACATTGCAGGTTTTTCTCAGTTGCTCTCATAAAATATTATTACAGTTTATTACAGTATTGTGCTTTTCAACAGCCTCAAATGGTTTTGTGATACAATACATTTTAAGTTAAGGAATAAGGCTGCCAGCTGTGTCTCTACGAACTTTTAAGGTCTTGAAAATCTTTGTGTAGCCTTAGACTTTCTAATGTAATAAAACTCTGTTGACTTCGCCATTTTTGCTACTCAACTTCAGCACATGCATGGGCTAAGTTTATGTATATGTAACAGCTCAAGTTAATTCAGTTTCTAAAGTATTAATTGTCATTTAAGACAATTTTATTCCCATACAAATATGTGACTTAAAAACAGCAATAGGGGTTGAATAATTATGACACAGCTGTGTTACATTATATTACATTATATATTGAAATTGCCTCTTTTAATATGACAGTAAACTGCTATAGCTTTTAAAATCCTGGATCTTTAGAAAAGCTTGTATTTGTAAAGTACTGCAGTCTCTGAGGGGTTGAATAATTTTGATTGCAACTGTATATATATATTAAATGATATCAATAAATGTAAAAATCTCTGGTAGAAGCCTAAATGGTCCTGAGATATGGTGCTTCCCTATATGTTTGTTACAGTATAATGTAAACATCTATAGTTGACAGCATATCACCCAGATATATTTGTTACAAAACAAGACTGTTCCTCACAACAATTTTTTTTTCTGCAGTCACATACAAAGATGTGCCTCTATTTTTTTAATTCAGGGATGTTCTGTGTTCTGTGGGCTGTTTTTTAGAATAGTTTTCTACATGATTTTATTTCCTTTCGTTCCATCTTCAAGGCTTCGTCTGAAAGTTCTCGGAATAATCATGAAAACCGAGGAGAAAAGAGAAGAAGCTTGAGACGTTGTCCTTTGAAGACAGATTATAGATGCAGTAAAGCCTGAAAGTATTAAGACCTGTCAACAACAGTGCTTGGGTTGTTTTGTCTATGATTTTTTTTTGGTTTGTTTTTGGTGAAATTTTCCATTGAATTGATTCAGTTTATGGTTACCTACTTTGATGTCACCTCAAATGTCTTCAGAGCAAATTTAAAATTTAAATGTAGAACTTTTTCCAGCACTGACATTGACCAGTTTGACACACTTTCACCCTTTATCACCAGCCATTTGGGATTTATGAAGCATTATGTTTGCAAATCCTCAGTTTGAGCTGTGTAATTATGTAAATACAGTCATATTTGCCTCATGTTATGAAATTTTATGGCCAGAGCTCTCTGTGGCTGAGTAAACCTCATCATCATTTCTATGGATGCACTATTAGTAGAAAATGACAGCATTTCAGTCTCTTTTACTCCACGTCGGGGTGTAATATACTGCGTTTAATGATACTTGCTGCATATGCGTGTGTTTTCTTTGAAAACATGATTTTGAAGCCCTGTGTGGTTTAAATGTGGGCTGTAATGCATTAAGGAAAGCAAGGAAACAGAAGCATGTGTAATAGTTCTTTGTTCATGATACCAAATAAATTGGCTTGTTTTCATAGTTCATAACGATGTGATTAGGTTGTCATTTACAGATATGGGCATCATTAAAGTAGATGACAGCTGTCGTAATTTAAGGAAGCAGTGGCAGACGCTGCATTCATAAAATCTTGTGTTAGCACACAAGGAATACGCTAAGCAATTAATTTCCCTCTTATGGTGGACTCTGCTAACTCATCCACTTATTGCAAATCTGATGGCTTTGTGGCTTTAGTTCCCCCAACATATCATTGTTTTGCTGAACATCACAGCTTTTTTACTGTCTGTCAGCTCCTCGATTAATTTTCTCAGGTTTGTTTTTATGAAAAGCATCAGATGCATGCTAATTATCTCCTTGTGTCCCTCTCTCAGTCGTTCAGTGAAATCTAAGGAGGGTATGTTTGTCATCTGTGTTGTCATGTCCAGATGTTTGGGCTTCTTAACCGTCTATATACCTTGTTATTAGTCTTTCCCAGGGGCTGCGCTGTCACACTCTAATTGCTTGGTTAGTTAATAGTTCAGATCCATCAAGCTCAATGTGTGTAAGTGTTTGTCCACGACTGTCAGCGCGTGCGTGTGAAAGCATGACTGATTGCACTCACTCTGTTTGAGTGAAAACAGTTCTCCCACCACTTCCAGCAGCCAAAAACACAGTCCAGCCAATAAGAAATCTTCTTGCCAGTCTTTGCTGTGACCTGCCAATCACATAGCATGATCAAACCTGATTATCACACTTGTTAGTTGTCATTTCTGGATTAAACATGCCTGTCATGTCCTTACTCTGATGACAATGTATAAGGTCAATGAGTGTGTTTACATGCATAATCTTACATTGGCTGCTTAATAAATCAACAACATATACGGTTGTGTAAACACACTATAAGAGAAATCTGATTGGCACACAGATGTTTGGCCTGTCACAAGGACGGACTGAGACGTGCGGATCCATTTGCAGCATTTATTAGAATGAAGGGGAATGTGGGGAATGAAGTCCATGATGTGTAGTGCAAGAGTTAATGATGACAAGACGACCAGTACGTGACATGGCCATTATCCTGATTTCAGTCTGTATGTAAGCATCTTTAATGGCATTCTGGTGGCTTATTTGTGTCTAGGTGCATGTGTCTATTTGCATTTTGACATCAAAACTAGTATATACCCCAATTTTATTTTTCATCGATTGATTGATTGATTGATTGATTGATTGATTGATTGATTGATTGATTGATTGATTGATTGATTGATTGATTGATTGATTGATTGATTGATTTTTTTATAGATCAGCAATATTGTATATGTAAACATACTCAGCAGTAAAATAAAACTGTTAATCACAATATGAAAATGAATTCAATGGTTACACTTTAGATTAAGGCTCAGTTTGTTAATGCATTAACCATTATGAACTAACAATAAACAGTGCTTTTAATAATTTAGGCTACGTTTACACGACAACAATGTAGTCAAAAACTTAAAGGTGCCATAGAAACTGCCTTTTTGAATGCACAATGATATTTTACTTTCACTTTTGAGATTCACATCGCACATGCTCTTTGTAACGTCATACTACAGCCACAGTACTTAGCACATTTGACAAGTTTAGATGCTGTCAGCGGTGATCAGGATCCGCAAATAATTCGCCATCATCCACACAGTCATCTCTCCTTATTCTGTTAATGTGGTAAGTGAAATCTTATGTACTGCAATGTAACAGGCTAGCACTAGAAAGAAGCTAACCGTGTCCCTTTAGTGGCTTGCCTTATTTTATTAGAATGCGTTATTTGTTTTCCGTGCCTTTGTGGGTACAGACACCAACCATCCCTGCACTTAACATCCCCTGCACAACCTGGAACATAACATTTATTTCCGTAATCTGCCATTTTCGCTATTGTCCTCGCTTTGTTTTTTCACAATAGCCTACCTGCAGAACTTCTGATGATTGGGCTATGCAAATGTTGGGGCCGTAACTATTAATGATCGCGACTATTACATCATAGTCGCTGTTACGTTGGAATTGGCCACTTTTTCAGTGGTCTTTTGCAAACACTAGATTTATATCTATATTTATCAGGTAACATCAACACTGAAAAAAAATGTTTTTTTTTTTCCTATTTAAGTTACCTTTTAAGTCACAAAAAATGAGAAATTGCTATTGAAGGTTCCTTGGTTTTGCTGTGTGCTGGTTTTATTTAAACTTGAAGTTTGTGTGCCAATTATTAAAGGTGACCTAATATGCCCCTTTTTGCAAGATGTAAAATAAGTCTCTGATGTCCCTAGAGTGTCTATGTGAAGTTTTAGCTCAAAATACCCGACATATATTTTTGTATAGCTTGTTAAAATCCCCAGTTTTAGGGTTTGAGCCAAAATGTGCCAGTTTTGTCCCTTTAAATGCAAATGAGCAGGTGCACCCACCCCCCTTTTCAGAAGAGGGCGAAGCTTCAAGAGCCAGCAAAAACAAAACAGGACAATCTCACACACTTTCAGTAGCTATGTTCAGCCTTATATATTTGAAAACGGAATCAGTTTAAAAGTCAGTCATCTGATTGTACTGTGCATAATGAATGTGCATTGTGAATTACACAGTTGGAAAGCATGGCACGATAAAAATAATGACATAGCCTGTCTCATTGTGGCTTTGCATGCTAATACAAACTTTATAGGTCCCACTTGTGATTATGAGCTCGACAAATTCAAGCGGTCGACTTCACATTGCTTTCATATGCAATTTTTAACTACCACATTCCTATTTATGATCATTCTGGTAGCATGTGAAGGCAGAGACAAGCTTTACAGAGTGGCAAGAAGCGCTTTCAGAAAGGCAGTTTGGAAAACAAACGCGTGATACTTACTTTGTCTGGAGATGACGTTCATGCATGAAGCGATGGTATTGATCCCTAAACATATATGAGACTTTACTGATTTTTTCAGGGACATTTCCTTTGAAAATAGTTTAACCACAGTGTCCTCAGCGGCTCAGATAGAGGGAGTCTCCTATGGAGACTCCTAATTTGTTGGTGCATTCTAGAACACAACATTCAAATGCCTCTTTGGCGCTGACATTGAATATCTCCAGCAACTACAGCAAGAAAACAGTAATGGTGAACTGCTGCCTCTCACTCAGGGCTGTGTCTATGCTAATAGAGCAGATATTGTCACAAATGTACGGTGACAGAGAGAGCTCAACGCGCTACAACTTAAGAAAACACATGCAAACAGAAAAAAAAAACAACAACAAATTAATAAAACATCTTCATCAGTTTGACAACACAGGCGCTGCAAATCCGCAAACACAAATACGGAAACGTGCTGCAAATTCTCACAACACAATCAAACTCAGAAACGCGCTGCAAACACAGGAATGTGCTGCAAACACACAAACGTGCTGCAAACACAGGAACGCACTGCAAATAGCACGGACCACAATGGAAATGTTTCAGGGGGACCTCAAAAAGTGACGAACCCATCTGGGACCTGATTATTTGTTCAGTGGCTGTTGGTCAAAGCAGAGGTGTTGTCGGTGAACTATCACCTTTTAGTTCCTGTGTTTGCAGTGCGTTTGTGTGTTTGCAGCACGTTTCTGAGTTTGGTTGTGTTGTGAGAATTTGCAGCGCGTTTCCGTATTTGTGTTTGCGTTGCGAGGATTTGCAGTGCCTGTGTTGTCAAACTGATGAAGATGTTTTCTTAATTTGTTGTCATTTTTTTCTGTTTGCATGTGTTTTCTTAAGTTGCAGCACGTTGAGCTCTCTCGGTCACCGTACAAATGGGCAGGGATTTCTCCCTATGACGACGCATACATAGGGAGAAATCTAGAATTGCGTGATTTATTGGGATTATAAAAAAAAATGAGTGTTTTCACACACTGCAGCCGCACAACTGTGTTCAAACAGCTTATAAAAGTGAGTTAAAAGGTCCCTTTTAAGATTTGTTAAACCTAATCTATATCAAAGGTTTTTTGCTTAGAATTGTTTCTTCAGAAGCAAATATTTTTACTAATTGAAAATTTGCTGAACAAGAAAGATACATTAGGTCATGAACTAATAATGTTAACAAATTGCACTTTACTGTAAAGTTTTACCAATACATTTTTCATTACAGTGAATTTGGCATGGATTTTCCTTTTCAGCATTATAACGTATACATAAAAAGCTGGTCATTTTTCATATGAAGTATTTCTCTCTTCTTAGAAGTTTGATTAGCATAGAGAGGTTGAGTGTAGAGCGCACATTATGTAGGCAGTCTCTTGTGCTTTATGTGCTCTTGGATGGAAGCCATGATTGTATTTGTTAAATGAAGTCTGGGAGGAAGGCAGGACACACAGTGACTTGGTTTTTGCCAGCTGAGCAAAAGAAATGTGTTTGGGGTCTTAAAGAGCCACCACAATGTGAATGACATCAGAATTTTATTGGACTTGCTTGAGATTGCGAGCAAGAGAAAGACGTGACCAGCATAGACACATTAAATCAACATCAAATTAAACTAATCATACTCATACTCACACACTGAACAGATGTGATCAGCACACACACAGAATCACATACTTGATTACGGAGCCCCAGTCCAGCTCAGCATACACACGCTCGCCTGCGTGCAGCAGGGAGAGATTCCCCCTGCAGCGTGTTTGCCGTTTGAATTATCTGCGCCAGTGACACTGATTCTGACAAATGTGTCCAGGGATATTCCTGTGTCCTGCCATACTGGTGCTGAGGAAATGTCCTGTCTCTCTGCATTAAGTCCATTACCACACACACACACACACACACACACACACACACACACACACAAAGACACAAGCAATTTCACTCCCTCAATCTCTTGTTCCTCCATCATTTTGCCACCAGTGCAGGTAAACCATTTTTGGTGTGTGGGTGCAAAAGTCTATATATGTGTCTGCATGTTTTTTTAAGATGATAGAAACACTATATATGTAATAAACGGCAAGGATGGAATTTCTTATTTTCTCCAGTTTCTATTTTTACCCAACCATTATCTCAAATTATTCTGGAATTTAGTATCTGCTCACAATTTTTTAAAATAAAGCACATGCAGAACATGTCACTCAAGCTCGCATCGGCTGACGACCAGCAGATCCATGTTTACCTATAGGAATTCAACACAGTCTGCATTCTATTTAAGTTGCCTTTTCAGCTACACTTCAGCTGCTCCTATGGTGCTGCACTGCGCTCATTACCGCTCTCCATCCCTAGCTACTCCACCAACTGACAGCACCTTACTTGATCACTTAAGCTCCATCCATTAAGCAAATCCAGAATTATATTATTTTCCTTCTTGACATGTTATTGATCCTCATTTAAGATGTAGTCTCCTGTATAATCAAGTACATTTGTTATTCATTATTGTATACCATCAGCATTTATTACACAGTGATCTCTTTTAGTGTATGTTAAAAATAATTCTGCTGAAGCTGTTCGATAATGCCGCGGGGGAAAATAGCATCTGTCTGCTCTATCCAGTCAAGGCTGTATGGACAGGTGGAGAGTTTTTGCCCAGAATGGAATTATACAGACAGTCTTAATTATTGCTAGTTGTCAATAAATTCTTTGACGAAAGTGGTCTTGACTAAACAAATTAAAATAAGGCTAAAGACAATCAATTATGCAGGGTTGCCAGGTTTTTCATGATAAAATCCGCCCAATTGCTACTCAAAACTAGCCCAAAAGTGGGGGGGGGGGGTCCCCCATTAAAAATTGCATGCCGGGGGGTAAAGTACACGTTTTGTGGCGGGGTTCCCATGGTAAAATTACCATTTCATGGACTAAATATTATGTTATTGTAGTCACTTCATCCCGCGGACATGAAAAACAACCTGCAGCAACAGTGGTAAAGTAGCCCAATTCCACAGTAAAACCACGGACTTGGCAACATTGCAATTATACAATCAGTGATCTCAGGGATGGCCAACATCAGTCCTGGAGAAACACAGTCCTGCGGAGTATTTGCTGCATCTGATTTACGTCAGAAGTTAAATGATGTCACACCTAAGTTAGTAGACATCAGGGGAAAAAAATGTAATGGAGCAGTGTTAGCGAAAACATAGTATTATACCACATTTTGTAACTGCGGACAGACACTCACATACACCTTAGCAACCCATGTTGAAAAAAAAAACGGCATATGCTGGTTAGGTATTTTTTGAAGCATGGCAGTTAGTTTGAGCTGGTTTAAGCTGGTCCTGAGCTGGTTATAAGCTGGTTATGAGCTGGTCCTGAGCTGAAACGAGTTTAGCTTATAAGTGTAGCTTATAACCACATCTTAAACCAGCTCATGGCCAACTAAAGACCAGCTCAAACCAGCTGCCATGCTTCAAAACTTACCTAACCAGCATATGCTGTTTTTTTTGTTTTTTTTCCCTGCTAAAACCAGCCTAGGCTGGTTGGTTGGGTTTAGCTGGTCATAGCTGGTCAGCATGCTGGTTTTAGAGGGGTTTTGGCCACTTTCCCATCCTGGCCAGGTTGGGAGACCAGCTAAAACCAGCTACTTTCAGCTTAAACCAGCTAAGACCAGCCAACCAGCCTAGGCTGGTTTTAGCTGTTATTTTCAGCAAGGTTAACAGGGATATGTTCACAGATAGAGGTTGGGCAGTAATAACTCAATAATGACATAGGAATATAAAAGAAGCTTTATAAATATTATATTATTTATAGCTTTTACTTTTGCTCATGTAGGAAGTAGCAATCTTGAATTCTCAACGTGGGGTTGACCGAGGCAGACAAAGTTCCCTGAAAGGAACTCTGACTTACGTGAGTGTTCCATTTGAAAAACACCAACATGGATCTCTAAATTTCCTACCTCAGATGATAAATCGAACGTAGCATTTGCTTTAACTTTGATAAAAAGTCACCTGATTTGGTGCTCGAAAAACATTTCTTCTTAACAATGATGAAAACAGTTATGCTGAATAAAGTTAAAATATGTGACCCTGGACCACAAAACCAGTCATAAGGTTCAGTTTTTTTTTTGTTTGTTTTTTTGTTTTTTGAGATTTATAGAACTGAAAGCTGAATAAAAGCTTTCCATTGATGTATGGTTTGTTAGGATAGGACAATATTTGGTCAACTATTTGAACATCTGGAATCTGAGGGTGGAAAAAAAATCTGAATACTAAGAAAATTGCCTTTAAAGTTGTGCAAATGAAGTTCTTAGCAATGCTACTAATCAAAAATTAAGTTTTGATATATTTATGGTAGGAAATGTACGAAATATCTTCATGGAACATGAATTTTCCTTAATATCCTAATGATTTTTGGCAGAAAAGAGAAATCGATCATTTTGACCCCTACAATGTATTTTTAGCTATTGCTACAAATATATCTCTGCTACTTAAGACTGGTTTTGTGGTCCAGGGTCACAAACACACTATAAACACAATCAAGCACCTTCGAAAATAGCTGCTTGACCACCCGTTATGGCAAATTCTATCTGAATACTGCTAGACTGTTTGTCAAAGAATGACAAAAAGAAAGTGCACAAGACATCACTTTGTTATTAATATGATCTGGGGTGCTTAAACTATCAGAAAGGGGTATTACAAGTTTAATGGCATCACTGTTATAATTTTTTATCAAAATAATGTATGGTCTGTGATATTAATAATGAGCTAGGTGTCAAAATCTCCCCTAAGATATCCTTCTAACCTGGTTTGTAGTGTGGGTGGGAGTATATGGAGAAATTTCAACTAATTTAATCAAAGCAATATGGCAGCTATCATACTGTTCTTTATAACAATCAATATATAAGATAACACTTTTGAATCTCACTGTGTGAGGTTATTATGCTGTTGCTGTTTGCACATGTGCTCTCAGACTCAAACTATTGTAGTAATTCTGAAAACACACTCAAAATTATTAGAGACTCTTAATTGTGAGCAGTAAGCAGTTTAATGTGTCTCAGCGTGAGCGCAGCGTTTAGCTGACTGCAGGAACACATTCTCAGCATTGCTCTTCTTGTTACGTTCCTCCCTTCCTTTCCCTCATTCTTTCTGTCTCTCTCTATCTCTTCTCTCATTCCTCTCCCTGTGGTTCCTTTTAAAGTGCTAATGTGTGCTGAAAGAGTGTGGAAATTCATACTCTCCCAGGCATTCATTACTCCCTAGATCTTCCTTTCTTAGTAATAAAAAAGAATTAGGCTTTAGTTAAGGGTGTTGATATATAGGTCCACTAAAATTCTTCAAGTGCCTCTCTGAATCCTGTGCCAGTTCCTTTTTATTGTAAGAAAAAAGTAACCAGAACATTCCGCTAAGCTGTCGGCGGTGATAGCCTCGTGGGCAATGTGCCGACATGTAGTGCCGTTGCGCTTCGGGTGTTTCAAGTTCGAGTTCCAGCTTGCTGACCTTTCCCAATTCCAATCCCCACTTTGCTTCTTGTCAACTTACTGTCCTATCAAAATAAAGGCATACAAGAGCAAAAATAAATCTTAAAAAAAAAAACATTCCACTAAACAACTTCTTTCAGTAGAATGAAGTAAGTCATTTTGGAATGTATTAAAAGCAAAATATTCATATCTTGTAAGTCACAACTGAAAGGTTTAGGCATCATAAAAGTTTTAGTGGTGTTTTAAATATATGTGTATGTGTGTTTTCCAGGTGGTGGACCTGTACTGGGGCATTGATCCAGAGGAGTGGGACAGTCCGGAGCTGCAGAGACTACGGATGAAACTACTGGAAGAATGTCTGAAGACTTCAGCCGGTCCATGCTTTGTTGTGGGTATATATGACATTTCATCAAACCATTAACCATCAGCTCTATGTTGTAAATCCCAAATACATAGAGAGAGAAACAGTAATTAGTGGTCGATTAATATATCACCATAGCCAAAATATTGGCATTTTTTTAATGATTAGCATCAGCCAAAATGTTTTTCTGTTTGGCCGATAAAAGTCAGAAGCAGGCTTTTTATTTTCACATAGAATTTAGGGTTGTTTTTTAATAAAGTTTTAATTTCAATTTCATTATCTGTCTTTATTACAGAATCAAATAGCTTTCTAAAGTAAAAGAAAAATCAAGTATTAAGATTCATCTTTTAATTATGTAAAATGATTTTATTAAATATTATGTAAAATAAATACAAATTTAATTGCATTAAATTAATGCATTATGCATTTATTGCTCACTGTCTTTACATTAAATAGTGTGATATATATATATATATATCAACTTTATATCGACCACCTTGTTTTCTAAGATATCGGCCATCGACCACTAATAGTAGTATTCCGTATATATTGATAAATAGATAAAGGTAGCTTCTATTTCAAAAATGTAACTTCTTCATTTTTGCAGTGTAAATGAAATAACTAATAATATCACAGTAGCTGAGTTTCCATCCAAAGTTGCGAATTTAATTTATTTATGCACAAGACTGGAATATTGCATAAAACATTTGCAAATAAGAACTGTTTTCATCCGAGTCAAAGAGAAGAAAATCGTCATTTCCTGATAAACTGGCAGTATTAGAAAGAAAAGTAGGAGAAGCCATTGAATATAGGCCTAATAATTTTCATAAATAATAATTCACTTGCACCTCAGAGCGAGCAAATGAAACACAATAAATGCGGTCATTGCTTTCGTAGGTGGATGCCTGCTGTTTGGGAATGCAATCATGTAAGTAAGTTCTGGGAGGCAATTATGCAGAAATACTTTGATGGCAGACTTTCTTGGGCATTTCAAAATGACCATAACAACATTTCAAATGCTGTGCAACAAGATCAGTTCACTGGTTAGTCATGTTATGCCGACCTATAGCGGAAAGTCACATGTCTTTTCTGATGTGCATTGAGGAATTTATTTTGCAAACGTGTTTCTCTCTCCAATTATTTGCGTTAACTCTTTTTCACACAAGTCAAAAACCACCTCAAGTGAGCATGACATTTTTTTTAATGAAATTTGGAGTTTCCATCACTCATTTCTTATGTGATACTTCAAAATGTGCATAAAAACAGGGTGATGGATTACTATCAGATTTTGAATGGCAGACTTTCAATGTGAATATAAGTGTTTGCAACTGATGCAGAGTAAGTATTGAATAGTTGCATTACTTTCTCAAAACCATATATATATATATATATATATATATATATATATATATATATATATATTATGCATGTTATTGTTTATTTAGTATTGACCTGAATAAGACAATTTTTCTCTATTTTTTTCCTAAATATCGTATTTTTTTCATTTAGTACAGCTCTTCAGAGGCTACAGAAGATAATTACATGTTTACGAGAAGACAAAATAAATTCAATTTACCCTAATCTTCAAATTCAAAAGTTTTCACCCCACCCACTGAGTCCCTCAGTTGTCCTCAGTGTAAAAAGATGGATCTCAAAATCTCATTGTTGGAAAGGGTTCAAATACACAAAAATGCTGAAAAACCAAATAATTTGTGGGACCTGATTTTTCTGAAGAACAGCAAGCAGTTTAACCTGTCAGGACAAACAAGGGAATTATTAACAACTATCACCTAACAAACAAACAAAAAAAAACACAGCTGTGGATCATTAAGAATCAAGTCTATGTAAACATTTGAACGGGGTCATTTTTATAATTTCAGCTATTATTTTCTCTATATGTAAACATCTTTTATGTGAAACATCTTATTCAGGCCAGAACTAAATAAACAATAACATGCATTTTGTACAATCCCTGTTATTTTGGTCAAATAATTAACATCGTGCAGATTCTGAAAGGAGGATGTAAACTTTTGACCTCAACTGTATATATAGGCCTATATCTCACACCTCAGAAGTATATAACTGCAGCACAGCACATGACATACAGTGTCATGAGAGGAGTATAATGAGGAATCTGAGAGATGCAGTAAAGCAGAGTTAGGTCGGTGTTATGTTCTTGTTTGTAGATTGAGTTGGGTATGATGTCTCTCTAGTCAGTAATAGCGGGCTGACGGAGACTCTGTGTAACATCCATATGGGAGCGAAGCACTTGAGTTCACTCACAGGATGGAGCTCATTGTGCCTCTGTGGCTTGCTCGCTCTCACACACACAGCAAAATGACTTTCACATCTCTCAGCATGGCATAGGGAAGGGTCTGGTTTTACGGCTGATATTGGAGGAGATGAGAGATCATGCAGAAGTGAAGCACGCATGCACACACACACACGAAAGAGGACCAGGTGTGTTACTAACAGATCAGTGAATTTATAAGGAATATACATTCACACATGACCACACAGTCATCTGTGTGTGTATGTGTGTGTGAGGGTGTGCTGAGGGTTCAGAATCAGTTCTCAGGTGTGGAGGGAGATTGATTTTAAATTATTAAAATGTAAATGAGCAATCTGGGCAGGAGGATTGGGATCTAATTGGAGTCAGAGAGCAATGTTTGAGGTGAGGCAGAGTGTGTATGTGTGTGTGGAAAAGTTAAGTGTGAGGTGAAGTGGTTTGTGTGAAAGCCAATGAATAGAGAACACTTCTAGTTCTTACACTTACATTAGCAATGCTCACTAAGGTCCTGTTCCACCTGGTATTAACATGCATTTCAAATGCATCTGCTGTGACCACTTGTATTTGTATTCTTTTTTTTTTTTTTTTTTTTTGACAAGTTTCCCTCTTAACGTTGCAGTCACATTAGCTATATTTCACCTTAAAAAGGTTCATTGTCGTCGGCGCCAGTGGCCCTGTGGGCAGAGCGCGGACATGGTTGCGCTTCGGGTGTCCCGAGTTCCAATCCCGCCTCTTGGACATTTCCTGATCCTGCCTCCCTATCTCTCCTACTCGTTTCCTGACGTATCTCCACTGTCATGAAAAATGCGAAAAAACGCCCCCCAAAAAAAACATTTGTAAAAAATATTTGACACTTTTTTCACTCTCATGCGAAATTCCAGATAGTGTAGAATCTTACTGAAATGAACAATGGTAAATGTGCTTGCACCTTTGTTTTAAACACTCTACGTCGCCTTTTGCGGAAGTGGGAAAAAGTGTTAAAGGAATCCAATGAAAAGGATAAGGAGAGCAGCTGCAATTTACACTCCAAAGGTGTATCAAGACAAATCTTTTACAATAAATATTTTAATTTAAATTAGGGCTGTCAAAATAAACATTACTTTTCAATTATTTATTTAAATATTTATTTTTTCAGTTTCATTTTTACAGTGGACTACTGTATATAAACACGCTATCAAGCACAATAAGACAAAAGAGAACTTCAGCTCACTGTCTGTAAAGCAGCTCTCTGTGAACACAAGCATCCAACATGTGAGATAAATTATCTTTTCTTACCTGATATCATGGCGAAAATGTACCCGAAGGGAACTTTTACACAAGACACGAAATACGTACCAATAAGTACATATCACTGCAGTTTCCAACAGAAATGAACACTATAGGCACTTGTTATGTTGATTATGAGCTTCATACGCTTTCCAGACGTAACAAGCTTGGTTGGTAGCTCAGCCAGCATACAATTGGAATTAGGATGTGGAATCTTTGGGTACAAATCCCGTGAAAAACATGACTCACGATGAAAGAGCTAAATTATGAGAGATCAAAAAACAAGCTAAAATGGCATGCTTGCGTTTGCATGTTTACGCCTCATTCACTTTTGTTCTTACTATTAGGTAGGTTTAGGTGTAGTGCAAATGGTACGTTATTTTTAAATGTCAGGAAGCATTGGAGTTATAGCACCACTCAATGGACATTTCAAGTCATGCTAAAAACTGAAAGCCTTGGTAAAACGCCTAAGCAACTGCATTTCAGTGCTCTGTCGAATACCAATACCCTTCTGGTATCATGGCTGTGAGTTTTACATGAGTGGGAAATACCATCACATTTTTAATCTAGTTTGCTTACATTCTTTGGATTTCTTTCATTCTGCTTTATTTCCCAAACCAAACTTTTTCATTTAAGTCCTGACTCTCTTTTGCCCTTCAACCAATCTTTAATTGCCTTCTCAACCATATCTTCTCTCTTGCTCTCATCCTTCGAGAGGTTTCTATCTCCATCTCTCTCTTCCACTTCACACCTCCATCCATCGCCCACCTTCACCTCTACATTCAGTGCTCTAGTGTCCATTTCACCTCTTCTTTCACTCTGATTTGTGTGTCTACTCTTTCACTTAATCCTCCTCTCTGTCCTCGTCCTCTCACCCTCATCTCTCTCTCTCATTTCCTCACTCTCTCATTTTCTTTCTCTCTTAGTAAATGATATGAAGTGTATGACCTCCATTCATGTACTGTAGGGCAGAGACTACCTTCACCCTATTAGCCTTTCTCTTTCCTGTATTAGCATTAGTTGCCAGGTTGTGCTGTGGTATTCAAAGCACTTCTTTTTCCATGTAAAATGAAAAGTGTAGGGTTTTTTACTTGCTAAAAAAGTGTTCATGTGAGCTCTTGGTCTAGCTACTTGTCAAAGATGATGCATGTAATAATGCAATATCTGTTTTACAAAAGCTTTCCCCTGTCTGTCATTGGCTGGACATGTTCTGTTTGTTATCTCTGTTTGCAGGACAGTTCATTTAATATATTTTTAAATATGTTATGTCAAGACATTAGTTATACACTTTAATGTTTGGGGTCTGTAAAATGTTTAAGTCTCGTATGTTCATCAAGGCTGCATTTACAGTTGAGGCCAAATGTTTACATACACCTAGCAGAATCTGCAAAATGTTAATTATTTTACCAAAATAAGAGGGATCATACAAAATGCATGCTATTTTTTATTTAGTATGGACCCGAATAAGATATTGCACATAAAATACATTTACATATAGTCCACAAGAGAAAATAATAGTAGAATTTATAGTTAATTAGTTGAAAATGACCCTGTTCAAAAGTTTACATACACTTGATTTGTTCCTTCAGGTCACACAATTTATTAGTTTTTTTCAGTATTTTTGTGTATTTGAACCCTTTCCAACAATAACTGTATGATTTTGAGATCCATCTTTTCACACTTTTCACACTTTTTTCAACTCATATTTTCACTTTTCTCACTTTTCAACTATTACAAAAGATTCAAACACTCATTGATGCTCCAGAAGGAAAAAGAGCCAGGGGTGTTCACAAGTTTCTAATTTAGAGACCAAGTCAGTTCTAATGTCTAAGTTGATTATATTTCATGCCACAGTGAAATCAACCTACAATTTGATTCTTACAGCTGTATGTGCTACATATTACATTGGAATAGGAGAAAGTATGTTACACTGAAAAATGACACACTTCACCATTAAGTAGACCGGGAAAGATCCAGGCCACTTTTCTCAGTGGTCTAGTTAAAATTAGCTAAACTCATCTCCTTTGCCAGAGAGACATATGGGTAAGTCTTTCTGACTTGTGCACTTTCAGTAGTTAGTGCAGAGTTTCCTAGAAACTGTGTCTGGCTTTTCCCAAAGAGCACTTCATTATCTCATTAAAAAAAAAGAATGGAGGTCAGTTTGTATAGAAAAAAAAGATTCTCCCTTAAATCCCTTTGGACAGCCCAAAGCAGACTTGAGTTCAAAGACCGATCCCTTTGGACCTCATGGTTTGGAGTGCAAGTACAAGCAAACCCTGACACACTTGGAGCTCTGTGAGCATTTGATCTATATGTGGGATTTCCTCCGTGAAGTTCAGTGATGCTGTGTTGTGTCATTGCACTGCGATAGATGTATTTGGGTCTATTTTAGAGTCAAAATGAGGCTTTGATCAGAGCACGACAGAGAGAGTGCGAGCGGGTTAGCGGCTGACAGTTCTGGGTTGCATGTGCTGGTGTGTCTCTAGAGAAGGTCTCTAGGCAGATTGGAATTGTTTAATCTAAGTGTGACAGGCAGAGATGGGTAGAAACGTAAAAGAGAGAGATTGAGAGAAACACTCAGATTATAATATGCAAACAGACTGCAGGGCTGCTGAAATTAGATGTTAAAGTATGGTCTGTATCATCTACATTCATTTGAGTTATCTGAGCTATTTCCTTTTTTTAGCCTTAAAATTACAAATATACACACCAAACATTTATTCAGCAAGTATGCAATTAATTTATCAAAAAAGACTAAAGATATTTATAATGTTACAAACTATTTTTGTTTCAAATAAATGCAGTATTTTTTTTTTGTTCATCAAAGAATCTTGAAAAATAAATATCAAATATCGCAGTCACACGGCATGTGAGTACTAAACTAAGTTCTTTCATGTCTTATTGCGCTTAAACTGTCAAATACGCACGTTTATGTTAAAAACACACAGGAGTTATGTCTGTGAAGGAAAGCAGCTAGGAAAGAAATTGCATGTTTATATTAGATCTGTGTGGCAGCAGCGTAGTATATAGTAAATAATTCAATAAATCCTCTGCTTTCTTGTCTCCTCTGAGACTGTGACTAAATAGTGTTCTGTGCTCGCCTGTGCAGCCAACGACAGAAAAGTTAGCATGCTTTGCTCAAACTTTTACCATGGTGTTATAACTGGTACACTGCTGTCGCTTGTGAAAACAAAATTTTGGCACCGTGGGTGGAAACACGCAGATTAAGGGGCGATAATATTATAATAAGATCGTCTTAACACATAACCGGGGGAGTGAAATATGAAACGTTCATTTTTTCACATCCTTGCAGAAAAAGGCTTACCAAAACAAAGCTACCGGGTTGTCCTTTTTTACATTTTCTGGGTTCATAAATGCACTGGGGACCTGATTATAGCACTTAAACATGGAAAACAGTTATTTCAAATTGTAGTAATTATTTCACAGTGTCAGATTGATTTTACTGATTTTACTGTATTTTAGATCAAATACATGCAGCCTAGAAAAGCATGAAAGAGATCTTAAACTTTTGAATGATAGTGTACATCAAAAATATGAAAAATGTTATCCCATCGACCTCCCATGTCTTTTCATTGTGCTTCATTTCATTGTAAAATTGCATTTCAGCCCCAAGTAAAAAAAAAAAAAAAAAAAACATTACTAAACAATGAACTTGACATTCCTCAAAGATGAATTAATTCTGAACAACACTCCCCACACTCTCCACTTCTCACAATGCTCTAAGGTTATGGTTTCCTAGCACAGTAACAGTAAGACAGCCATCAAAGCTCTTGCAAGAGGAGACAGCAGCAGAAACTCACTGTCA